>NC_084558.2:42888327-43000827 GCF_033978685.3 Nerophis lumbriciformis | reverse complement strand
TATATATATATATATATATGTGTGTACATATATTTCGTTTAAAAAAAAAATTGTAATATTGATTTTTGAAAATTATTAATCAATTTAAAATCGGGATGAATAAAAATTGCAATTCGGAAGTGAATAAACTTTTTCGTGCACCCTAACTCTTATACAAGCTGGACACTGACTACTCTAAAGTCTAAAGATACTAATTTACATTTAATGTGCCATTAACATGGTACTGATTGGCATCAGAGATTAAAAAAAATAAAAAAATAAAAAAAATAAAAGATGTATATATATATATATATATATATATATATGTATATATATATATATATATATATATATATATATATATATATATATATATATATATATATATATATATAAATATGTGTACATATATATATATATTTTTTTTTTAAATGTAATATTGATTTTTGAAAATTATTAATCAATTTAAAATCGGGATGAATAAAAATTGCAATTCGGAAGTGAATACATTTTTTTGTGCACCCTAACTGTTATACAAGCTGTACACTGACTACTCTAAAGTCTAAAGATGCTAATCTACATTTGATATGCCATTAACATGGTACTTATTGGCATCAGAAATAAAATAAAAAAAAAAATATATATATATATATATATATATATATATATATAATTTTTATATTAAAAAATATGTGTACATATATATATTTCGGGGTTTTTTAAAATTGATTTTTGAAAATCATAAATTAATTTAAAATCGGAATGAATAAAAATTGCAATTCGGATATGAATACATTTTTGTGTGCACCCTAACTGTTATACAAGCTGTACACTGACTACTCTTTATTCATTGACAAGACACCGAGGTAAATCCTCTCACACATGAACGCCTAAATCAATGTTCCCCCCCCCCCCCCCCAAAATATGTGCGTTGTTTTTGAGCCGGTGCAAATGGACATGACCTTTGACCCGAGCAGCGGAGCGTGAACTCGCACCCCCTGTTGTTACGGGAACCACTCAGAGCCGGTTCCTCACCTCCCTCCCAAGTGTCACACCGGCGTTCCGAATGCCCCCCCGACACTTGTCCCGCGCCGCCGAGACACCAAGGTGTGACTTTTTACAAAAACACAACGTGCTTCCCTTGATCCGCCCTGGGGATTCCTGTGGCTTTTTGGGCTCATTAGCTCGGGCGGTCCGACACTTTGCCCACACACGCACGCTTGGGAGCCTCGGCCCGCAGGAATGTTCCAGACGTGTCGGCTTTAACACCTCATCCCTACTTTTCGCTTCCCATCCACGTGGTCCGCCCAGACGCTCGCTCCGTTTGGATAAACAAGACAAACCTCGTCAGACGTTTGCAAAGACTCAAAAAGTGGCTCCCCGAGGGCCCGTAAAGGATGTAGGACATGTCTTCCTCCTGCAAACATGGGAGTGGCGAGAGGTCCTCCTCTGACGACCACCAGGAAGGGCCGCCGTGTGTTGTTTTTATCCTTTTTGCGCCTCTGTCGCCACGGTAACGGCACAACTCCGGCTTCGGAAGAATCTGGACGTTTACAAGTCAAATGATGCGAAGCAGAGGATTTCCCACAATGCAACTGCTGGCCGGTCTGCATGGAAATCAGTCACTGGAGGATGAACGTCTTTGACTGGCGATATTTTCACGTCTGACAGCAAGGTTTTTTTTCGACGATAAATCCTCTAACAAGTTCACTAAGTTTTCTTTCCAAAAATAAATCTCCCTCTAAAAAAGAATCATGCATTTGTCTGTTCCAGGGTCAAGATGTCGACTTTAATGAATCCTTTATTTGCTATCAGGTAGGGTTGGGCTATTAAACAATATCAATATACAAACCCCGTTTCCATATGAGTTGGGAAATTGTGTTAGCTGTAAATATAAACGGAATACAATGATTTGCAAATCATTTTCAACCCATATTCAGTTGAATATGCTACAAAGACAACATATTTGATGTTCAAACTGATAAACATTTTGTTGTTGTTGCAAATAATCATTAACTTTAGAATTTGATGCCAGCAACATGTGACAAAGAAGTTGGGAAAGGTGGCAATAAAATACTGATAAAGTTGAGGAATGCTCATCAAACACTTATTTGGAACATCCCACAAGTGTGCAGGCTAATTGGGAACAGGTGGGTGCCATGATTGGGTATAAAAGTAGATTACATGAAATGCTCAGTCATTCACAAACAAGGATGGGGCGAGGGTCACCACTTTGTCAACAAATGCGTGAGCAAATTGTTTAAGAACAGCATTTCTCAACCAGCTATTGCAAGGAATTTAGGGATTTCAACATCTACGCTCCTTAATATCATCAAAGGGTTCAGAGAATCTGGAGAAATCACTGCACGTAAGCAGCTCAGCCCGTGACCTTCGATCCCTCAGGCTGTACTGCATCAACAAGCGACATCAGTGTGTAAAGGATATCACCACATGGGCTCAGGAACACTTCAGAAACGCACTGTCAGTAACCACAGTTGGTTGCTACATCTGTAAGTGCAAGTTAAAACTCTCCTATGCAAGGCGAAAACCGTTTATCAACAACACCCAGAAACGCCGTCGGCTTCGCTGGGCCTGAGCTCATCTAAGATGGACTGATACAAAGTGGAAAAGTGTTCTGTGGTCTGACAAGTCCACATTTCAAATTGTTTTTGGAAACTGTGGACGTCGTGTCCTCCGGACCAAAGAGAAAAAGAACCATCCGGATTGTTATAGGCGCAAAGTTGAAAAGCCAGCATCTGTGATGGTATGGGGGTGTATTAGTGCCCAAGGCATGGGTAACTTACACATCTGTGAAGGTGCCATTAATGCTGAAAGGTACATACAGGTTTTGGAGCAACATATGTTGCCATCCAAGCAATGTTAGCATGGACGCCCCTGCTTATTTCAGAAAGACAATGCCAAGCCACGTGTTACATCAACGTGGCTTCATAGTAAAAGAGTGCGGGTACTAGACTGGCCTGCCTGTAGTCCAGACCTGTCTCCCATTGAAAATGTGTGGTGCATTATGAAGCCTAAAATACCACAACGGAGACCCCCGGACTGTTGAACAACTTAAGCTGTACATCAAGCAAGAATGGGAAAGAATTCCACCTGAGAAGCTTAAAAAATGTGTCTCCTCAGTTCCCAAATGTTTACTGAGTGTTGTTAAAAGGAAAGGCCATGTAACACAGTGGTAGAAATGCCCTTTCCCAACTACTTTGGCACGTGTTGCAGCCATGAAATTCTAAGTAAATTATTATTTGCAAAAAAAAAAAAGTTTATGAGTTTGAACATCAAATATCTTGTCTTTGTAGTGCATTCAACTGAATATGGGTTGAAAAGGATTTGCAAATCATTGTATTCCGTTTATATTTACATCTAACACAATTTCCCAACTCATATGGAAACGGCGTTTGTAAATCACAATAGACACGTAATTAGTATAAATAAACATTTTATTCAACACATTTTTTAAATCTTTTTTTCTTCTATGTCGGAAGAAACCGGAAGTTGCCAAGCAAGGTTGGTTGCATGAACAAAGGCACTCGCTCTCTGGTAACCGAGCAACACAGGAAGTGATCAGTGGGAGTGACACTTTCACAGCCAATCAGGTAACAGTATCAACTAATCAGGTTTGGTTGCGCCGTCTTGTTGATTGGAATGAGAAGACCTCTACCCCCGAGCTAATGTTGCAATGTCCAATGCCAACAAAGAAATCGACTCAAAAAAACGCTCCAGTTATCCAAAAATGTGCTAGCTCGATGCTAATATACATTGGCTTTGCTGTTGGCATGCTACTGATTAGCATTAGCGGTTTTACATGGCAAATTCAACACCTCCAAATTTGCTAATCAAGATCAAGATCAAGATGCTTTATTATTGTCCATTCTTTAACATGTACAAGACACATAAGAACTGAAATTTCATTTTCGGCACAGTCCCACTAAGAGCAGACATACGTTACAGGGGGACAAGACGGGACCGCATATGGATCAGCCACTTACGGCGCTCCTTAAAAAAGGTGATATTGGGAAAGGGGGGAAGAGTAAAAAGGGAAAAAACCTCACATAGCATAGCACACATAAACATGTTACATATAATCACAACAACTCGCAACAGAGGGGAGGGGGTTTGGGGCCCTGGAGGCCGGCCTGCTGCTATAAAGCGCTACTAGCCATCCATAACCCCAGGAATTAAGCAGTGGTGAAGGCATTGGTTGAGGATGAAGACCACAACTACGATGCACGTTACAATCAAACAACTGTACAATACTTACAGTGTTGACACTTTTTAGGACCCAACAAAAGACTGGATTTAGCGAAAATTAACATCTTGGACTTGCAACTGTAATTGAGACTCAGAAATGTGATAATGAAACAAGATATAACAACTGGACAGCAGTTATTATAACCAGCTGGTTTTTAAATGAGATTTGATTATCAAAAACAATTGTAATATTTGATATTTATATTAATATTTATTAAAACACACAAAAGTACTGAAGATTGGGTATTTATTCCCAGGTACCGGGAATCGGTACCGTATAGGTTTGAATGTGATTGGTACCCATCCCTCCTGGTGCTGGCGTTGGATTGGTCAAACAGAGTCATGTGACAGGAGTCTCTCTAACGAGCAGTAATCAATAGATTACAAATGAATATAATGATGATGAAAGTAATGGAACTCAATGTAACAAAGTAAAAGTAGTGTTTCTTAAAGTAAAGTTAAAGTACCAATGATTGTCACACACACACTAGGTGTGGTGAAATTTGTCCTCTGCATTTGACCCATCCCATTGTTCACACACTGGGAGGTGAGGGGAGCAGTGAGCAGCAGCGGTGGCCGCGCTCGGGAATCATTTTTGGTGATTTAACCCCCAATTCCAACCCTTGATGCTGAGTGCCAAGCAGGGAGGTGATGAGTCCCATTTTTATAGTCTTTGGTATGACTCGGCCGGGGTTTGAACTCACGACCGACTGATCAAAGGGTGGACACTCTAACCACTAGGCCACTGAGTAGGTGTAAGAGTATAAAGTGCATTGCATTAAAACCACTCTGACAAGTACAAGTTATCAAAAAAGTTACTCGTGTAAATGTAATGGAGTAAATGTACTACTTAATAATAATAATAATAATAATAATAATAGATTTTATTTGTAAAAAGCACTTTGTATTGAGTAAACAATCTCAAAGTGCTACAGTGTATTAAAAAAATAATAAAAATAATAAAAAGATAAAAAATAAATAAATAAAAATAAAAACTAGAACAGCCAAATAGCTATAACTAGTATGCATATATCTAAAAAAAAGTAAAAAAAAGAAAAAAAAGAAAGGCTTTTAAGCCTTTTTTAAAAGCATCCACAGTCTGTGGTGCCCTCAGGTGGTCAGGGAGAGCATTCAAGTGCAATACTTACAGTACAAACACTCTGTGGGACTCAACGTAAGACAAGCCTGGCGTATTCAACTTAATGGCAAAGACTACTTCCTGACCGCGGCAAACTAAAAATGAAATGAACGCATACTTGCACAAGAGACTCGCAAGTGTAAGAAAACCAAATATAAACGACTAGTATCCAGTCCGGACTCCAGCACGCAGAGCCTATGCGACGACAACAACAACAACAGACTTCAAGTGTTTACTAACATTCCACACTACCGAATAAGTATGTGTTGTCGCCGCTGATATCGGATGAATATTAGTATCGGCCAGTAGACAAAGCCGCAATATCAGTAGGGATGGGTATTGAATTTGGTATTTTTTTAGGCATCTGGGTACCGGGTATCGATTCATGTGAAATCAAATGGAGCCATATGTTGTTACCTTGGTTGTATGTGTGACGTCACGTCACTAAACACGGGCTCACGTAAACAATCAGTCAAGCAGCACTTAGCCAAACTCCCTCCAAGTAATGTTGCTAATTTCAACAGCAACAAAGCAAGTATGCTTGGGAGAAAACCTTCCAACATAAACTGGGACTCCACTCTAGCTTGATGCTAATTTACATTGGATTTGCCATGTAAAAGCATTAGCAATTTCACATGGCGATTTCAACACCTCCAAATATGCTAATGAAAACTGCAACTAAGACCCTGTTTACTCTAAGCCGGATAAGGTTAATAAGGTTATCCAGGGTAAATCACACCTAACCTACGCATGCACGGAAAATGCGCACGTCATAGTCGCCTCTGTCAGGTTCAAACATAGGACATCTGTTACACAAGACAAAAGGCAAGGAATCAAACAGAGACAGAATTCAATTTGGACTCAATTGAGGAGAGACGGCTTCAACCTGTAACCTCTTACAGTGTCTTAGCACGCTCTGACGAAGAAGGTTCTCGTCTCCTCTTTTAATTCAGATGTTCCAATGTTCACGCACCAACATATGTCACAATAGGAATGGGGAGGTATGTAAAACAGTCATTGTTTTTGGTCGCTTTGAAGTCCAAGAAGAGGACTTCTCGGGCTTGGCTCTTCCTGGATCCAGCTGGGGCAGGTGTTGGAGGACAATGGACAACCCCTCCCGTCTCCTGTCCACAGTGACTTCAAGAGGGCAGCGTGTCGTAAATAGCGTTGACCAAATAGTTGGAAGAGAGTTTGTGAATTACTTCAAAGAGAGTTCGTTTAACACTTCAAAGAGAGTTCCTCCAGGAGTTGAGCACATCCTGCCATCTGTCCGTGCTGAACTCACAGTGGCGTTTCACGAGACTTCATCCTTTTGTTAGGCCTCGAAATACAGCATTCATAATACAACATTTGAAATACAGCATTCATAATACAACATTTCTTTTGTGATAACTTACAAACAATTATTCCAACATTTCCCCCCTGTTTATCGCAAAAACCTCCCATAATCTCCTTATCCCTAATAACTTCTTCTTGCAATTTTCAGTTAATGGTTAATTTCCTTACGACAAAGTTATGTTTCCACTCAGAGTTCAACATCAATTTTTCTCATTGTTACTCGGGTCTGGAAACAGATCAGGAACACCATCCAGGTAGGTATCCCCATCATCAAATTCATCTTCCTTATCGTCCGCCAGGAAGTGCATCTGAACAGCTTTATCATCTGCTGGGCTAATCGCTGTGGTAATCAGACGGTTAAGCAGAGAACGCAGACAGGGAATACAACAACATCCACACAACGTCAGTATTGCTACAAACACGGCCATAGATACTAGAATTGATGATACCAAAGACTTGTATTTGCCGAAACCGTCCATCCACCCATCCCACATAGATGTATCTATGCCTGAGTGCTCTTTCATTTTACCGTTGAGGGTGCGAAGGCCTTCCAGTGCTTTGGTCAGGCTACCTTCTGCATCGGTGTTGTTTGGTATGAACGTGCAACACTGTTCACCAAATATTGCGCACACACCCCCTCTTTCCGCTAACAACATGTCCAGCGCCATACGGTTTTGAAAGGCCATAAGGAAGGTGGCGGCGAGTTGATCAGCGACTGCTTCAAGTCCGGCCTGTGTCCAATTTCCCAATCTCTGTACGTTGTAGTGGACATAGTTTATTCTGTCAACATTCTTGTTAATCGTACACCACCAGTAGACGGATGATTCAAATTCAGCTGCAACTTGATTTACCAATTTATAGTCGTCAGATACACCTCTTGGACACCCATCAATATAAGTTGGATCTACAACACTTTGTCAGTTTACATCATGTCTAATTATTTTCCAATGTTCAGATATCAAACTGTTCAGGCGTGTTAACAATTCTTGTACAAATATTGATACTTTTACTATGTGTATGCAGTTATCTTGATGATACGTTTCCTAACTGTTGTACAGAGCCTTGCATGTTAATGCAGGTATAATTAGCTTTTTTCACATATTTATCAAATATTGGTTTCTGTTTTGTCTCTTTAGCTACAGGGTCAATTTTGTTTTGCTCATTACTTCAATTCAACTTTTTTTTTTTTTTTTGACTCATCTTGAGTAATTGTCTGGGCTTATACATACAACACAATTAGTTTTTGTAGCCTTTCCCACTTGCTCCGCCATAAGGAACAAATTAATTACCAAAACAGGAACCAATTATTATCAAACTTTGACACACCATCAAATGGTATGCTTACAACTTTGTCACAGTGGAATTTGTAGTGTGCTAGTTAACATGTCCCTTTCATAACACAAATACAATTCCAAATACATGTTTTTTTTTCATTATATGACCTTTTTAAATACAATCCCAAATACTTTTCCCATTATATGACCTTTTTACTATGTGCTAAGTGTACTCAGCTTGGTCTTTCCACTATCTTTCAAATGGTGTTAGTCCTGTTGTACTTGTAATGTTAATGTACATTTTTACTAAATATTTGCATAATGCTTTTGCTACTGTCAGCACATCTGCTTTTCCTTTAGGAAATATTTCTACCTACTTTGAAAATGCATCTACTATGACCAGACAATAATGTTTTCCTTCACTCTTATTTAGTTAATTGCCTAGATGTTTTATACAATTTTTTTTATAAGAATTAAACTATAGGAAGTATAGTACTTCTGTATAAGGGCATTCATATCCCTCCTGTTGAGCCATCAGTTCAACCATGGCTCAAAACTGCTGCTCACTTATACCGATTTTTCTTTGTAAGATTGGTTTATTGTCTGGACATACATAGATGTCTTTTTTGTTCAACATCATCCTCATAATTTCTTTTTGTTCCTTTCATTGCTTGTCTCAATATATTGGTCAACTTGTTTTTGTAGTTCTTACAGCGTTTTTCAGCATTCTCTGTTCTTGATTTGATAAACGCCTTACAAAGTCTATTTTTCTTTTTACATGCATTTTTCAAACTGTTTATCATCCAAGGTGCATTATTTTGCCTTTGTTTAGATCTGCATGGAACCTCAGGACAATGCTTGTTATACATATTACTTTATGCATTTTTTAAGTAATGTTTTAAACTCACTTAACTGTCTATATGCTACTTAATCTATACTTTTAAACTCTGAATTTACATTCTTCCCATAATCTAACTTAAGAATGTTATACTACACTTCAAAGTTAAACCTACTTTAAATTTACATGTAATAAATTCACTTTCACACCTCCCCCACTGCGCCACGCACACACACACACACACACACACACACACACAAGGTGGTGTGTGAGGGCGTGAGTGCACTTCTTAAGGCAAAGGTCAGCAACACTTGAGCTTCTCTCCTTTTTTTTTTTTCTTCCCTCAGCTAATAAACATGTAACCCACTTTATCATTTTATCATACTATACATCTCAACTCTTATTATAGTTATTAATCTAGGTTTTTATTTGTTCCATTATTTAATTATACATATATATATTTGTATATATAAAAGCGCTCTTTATATATCCAAACATACATGTATATCTTCAGTCTACCTTTTCTTCATCTCTTATTTCAATACCCCCATTATCTCTCTCTCGCATTAGTTTATTTCATTTTGCATTAATTCTTATTATTGATTTTTCCCTATTTCTTCATTTATTTTTACTTTTCTCTCACTTCAGCACTTTGAGATTTTTCTCCTATTTGCTTTTTCTTTTAACCTATTTTTATTTTTATTTGAACCTCCAGGGTTTTTACACAATTTGTACCTGGAAAGATACACACTTAAACACACACTAACAAACAAACAAACAAACACATTTGCAGCGATCTTACCACCAATGGCATACGCTGACAACATGACTAATTGGTGTTGTCTTTTAACAGTCATGCTGAGTTACTTTGATTTTTTTTTTCCCAGGACAAGAATTTCTTGCAAAATGTCCTTCTCTGCTTCAACGCCAACATGCAGTAGGGTCTAACCGCTGACGTTGTGGTTGTTGTCTTCTATTTTGGTTTAAATAGATTGTAATAGACCATATTAGATCTGCGTTTCTTTGTGTCCCTCTTTCCATTTTGAGAATTTGGAGTAATCCGTCGCCCCCTCAGAGCCGAAACTTATAAGGATTACTTTTGTCTTTGTTGTAAGATAGTGGTTTAATTTATTATTGTGGTACACGTCGCTTCTACTGGAGATGGTTCCCCAGTGGAGGTGTCTTGCCTAGAGCATCCACAATAACCCACTATTTACTTCTCACAACTTTCATATGGAGTGATAGCCTAATGGCGATTACTACCACACACTCTCACATTCACACCTTTCAGTATATTGATCTACGGAAATTTCAATGTATATTACATGCGGACTCCGTCGCCCTCCAGGTTATTGTTTTTTCACGGACAAAATTCAGTTTTTTATTCTGAATAGACCATTTTAGGTCTGTTGGACTCCGACGTCCCCAGGATAATGGTTCACGGATATTTCAAATTATTGTGGGCTCCGACACCCCCTAGTATGTTTGTTTATGGATATTACGGATTCCAGTTTTCGCGGTTCCGTTTACCTGCAGTCTTTTGGCCTCTTCAGTTTTTATCTTAATTCAGTTTTTATTTAAAATTTTAATACTCACGGACGTTGGACTCCGACGTCCCTCTAATTTGGCCTTTTTACCTGTTAGAACCTAGGATTTACAGGGTTTGTTTTACCTGTTAGAGCCTAGAATTTACAGGGTTTGTCTATGCGTCGTAACCCTCAGTCACACGCTTTCTCTCAGTCGTTTCTTTCTTCGTCAATTTAAAACGTACTCACTGCTCTCTGCCTTCCTTCCTGTTGTCCTCGGATTTTCCGTCAGTCTTTCAATTCCAGCCCGAAATGAAGAAAAAGCAGTTCCTCAATCAGGATTTGGTTGCCATGGTCCTCTGGTTTCACTCACTCATGCTGGAATCGTCAGACGTGTTGGAATCCGGCTCGAAGGACCAATTAGATGTCAGGTTCAAACATAGGACATCTGTTACACAAGACAAAAGGCAAGGAATCAAACAGAGACAGAATTCAATTTGGACTCAATTGAGGAGAGACGGCTTCAACCTGTAACCTCTTACAGTGTCTTAGCACGCTCTGACGAAGAAGGTTCTCGTCTCCTCTTTTAATTCAGATGTTCCAATGTTCACGCACCAACATATGTCACAATAGGAATGGGGAGGTATGTAAAACAGTCATTGTTTTTGGTCGCTTTGAAGTCCAAGAAGAGGACTTCTCGGGCTTGGCTCTTCCTGGATCCAGCTGGGGCAGGTGTTGGAGGACAATGGACAACCCCTCCCGTCTCCTGTCCACAGTGACTTCAAGAGGGCAGCGTGTCGTAAATAGCGTTGACCAAATAGTTGGAAGAGAGTTTGTGAATTACTTCAAAGAGAGTTCGTTTAACACTTCAAAGAGAGTTCCTCCAGGAGTTGAGCACATCCTGCCATCTGTCCGTGCTGAACTCACAGTGGCGTTTCACGAGACTTCATCCTTTTGTTAGGCCTCGAAATACAGCATTCATAATACAACATTTGAAATACAGCATTCATAATACAACATTTCTTTTGTGATAACTTACAAACAATTATTCCAACAGCCTCCAGTGTTGCTTTGTGTGCAACTTCTTAAATGTAACTTATCTGAACAATATCCAGTGTTGTGCTATTTCAATTAACTGTTAACTATTGTAGTGAATCACACCTGAGCCATCATAAATTAATCAAATATTTATTAGACATGTAAACAATGTGATAAAGAACATTTTACATCAATCAAACTAGGGATGTCGATATCTGGTCAGGACACTCCTCACTCTTTTGCCTTCACCTTCATTGTCCATTCCTTTTGGTGACTTTATATACTCTGGACCTAGACGTTGAGTCCGCGACATTCGCCGTTTTCCTTGACGGCCAGGTAATACAAAGCACACGCTTCCTTTTTTTTATCACATCCACGGGAGCTCGCATTCTCGTTGTCTCTCCTTCGACAAATGGAGGAAGTTTTTCGCTAAGTAGAAACACAGCTGACCCGGCCGAACATAGGAAAGTTGTCTTGGCGTCTGAGAAGTGTTGTATCCCAAATAGCTGCAATCGCTTTCTCTTAAGGTATTCATGTGTGATTTGAACAAGCGTCTGTACATGGAGAAGGAGGAGAAACACGGCCATATCTGGATGACTCGCCTTCATATTTCCAGTGGTTAGCTCCGGTTGTTATGAAACCGCTTTATTATGAAGCTGGCTGTGACGCATCGGGTTAAAAAATTTCGGCCTGGGGCCGGGCAGTATATATATATATATATTTTATTTATTTATTTTTTTCTCGAGCGCAGTAATGTCACATTATTGATGGGAAAATGCATTTTTAGACAATATGATTTGCCTGAGCGGCTAGGAGACACCGAGAGTAAAAGCGGTAGAAAATGGATTAGAAAGGACAGATTTGAAAAAAAAACAATAATTTTAAAATAAATAAATAAAATGTTAAATTTTTTTTAACTTGGTACTTCCCGCGGGCCAGATTTTGGATGCTGACGGGCCTACATCAACTATAAGATTTGCTTGATTGGACAGGACAGATGTATTAAAAATGTTTGTTAAATCGATTTTTGATTATTTTTTTTATCAATTAAGAATCCTTACAAATAAGAATCACGATACAATCGAAAATCTAAGTTGGTTTTTTTTACTACTCTTGATAGATATCCTATGCAGTGCTGCCATCTATTGTCTTGGAAGTGCGACTGCATTGCAGTTGAGACTCAAAGGCAGGGGTCCGGGCTGTGTTTATGTGTATTGTTGCGTTCGGACCAGTTGTTCCTCCCAGGGAATTCAAGCGGCTGGTCGCTCCCAAGCTCTTTATGACAGTACAGCTGAGTAGAAGAACCACCAGAGACAGAATAGGTATTTTGTAATTTTATCTCCAAAGCTCTGGAAATATAATGAGACTAGTCCAGCATAGAACATTCAATCGCGCAGCTAAAATGGTCTGATCTAAAATATAGAAACCTTCTCTTCTATAAAGTCTCTCTCCCTCCCACCCTCGTTGTCTTGTCTTTCCAGCCCAAACACATGCCCATTGTCCTCCGCAGCTGGACACAAGAACAGATAAGGAAAAGGAGTATCTCTCCTACTTACATTCCAAAGTCAAGGTTAGCACACAGTATTTGCAGACAACCAAAACACCACAATTGGAAGAAAAACACTAGCTGTTTTGTAATGTGATTATGAAAATAAAGAAGTAACACTTAAATACGGATATATGTAAATATCTGCCTCCGACAGTATATATATATATATATATATACATACATATGTATACAAACACTGTGGCGCGATGATGCCACGTTATCGATGGGAAAATGCATTTTTAGACAATATGATTTGCCTGAGCGACTAGGAGACCCCGACAGTAACAAGTGGTAGAAAATGGATTAGAAAGGACAGATTAAAAACAATTAATTGCTGGAGCCTATCTCAGCTGCATTCGGGTTAATAATAAATAAAATAAAACATTTATATATATTAGGGATGTCCGATAATATCAAACAGCCGATAGTATCGGCCGATAAATGCTTTAAAATGTAATATCGGAAATTATCGGTATCGGTTTCAAAAAGTAAAATATATGACTTTTTAAAATGCCGCTGTGTACACGGACGTAGGGAGAAGTACAGAGCGCCAATAAACCTTAAAAGCACTGCCTTTGCGTGGCGGCTCAATCACATAATATCTACGGCTTTTCACACACACAGGTAAATGCAATGCATACTTGGTCAACAGCCATACAGGTCACACTGAGGGTGGCCGTATAAACAACTTCAACACTGTTACAAATATGCGCCACACTGTGAACCCACACCAAACAAGAGTGACAAACACTTTTCGGGAGAACATCCGCACCGTAACACAACATAACAGAACAAATATCCCAGAACCCCTTACAGCACTAACTCTTCCGGGACGCTACAATAAACACCCCCGCTACCCCCTACCCCACCCCACCTCAACCTCCTCATGCTCTCTCAGGGAGAGCATGTCCCCAATTCCAAGCTGCTGTTTTGAGGCATGTTAAAAACAAATAATGCACTTTGTGACTTCAATGATAAATATGGCAGTGCCATGTTGGCATTTTTTTCCATAACTTGAGTTGATTTATTTTGGAAAACCTTGTTTTATTGTTTAATACGTCCAGCGGGGCATCACAACACAATTAGGCATAATAATGTGTTAATTCCACGACTGTATATATCGGTATCGCTTGATATCGGAATCGGTAATTAAGAGTTGGACAATATCGGAATATCGGCAAAAAAGCCATTATCGGACATCTCTAATACATGGGAAACCTGCGAAACAGGCTTGTAGGGATGAAATAGCCTCTTGTGTTTTTTCCTGACCTCACGTATATTTCGCTCTACCCCGGTATTGAGCACTGTATAACGGATAAACCACAGAAATCTCGACTAATATATATATATATATATATATATATATATATTAGGGATGTCCCGATCCAGGTTTTTGCACTTCCGATCCGATACCTATATTGTTTTTGCACTTCCGATCCGATACCGATACTGACTGATACTGGCCTATCCGAGCATGTATTAAAGTTTAAAGTTATTTAGCCTACGTAGTTGTCAGAATCATGTTGAAAAGGGTTTTAGTACTCTTGATAACAACTAGCCAGCTGAATTAGGGGAGTTTGAATAATACACAATGGTTGGTAACAAGAAACTGACCTGTTTATTCAAGGATAAACACAAAATAGACAAAATTTTACATGACAAACAGAAATGGCATCATTGAACTAGGGCTAGGCGATATGGCCTTTTTTTAATATTGCGATACTTTAAGGCCATATTGCGATACACGATATTTTGCTTCAGCCTTGAATGAACACTTGATGCATATAATCACAGCAGTATGATGATTCTATGTGTTTTGATTGATTGATTGAGACTTTTATTAGTAGGTTGCACAGTGAAGTACATATTCCGTACAATTGACCACTAAATGGTAACACCCCAATAAGTTTTTCAACTTGTTTAAGTCGGGGTCCACTTAAATTGATTCATGATACAGATATATACTATCAGATATATACTATCATCATAATACAGTCATCACACAAGATAATCACATTGAATTATTTACATTATTTATAATCCAGGGTGTGGAGGGGGGCGCCTGATGTAAGTGTCAAAAAGACAGCCAAAAGAGTTTGATATGAGAATAAATCTAAAGTTAAAATATAGGGTAGAAATGCACCCATTTGCAGGAAATGTAGTCTTGATTTTCAAAATTTTCTTTTAAGGCTTGCATGTCTACATTAAAACATTCTTCTTCATACTGCATTAATATATGCTACTTTTAAACATTCATGCAGAGAAGGAAATCACAACTAAATAGATCACTAATTTTTCATACGGTGTTGATCTGGAAATGTTTGCCTCGGCATTTTGATGGTGTGGACGTGTGGCACCGAATGGAGATAAGCGTCTCGACAGACGTTATAATATTTGAACAATGATGACGAAAACTGTTTTCTCTGTCGTGTCCGTGTGTCGAAAATTGTTATGCGCTTGTTTTTTTATTTGATTTTGTGCGTGGCATAGATTTGCCGTGCGCAGAGGACGTTTAAACAGTGCGCAATTGCACAGGCAAGCACCTTAGAGGGAGCGTTGCTCGCACGGCTGCGCTAGCATCACAGCTAACGTTAGCCATGCTGCTACCTCTCTACTCGGGGAGGGCGTACACGTATGTGACGTATGACGTGACAGTATGTGACGTGTGTAAGAAGGTGCACTTGCTGTCTGTGAGAGGGAGACACAGGAAAGAGTGAGAAGAGAGCCTGTCGTGTAATGCCAGCAGCTAAAAGCAACTGCGTGAGAATCCACAGACCTGTGGATGTGTTGAAGGTGTGCTGGAAAATGCGGAACAGAAATTAGAGAGCAGCAGAAAAGTGGAATGTATTATTTAAAAACATGGAGCGGAGTTTTTTTTTTTTTAACTGGATCTGGATCGGCATTCTCCCATGCCTTGCCGATACGCATTTTTCGGCAAATATCGGCGGCCGATCCGATCCAAATATCGGATCGGGACATCCCTAATATATATATATATATATATATATATATATATATATATATATATATATATATATATATATATATATGTATATTTTTTTAAACCTGGGACTTCCTGCAGACCGCATTTTGCACGCGGGCGGGCCGTAGTTTGGGTGATCCCTGCTGAAAGGGTATATCATGAGAACAACTGAACAGCCCAGTTATCATAACAAGCTCATTTTTAAATGTTACGTTAAAAAACACAATTTTATTATCAATCAATCAACATTTACTAACACACACCAAAGTACTGTCTATTCTCAGGTACCGGGAATTCAAATGTGAACGGTACCCATCCCCACGTCTTCGGAAAAAGTTGCATCATGAGTTGTGGTGACAGTTTTAAAAGTAGACATTTTGCAGCGGAGCCAAGGCTCAATAAATGCGTCCGTGCAGAGCGAGTCCCCAAGCCCACAAAAGCCGAGGGCAGTAAAACCTTTCTTTTAGCGGCGCATCATTTCGCTCCTCATCATTACACGACTCAGAAGTTAACTTCCTGTGACTCATAATGCCTCCTTCTCCACAATTTTGCATTTTAACTCCACCGGAGTTCATAACGGTCCGCCTTCATTACGAGCGTTCCTCGGCGGGAGGGGAAAAAAAAAAAAAGCAAACTAATAACCAGCACACGTCGTCTCCGGCCGCCCGGCGTTTTTATTTACGACAACAATTCCTGCTCCCCGGTGAGGGCAGTTTTAGTAAGAGTGTCAAAGCGCTATTTCACTTTTAATGGCCGCCGAGGGGCCGAGCCGCTGAGACGTCTTCACGCCGATACTCTGAGATGATATTTATTTTCTTATCAGGCGGACTGCGTCCACGTGAGGTCCTTTGCAGGACTTATTGATTCCGACGCGCGTCGCTACTAATCGATGCGTGGGCGTACGTGAAAAGGACGAGGCGGAGAAGGCCCGGGGAAAAACGAGTTAAAGTAATAAAACTCAAAAGTATGAGTCATCCGCTGGCAATTTGTTTTCTTTTTGACGCCGCGGCCTCCAAACAACGAGCTGAAGCAATAAATGATGAATTAGCTTCGAGTGGAACGCCCATATTAGGAAATATGACCGTTTTTTCTTGACATTATTGCCTGCTTTTTGTAAGGGATGCTTTATGCTGATTCTGATACCGGTCACATGCATTAACTGTATCAATAATGTCATTAACAATATATAAAAAAATATCGACACAATATTTAATCTAGATTCATATACGCTTTTGTTACATACCATTGTTTCAGCAAAATAAATTACACAATAACTAGACAAAAAAACAACACCACTGCTTATTTAAATCATTTGGTTTTTGCTAGAGATGTCCGATAATGGCTTTATTCCGATATTGTCCAACTCTAAATTACCGATCCCGATATCAACCGATACCGATATATACAGTCGTGGAATTAACACATTATTATGCCTAATTTTGTTGTGATGCCCCGCTGGATGCATTAAACAATGTAGCAAGGTTTTCCAAAATAAATCAACTTAAGTTATGGAAAAAAATGCCAACATAGCACTGCCATATTTATTATTGAAGTCACAAAGTGCATTATTTTTTTTTAACATGCCTCAAAACAGCAGCTTGGAATTTGGGACATGCTCTCCCTGAGAGAGCATGAGGAGGTTGAGGGGGGCGGGGTTGAGGTGGGACGCAGCGGGGGGGTGTTTATTGTAGCGTCCCGGAAGAGTTAGTGCTGCAAGGGATTCTGGGTATTTGTTCTGTTATGTTTATGTTGTGTTACGGTGCGGATGTTCTCCCGGAATGTGTTTGTCATTCTTGTTTGGTGTCGGTTCACAGTGTGGCGCATATTTGTAACAGTGTTAAAGTTGTTTATACAGCCACCCTCAGTGTGACCTGTATGGCTGTTGACCAAGTATGCTTTGCATTCACTTGTGTGTGTGAAAAGTCGTAGATATAAACCTTAAAGGCAGTGCCTTTAAGGTTTATTGGCGCTCTGTACTTCTCCCTAAGTCCGTGTACCACTCCGTACAGCGGCGTTTTAAAAAGTCATACATTTTACTTTTTGAACCGATACCGATAATTTCCGATATTACATTTTGAAGCATTTATCGGCCGATAATATCGGCAGCCCGATATCGGACATCTCTAGTTTTTGCCCTTCAAGTCCTGCAGTGTCCAGGGAATAAATCCCTCCTGTTTAAAAAAACAAAAACAAAGATTTTTGAGAAAATAAAAATATCAATCTAATCACTCGATATCGACCATATACTGATACTACCATAGGTATCGACACCACCGATGTATGGATCGATCTGCTCTCCTCTAACGTTAATGCTAACCTGCCAACAGTTATTATATTATCCTCTCTCTAGACTCTTATTCATGTGCTTGTTAATAGCTTCTTACTTTCACTTTCACTTTTCTCATTACTCAAAGTTGACTAAACATCTATTTCTCTGTGTTGTTTCATGCTAGCTTGACGATTAGATTAGCTATTAGCATCCCCGCTCCTGGTTCGGTCTCGGTGTGTAACATGTTTAGCCTTTTCCTCCAGTGATAATTGTACTTGCTCATGGTATTTAAGAGACTAAAACCGTGGTTCTCAAACTTTTTTCACAAAGAAAAACACTTGGCTCTGCAAGTACTACCAAAATGACCTACAATAAATAAATAAATAAATTAAATAAAACAGTAGCGTAGTAGGCCTAAGTATGTATTAAAAACAAGACAGAGGTTTTATTTAACAAGTATATTATATATTTTTGGCCACTGTAATACTACACACAGTTTGAACAGTAACACTGTGTTTAAATATAGCAAAATAAAACTCTATATTTTAGATCAGGGGTCGGCAACCCAAAATGTTGAAAAAGCCATGTTGGACCAAAAATAGAAAATACAAATCTGTCTGGAGTCGCAAAAAATTAAAAGCTTTATAGGCTCCAGCACCCCCCGTGACCCCAAAAGGGACAAGCGGTAGAAAACGGATGGACGGATATAAGTGTTATAATGAAGGCAACACATGATGTACATATCTATATTAGCTATATTAGCCTACTATTACAATGTGTCGCAGGCTGACGCAAATATCTTTGTTGACAGAAATGTTGAAATGTAATATTTATTCTACACATTTTTACAACATTTGAAAACATTAGTAAAATAAAGGCTTGTCAGAGAGTCAGATAACTTCTTAACTTAAAGGACTGGCTTAGAATAGCCAAAGGTATAGATGTGTGTGTCCAAGTTAAAGGAAACAGCAGGCTGTCTTCTTCTAATGGATTTATTACAATCTTTGCAAGCTGGGTAACATTTGCTGTGGTCTGGAACAACATAGCACACAAATTATCAGAAATGCAACCAATATTACATACAGATAATGTGTCATGAGACATGTAAATATAAGTTAAATACACAGAGGACATAAGTAAAGGATATTAAATTAGCTCAAATATACCTACAAATGAGGCATAATGATGCAATATGTACATACAGCTAGCCGAAATAGCATGTTAGCATCGGTTAGCTTGCAGTCATGCACTGACCAAATATGCCTGATTAGCACTCCACACAAGTCAATAACATCAACCAAGCTCATCTTTGTGCATTCACGCACAGCATAAAACGTTTGGTGGACAAAATGAGACAAAGAAGGAGTGGCAGCGTCGGAGAAAGTTATACATGTAAACAGACTACGGCGGGTTCAAGGACCGCTGAAATTAGTAGGAAAAAAAGGGCGCTTGTCAAATAATCTAATCAGTGAAGAAAATAGCATGTTAGCATCGATTAGCTGACCAAATATGTCTGATTAGCTCTCCACACAAGTCAATGGTTGTTTTCCGAGTGTAGGGACTTTTTGGAGTTCCTATAACCTTTTTAGTCTCCGGGCCGTTTTTTGTCGTGTTCCGGGACTATGGCGCTCAGATCCTAGAACCATTTTAGCTCCTACTCTGAGACAGGGTCTAAACTAAGTCCCATAGGAACTAAAATTGTGATTGGTTGAACTGACGAGCTATGCCCGTTGCGCTTCTCCTAGCCACAACACAGACCCGCCATTTTTAAAAAGTCCCACAGCGTTGTTTACGAGATCGCAATAGCAACAGGAAAAATGGACACAGCCAGCGATAAATGAATAATTTCTTAAATCATTAATTACATTTTCAATCCACTGCTCATCGGTAAAACTGGGGACAAACCTTCTCCACCAGTCTTCTACTTTACTTTACCTACAAACGAGGCATAATGATGCAATATGTACATACAGCTAGCCTAAATAGCATGTTAACATCGATTAGCTTGCAGTCATGCAGTGACCAAATATGCCTGATTAGCACTCCACACAAGTCAATAACATCAACAAAGCTCACCTTTGTGCATTCACGCACAGTGTAAAACGTTTGGTGGACAAAATGAGACAAAGAAGGAATGAGTCTGTCCAGAAGAGTGCAAGAGGTGTCCAATTCTCAGCGTGTCGCACCGGACGAAGCTCCCAAATTGTTGCGTTTGGACCAGTTGTTCCTCCCAGGGAATTCAAGTCACAAGTCGCTCCCAAGCTCTTTACGACACTTAAAGCTGAGTAGAAAAACCACCAGAGACCGAATAGGTATTTTGTAATATATTTGCAAAGCTTTGCAAATACATTGAGACCAGTCCAGCATAGAACATTCAATCGCGCCGCCAAGATGGTCTGCCCCCCCTTGAAAAACCCTCTCCCCCTTTAAGTCTCTCTTCCTCCCACCCTCGCAGTCTTGTCCCTCCAGCCAAAACACATGCCCATTGTCCTCCGCACCTGGACATAAGGCTAGATAAGAGAAAGGAGTATCTCTCTTTCTTACATTCCTCACTCAAGGTTTAAGCACACAGTAATTGCAGACAACCAAAAGACGACAATTGGAAGAAAAACACTAGCTGTTTTGTAATATGATTATGAAATGAAAAGAAGTAACACTTAAATACGGATATATGTAAATATCTGCCTCCGACACATGAAACACGTCTTTCTGTGGCAGCGTCGGAGAAAGTTGTACATGTAAACAATCTACGGCAAGTTCAAGGACCGCTGAAATTAGTAGGACAAAAGGGCGTTTGCCAAATAGTCTTATCAGTGAAGCATGTTTAATCTAAAAAGTGTGATTTCTAACAATTAGGAAAGTTTGCGTCATGTTTGTCCTCCTACTAAAACAATATTAAAACAAAAAATAAATGTTTTCCACCATCTTTTTCCATTTTCGTACATTTTTCAAAAAGCTCCAAGGAGCCACTAAAGAGCCGCGGGTTGCAGACCCCCGCTTTAGTTGTTTAGTTTTTTTGTGGCGGTGCACAAAAACAGTTCTGATTCCAGGCAAATAAACAAAAACATCGTACGATTAATTTTGTGTAATGTGAAGAATATTCTCACTCATCTTTGGTATTCTTCAATTACACAAAAAACATTTAACGAGGTGTCTTTGTTGACTTCTTTTTTGGAGAATTGGAGAAAATGTTCCACGTTCCCAAAAAAAACGGAACTATTTGACCAAGCAAGAAGTTGTGTAATTTAAGTTAGTTAGTTAGCGGTTGAAAATGGATGGATGGATAGTTAGTTATTTAGTTAATTAGTTCGGAATTAGTAAAACTGTTGGGTCCAGCGGGTGAATGGTGCAATGTGAGGTTATGTTATGACTACAGCAAGTTTGTCAGTAATGCGAAAAACTGAGTTTCCAATTCCACAAAACAATTAGTATGGCTATGTTTCATTGTTGTTGACAAGTTGGATGGATGCCTGGATGGTTAGTTGGAGGGACGGAGGAAGGGATGGATAATTAGTTGAGGGAGTGATGGGTGACTGGTTAGAGGAGTAATGCATGGATGGTTGGTTGAGGGAGTGATGGTGGTTGGTTGCAGGAATGTTGGAGGAATGGTTAGTTGGAGGGAGTGAGGGTCGGCTGGCTAGTTGGTTGAGGGAGGGAGTGATGGTTGGTTGGTTGCAGAGATTGTTGGGCGGATGGATGATTAGTTGGAAGGCAGGGAGGGATAGTCGGATGGTTAGATGGATGGAGGAATTGTTTGGATGGAAAGAGGGCTGGTTTGTTGGGGGAGGCAAGGGAGGGATGGATGGATGAATATATGGTTGGTTGGATGAATGGTCAGTTGGAGGCAGTGATGTATGGATGATTGTTAGTTAGATGGTTAGTTGGAGAGATGGATGTTAGTTGGAGGGAGGGATTGTTTGGATGTAAAGAGGGATGGTCGGTTGGAGGGAGGAAAGGTGGGATGGAGGGATGGATAGTTAGTTGGTGGAGTGATGGTTGATTGGTTGGGGATGTGATGGATGACTGGAGGGTTGGTTGGTTAGTTGGTTGGAGAAATTATGAATGGTTGGTTGGAGGGAGTAATGGTGCTTGGTTGGTCGAGCGAGCGGTTGGTTGGTTGGTTGGTTGGTTAGTTGGAGGGAGTGATGGATGAATGATTGTTGTTTGGTTGGTTGGTTAGATGAATGGTTGGTTGACGGGCAGCAAAGGAGGGATGGATGGATGAATATATGGTTGTTGGATGAATGGTCAGTTGGAGGCAGTGATGTATGGATGGTTGTTAGATGGATACCTCGTTGGAGGAAGGTAGGGATAGATGTATGGACGGGTGGCTGGTTAGTTGGAGGGAGGAATGGTGTGATGGAGGGATGGATGGTTAGTTGGAGGGAGGGATTGTTTGGATGGAAAGAAGGATGGTTCGTTGGAGTGAGGAAAGGTGGGATGGAGGGATGGATAGTTAGTTGATGGAGTGATGGTTGATTGGTTGGAGAGGTGATGGATGAATGGATGGTTGGTAAGTTGGTTAGAGAAATGGATGGTTCTTGTTTGGTTAGATGGATGACTGGTTGGTTAGCTGAATGGTTGGTTGGAGGGAGGCAAAGGAGGGAAGAGTGATGGTTGTTGGATGACTGGTCAGTTGGAGGCAGTGATGTATGGATGGTTGTTAGTTGTTAGATGGGTAGTTCTTTGGAGGAAGGTAGGGATAGATTGATGGAGGGATGGATGGTTAGTTGGAGGGAGGCATGGTTGGATGGAGACATGGATGGTTTGTTAGAGGGTGGAAATGTGGGATGGATAGTTAGTTGGTGGAGTGATGGTTGATTGGTTGGAGAGGTGATGTACAGTATGGATGGATGGATGGGTGGTTAGTTGGTTGGAGAAATAATGAATGGTTGGTTGGAGGGAGTAATGGATGGTTCTTGGTTGGTGGGTTAGTTGGAGGGAGTGATAGATGGATGATTGTTGTTTGGTTGGTTGGTTAGATGAATGGTTGGTTGGAGGGCAGCAAGGGAGGGATGGATGGATGAATATATGGTTGTTGGATGAATGGTCAGTTGGAGGCAGTGATGTATGGATGGTTGTTAAATGATAGCTCGTTGGAGGAAGGTAGGGATAGATGGATGGAGGGGTGGCTGGTTAGTTGGAGGGAGGAATGGTTTGGATGGAAAGAAGGATGGTTCGTTGGAGTGAGGAAAGGTGGGATGGAGGGATGGATGTTTAGTTGATGGAGTGATGGTTGATTGGTTGGAGAGGTGATGGATGAATGGATGGTTGGTAAGTTGGTTAGAGAAATGGATGGTCCTTGTTTGGTTAGATGGATGACTGGTTGGGTGGTTGGTTGGTTGGAGGGAGTGATAAATGGATGATGGTTGGTTGGTTGGTTAGATGAATGGTTGGTTGGAGGGAGGCAAAGGAGGGAAGAGTGATGGTTGTTGGATGACTGGTCAGTTGGGGGCAGTGATGTATTGATGGTTGTTAGTTGTTAGATGGGTAGTTCTTTGGAGGAAGGTAGGGATAGATTGATGGAGGGATGGATGGTTAGTTGGAGGGAGGCATGGTTGGATGGAGAGATGGATGGTTTGTTAGAGGGTGGAAATGTGGGATGGATAGTTAGTTGGTGGAGTGATGGTTGATTGGTTGGAGAGGTGATGTAAAGTATGGATGGATGGATAGGTGGTTAGTTGGTTGGAGAAATAATGAATGGTTGGTTGGAGGGAGTAATGGATGGTTCTTGGTTGGTGGGTTAGTTGGAGGGAGTGATAGATGGATGATCGTTGTTTGGTTGGTTGGTTGGTTAGATGAATGGTTGGTTGGAGGGCAGCAAGGGAGCGATGGATGATGAATGCAGTATATGGTTGGTTGGATGAATGGTCAGTTGGAGGCAGTTATGTATGTATGGATGGTTAGTTAGTTAGTTAGTTATTTGGAGGAATGGAGGGATAGATGGATGGAGGGATGGATGTTAGTTGGAGGGAAAGATGGTTGAATGGAGAGATGGATGGTTAGCAGGAGGGAGGGATTGTTTGGATGGAAAGAGGGATGGTTTGTTGGAGTGAGAAAAGGTGGGATGGAGGGATGGATAGTTGGTAGAGTGATGGTTGATTGGTTGAGGAGGTGATGGATGAATGGGTGGTTAGTTAGTTGGAGAAATTATGAATGGTTGGTTGGAGGGAGTAATGGATGGTTCTTGGTTGGTTGGTTAGATGAGGGGAGGGATGGGTGGATGAATGGTCAGTTGGAGGCAGTTATGTATGGACTGTTGTTAGTTAGTTAGATGGGTAGTTTTTTGGAGGAAGGTAGGGATAGATAGATGGATGGAGGGAGGGATGGTTGGATGAAGGGATGGTAGAGTGATGGTTGATTGGTTGGAGAGGTGATGGATGAATTAATGGATGGTTGGTTGGTTAGTTGTTTGGAGGGATGATGGATGGTTCTTGGTTGGTTAGATGGATGGGTGGTTGGTTGACTGGTATGGTTACACAAACGGCTTTTGTTAGTTAGTTAATTAGTTAGTTAGTTAGTCGTAAGAGGTTAGTTAGAACAACTGTGCTAACATATCTTAATTGCTGTTGGCTAATTTGATTCTGTTAAAACCGTTTCCAAGTCCAGGGAACAAAATGTACAAGATGAGTGTTTTTTTTTTGTTTTTTTATCACTTCATGTTACACCTTTTCATTTTAGTGCTTATCCTGAACAAAACGTCTTTATTGATGAATTCATGTCAGCTGTTTGATTGACGACGGCGTAGAAAGGACAATTATTTGATCGTCCATCAACCAGTCATGAAAACACAAGACTGACACACTTGTTTACTGCTTGTGTTGCTGGTTAAGCACTGGAAGTGGATGATGTATAATTATGCACTGGTATGAGGATGAAAACATTCCTCTAAAAGCATCAATTCAGTTCAATGTCCTTTCAAGTGGACATTTTAACGACATGTGCAGGCTTGGACTGGAAGCGGGGAGGCTGTCAGCGGCATCCTCCCCTCGCTGGTAAGTAGGTCCAAACAAACGACAGGTCAGCTTGTTTGGTTTTCTCTTCCTCAGCCCCGCGGCCGTGGCTCCCCCTGTTGCCGTGGTAACTCTGCTCCAATGGGAGCCGAGGAGGAAGTTGTCCACATCTGGGCCATGTCGGAGGGTAAACAATTTTCCCGGGGAGCTGTCCGTTCATTTCCTGTTGCCTGCGTCAACGTTGGTTTCTTTCAAGTGTGATTGCGTTATCCTCCGCGGTTACCGTGACAACACTGACCCCACCCACCACCACCTCTTACAGCTGTGAATGGAGGACTAAAACCGTGGAACCACCGTTCTCTGCGTACTTCATCCTCCTAATTCCTGGGAATATTCTCTTTCATTCTCAGGACACTCCAATATTAGTTCATGCTCAAATACTAGTTAGGACAGTGTGTATTTATCTAACACGCACAGGTAATTAAAAAAAAAATAAATCAATGGACAGCCTCTCAGTAATGTTTCCATGCCAACAAAGCAAGCACGCCTGATAGAAAATGCTCAAAAGTAGGGCTCCACTTTGCAAAATGCACTAGCTAGATGCTAATTTACATTGGTTATGCATACTTGCCAACCCTCCCGATTTTCCCGGGAGACTCCCGAATTTCAGTGCCCCTCCCGAAAACCTCCCGGGGCAATCATTCTCCCGAATTTCTCCCGATTTCCACCCGTACAACAATATTGGGGGCGTGCTTTAAAGGCACTGCCTACAGCGTCCGCTTTTCCTCCACACGAACAGCGTGCCGGCCGAGTCACATGTTACACACACATAAGTGAATGCAAGCCATACTTGGTCAACAGCCATACAGGTCACACTGAGGGTGGCTGTATAAACAACTTTAACACTGTTACAAATATGCGCCACACTGTGAACCCACACCAAGCAAGAATGACAAACACATTTCGGGAGAACATCCGCACTGTAACACAACATAAACACAACAGAACAAATACCCAGAATCCCTTGCAGCACTAACTCTTGCGGGATGCTACATTATACACCCCCGCTGCCACCAAACTCCCTCCCCCATCTCCCGAATTCGGAGGTCTCAAGGTTGGAAAGTATGTGGATATGTCATATGCATGCTACTTATTAGCATCAAGGACTTCAACACTTCCAAATCGGGTAATCAGAACTATAACTGCTGCAATAGGGCTGGGCGATAAAACGATATCAATACAGGCTGCAATAGACACGTAATTGATATCAATAAAAAATGCGTTCGATAAAATGTTTGTTTTTTTAGAGATGTCCGATAATGGCTTTTTTGCCGATATCCGATATTCCGATATTGTCCAACTCTTAATTACCGATCCCGATATCAACCGATACCGATACATACAGTCGTGGAATTAACACATTATTATGCCTAATTTTGTTGTGATGCCCCGCTGGATGCATTAAACAATGTAACAAGGTTTTCCAAAATAAATCAACTCAAGTTATGGAAAAAAATGCCAACATGGCACTGCCATATTTATTATCGAAGTCACAAAGTGCATTATTTTTTTTAACATGCCTCAAAACAGCAGCTTGGAATTTGGGACATGCTCTCCCTGAGAGAGCATGAGGAGGTTGAGGTGGGCGGGTTTGAGGTGGGGGTAGGGGGTAGCGGGGGGTTTATATTGTAGCGTCCCGGAAAAGTTAGTGCTGCAAGGGGTTCTGGGTATTTGTTCTGTTGTGTTTATGTTGTGTTAGGGTGCGGATGTTCTCCCGAAATGTGTTTGTCATTCTTGTTTGGTGTGGGTTCGCAGAGTGGCGCATATTTGTAACAGTGTTAAAGTTGTTTATACGGCCACCCTCAGTGTGACCTGTATGGCTGTTGACCAAGTATGCCTTGCATTCACTTGTGTGTGTGAAAAGCCGTAGATATTATGTGATTGGGCCGGCCAGCAAAGGCAGTGCCTTTAAGGTTTATTGGCACTCTGTGCTTCTCCCTACGTCCGTGTACCACTCCGTACAGCAGCGTTTTAAAAAGTCATACATTTTACTTTTTTAAACCGATACCGATAATTTCCGATATTACATTTTAAAGCATTAATCGGCCGATAATATCAGCAGTCCGATATTATCGGATATCCCTAGTTTTTTTTTTCCTTCTTCGTCGGAAGGAAGCAAGGTTGGTTGCATGAACAAAGGCACTCGCTCTCTGGTAACCGAGCAACGCAGGAAGTGATGACTGATCAGTGGGAGTGACACACTAACAGCCAATGAGGTGACAGTATGAACTATCAAGTTTGGTTGCGCCGTCTTGTTGTCTGGCGGTTGATTCTTTGCATGGACTGAGAAGAGGAAGTAAATATGAATAAATTGTGGATGAAAGAGGAAAAGTCACCTGGACAGTATGGCAGTTTTGGGGATTTTTACAAAAAGGGACCATAGTCAGACCAATGCACTCACCCTTTAGAGCACAGCTGTAACTTTATGGCACTAAACCTGCAGAAAATAGTTCTCAGGTTTCTCTGTTTACATTTTCACACTTTGCACTGTTTTGTTACACTTTATTAAGCATTTCTTACATATTCCTTATTTTTGCACCTCTTCATTTTAAGAGCTTATTGTTCAATGTTCAATGCGATTTTACAATTTTGTTCACATTGTTTGCATGTTTTCCATGCTTGTGTTGATATTTCCTTTTCTTTAATATTTGTTATGTTTACAGAGGGGAGATGACGGCAACAGACACCAAGGTGCAGTATGTACAATAATTTATTATATATATATATAGATATATAATTTTATATATATATATATATATATATATATATATATATATATATATATATATATATATATATATATATATATACATAGTTAATATATATATATATATATATATATATATATATATATATACATAGTTAATATACATATATATATATATATATATATATATATATATATATATATATATATATATATATATATATATACATAGTTAATATACATATATATATATATATATATATATATATATATATATATATATATATATATATATATATATATATATATATATATATATATAATACAAAACAATACTAACAAATAAGCTAATTTAAGGAAATGGAGTGTGTCAAAACCCAAGAGCGTGTGTGTGTGAGGCTATGAGTGTAGTTAGCTGAAGTGTGTGTTACCAAGTGTTAATGAGAGCGAAGGAACGAGGCAGTCGATGGGGCAGGCAGGTGATCCGGGGCGAGAGAGAGGCGTCAGAGTCCGGGGGCGAGCGAGGAGTCGAGGAACGAGGGAGGCAGTCGAGATCCAGGGCAACGGAAGGAAAACAGGTACACCATTTGAGAACTAAGTTACCGCAAGGATCCCTGGGTCCACTGGTCCTTTAAGCAGCTCGCCCTCATCAGTTCCAGGTGTGCTGATTGCCGATTGTCTGCAGACTTGTAGCCGCGTGGGCGTGCTGCTCTCAGGGCGAGCAGGGGTGTGTCCGAGCCTCTAGGTGCTCCCGCAGAGGAGGGAAAAGCAGACTGCGCGTGCGCCAAAACAATATTTCTCAATATTTTTCTTTATAAATATATTTTTCTCCGGATCCTTATTTTCGAGAGGTCATAAAAAATATCAACAATTATAGATATCGACCGACATGGCCAATATCTGTATCGTGATACAGTTTTCAGTCACATTGCCTAGCCCTGCGTTACGATCAAACAGCCAGTCTGTTATAAACAGAATACTTACACTATAAACACCTTGTAGGACACAACAAAAGACAAGATTGGCACATTTGACCCAATGGCAAAGACTAGCCATGTGCGATGCCACTTATTTTCTTTCCAATCTGATACCGAGTAAAATTTCGCACTGGTATTGGCGATACCGATTGAATTACCGATACTTTGTGCAAATATCCCTAAAGTCGTATTTGTCTGCTAAATTTTAAGAGTTGTGTATTTCAGTGTCATGTATACCAATATCGCCAAGCTAATACCAAACCCCAAAACCAGTGAAGTTGGCACGTTGTGTAAATGGTAAATAAATACCGAATACAATGATTTGCAAATACTTTTCATTCTATATACATTCGAATAGACTGCAAAGACAAGATATTTAACGTTCAAACTGGAAAACTTTGTTAATTTTTGCAAATATTAGCTCATTTGGAATTTGATGCCTGCAACATGTTTCAAAAAAGCTGGCACAAGTGGCAAAGAAGACTGATAAAGTTGAGGAATGCTTATCAAACACTTATTTGGAACATCCCACAGGTGAACAGGCTAATTGGGAACAGGTGGGTGCCATGATTGGGTATAAAAGCAGCTTCCATGAAATTCTCAGTCATTCACAAACAAGGATGGGGCGATGGTCACCACTTTGCGAACAAATGTGTGAATTAATTGTCGAACAGTTTAAGAACAACATTTCTTAAAGAGCTATTTTAGGGATTTCACCATCTACGGTCCGTAATATCATCAAAAGGTTCAGAGAATCTGGTGAAATCACTGTATGTAAGCAGTAAGGTCGAAAACCAACATTGAATGCCTTCGATTCCTCAGTCGATACTGCATCAAAAAGCGACATCAGTGTGTAAAGGATATCACCACATGGGCTCAGGAACACTTCAGAAAACCACTGTCAGTAACTACAGTTTGTCGCTACATCTGTAAGTGCAAGTTAAAACTCTACTATGCAAAGCGAAAGCCATTTATCAACAACACCCAGAAACGCCGGGCCCGAGCTCATCTAAGGTGGACTGATGCAAAGTGGAAAAGTGTTCTGTGGTCTGACGAGTCCACATTTCAAATTGTTTTTAGACACTACTGTATATACGTTGCGTCCTTCGGACCAAAGGGGAAAAGAACCATCCGGATTGTTACAGGTGCAAAGTTGAAAAACCAGCATCATTGATGGTATGGGGGTGTATTAGTGCCCAAGGCATGGGTAACTTACACATCTGTGAAGGCACCATTAATGCTGAAAGGTATATACAGATTTTGGAGCAACATATGTTGCCATCCAAGCAACGTTATTATGGACGCCCCTGCTTATTTCAGCAAGACAATGCCAAGCCACGTGTTACAACAGCGTGGCTTTATAGTAAAAGAGTGCAGGTCTGTAGTCCAGACCTGTCTCCCATTGAAAATGTGTGGCACATTATGAAGCCTAAAATACCACAACGGAGACCCCCGGACTGTTGAACAACTTAAGCTGTACATCAAGCAAGAATGGGAAAGAATTCCACCTGAAAAGCTTCAAAAATTGGTCTCCTCAGTTCCCAAACGTTTACTGAGCTTTGTTAAAAGGAAAGGCCATGTAACACAGTGGTAAAAATGACCCTGTGCCAACTTTTTTGCAATGTGTTACTGCCATTAAATTCTAAGTTAATGATTACTTGCAACAACAACAAAAAAGACGTTTCTCAGTTGGAACATTAAGTATCTTGTCTTTGCAGTCTATTCAATTGAATATAAGTTGAAAAGGATTTGCAAATCATTGTATTCTGTTTTTATTTACCATTTACACAACGTGCCAACTTCACTGGTTTTGGGTTTTGTAAGTTATGTGTTGCGTACTTGCAAATGAGACTCGGGGGTTGGTCTTGCTCATTTAGCCCTGCAAGACAAAACGTTGCTGGGCAAGGCTGGCGGACATCAATGGAGGATCTAATGGGCCTGGCAGGTTCCTCTCTGCCGATGCCTCCTGACAACCCAACTCTCCAAAGGCCTCATTAGCTTGACCATTAAGCCCAAAGGACGCAGGAAGAAAACAGACAAATATTTCTGTCCGTGTGCGCTGGCACGCAGGAAGTACATCCTCGGTAGTTCCTATGAATTACGGCTGCAAAAAAAACGCATTGATCGTCCGCAAAACGGCCTCGATGCGCCGCCACGAGGCCTTAAAATGTGCGCGTGGGAGAAGAGTGGGTTGCTTTGAAGAAGACGAGGAGGGGGAATTCTGCAGAAGGAAAAGAAAAAGATGTAATCCCCGAAACACGCGAGAGGCTGACATAAATAAACATGGCGGCAAGCGTTTCAAAGGGATGGAACCCGCCCGTGCAGCAAAGGAAGATTAGGAAGCAAAAGCGCGCGTCGGGAGCGACGTTACTTCCACTGGCAGCCAAGGTGCGCACGCTGGACGCTCGCCATCGCCTGGGCCGTGCTGGCGGCGAGCCAGCGAGCGTGACCGTGCAACAGGAAGCGATTCCCTGGAGCTTGTGACATTTCGGACATGCTGGATTGTGAATGTTGGAAATAAATGTACTGGCACACCTGGCAGATACTGTGGGTCAGGGGTTCTTAACCTTTTTCACCTCAGGGCCCGGGGCCCACTCAAATATTAACACTAGTAATGTTACTATTCATTTTAAAGGCCTACTGAAATGTGATTTTCTTATTTTAACGGGGATAGCAGATCCATTCTATGTGTCATACTTGATCATTTCGCGATATTTAGTAGAGAACATCGACGATAAAGTTCGCAACTTTTGGTCGCTGATAAAAAAGCATACTTGCCAACCTTGAGACCTCCGATTTCGGGAGGTGGGGGGTGGGGGGTGGGGGCGTGGTTAAGAGGGGAGGAGTATATTGACAACTAGAATTCACCAAGTCAAGTATTTCATATATATATATATATATATATATATATATATATATATATATATATATATATATATATATATATATATATATCCTGAAAATATGCAAACAAAACTGTGTTTAGATAATTGATACTTCAAACTTGCATAAATAAATATTAAGGAATATAACATAACTTGACTTCTGAGAGTTTCAAAATGTAATGAATAAAATGCTAAAGTTGTTGATAAACAAGCAATTATTTTAATAATTAAATATGGTCATTTTAAATGAATTATTATGATAATTTAAAATTAATTATTTCAAATATATTTATTTTAATGTATAATTCTATGGCTGGATGTAATAAGGAGTCAGAAAAAATACAAATAAAAATACAATTAATTTTGATGTTTTTAGCAAAATATAGTAAAAATTTTTTATTTTTTTATTTTTTTTAAATTAATAAATATATTTATTTTTAGGTAAGATAAACATAATAATACAATTTATCTCTAGTCTGGATGATTTAGTTCTTGTCACCCTGTTGTCCTCCCGTCATGAAAAAAGGCTGTCCTCACTCAGGTCCGCATGGAAATCGGGAGATTTTCGGGAGAATATTTGTCCCGGGAGGTTTTCGGGAGAGGCGCTGAATTTCGGGAGTCTCCCGGAAAATTCGGGAGGGTTGGCAGGTATGTAAAAAAGCCTTGCCTGTACCGGAAGTAGCAGACGAGTAGCGTGACGTCACAGGTTGTGGAGCTCCTCACATCTGCACATTGTTTACAATCATGGCCACCAGCAGCGAGAGCGATTCGGACCGAGAAAGCGACGATTTCCCCATTAATTTGAGCGAGGATGAAAGATTTGTGGATGAGGAAAGTGAGAGTGAAGGACTAGAGGGCAGTGGGAGCGATTCAGATAGGGAAGATGCTGTGAGAGGCGGGTGGGACCTGATATTCAGCTGGGAATTACTAAAACAGTAAATAAACACAAGACATATATATACTCTATTAGCCACAACACAACCAGGCTTATATTTAATATGCCACAAACAAACACCGTCCATATAACCCGCCAATACAACTCAAACACCTGCACAACTCACTCAATCCCACAGCCCAAAGTACCGTTCACCTCCCCAAAGTTCATACAACACATATATTTCCCCAAAGTCCCCAAAGTTACGTACGTGACATGCACATAGCGGCACGCACGTACGGGCAAGCGATCATATGTTTGGAAGCCGCAGCTGCATGCGTACTCACGGTACCGCGTCTGCGCATCCAACTCAAAGTCCTCCTGGTAAGAGTCTCTGTTGTCCCAGTTCTCCACAGGCCAATGGTAAAGCTTGACTGTCATCCTCCGGGAATGTAAACAATGAAACACCGGCTGTGTTTGTGTTGCTGCAGTCGGCCGCAATACACCGCTTCCCTCCTACAGCTTTCTTCTTTGCTGTCTCCATTGTTCATTGAACAAATTGCAAAAGATTCACCAACACAGATGTCCAGAATACTGTGGAATTTTGCGATGAAAACAGACGACTTAATAGCTGGCCACCACGCTGTCCCAAAATGTCCTCCACAATCCGTGACGTCACGCGCTGACGTCATCATACCGAGACGTTTTCAGCAGGATATTTCGCGCAAAATTTAAAATTGCACTTTAGTAAACTAACCCGGCCGTATTGGCATGTGTTGCAATGTTAAGATTTCATCATTGATATATAAACTATCAGACTGTGTGGTCGGTAGTAGTGGGTTTCAGTAAATGGTAAATGGGTTATACTTGTATAGCACTTTTCTACCTTCAAGGTACTCAAAGCGCTTTGACAGTATTTCCGTTAATTCAATAAAGTCATTATAGTAGAATATACAGTATATATGTAAATAGATATATATATGTAGTCATGTGTATATTATAGGCTCATACAAGTTGTGTGAATACTTTAAATTTGGAGCACAGCATCATAGTTTTCACAGCTTTTTGGTTGCTAGAGGTAGATAACGTTTTAAAGTCAAGTTCTAACTTTTGTTTAAAGGCACAAAAAAACTGGTCGGGTATTGAGAAACTTACATTTATGAATATAAGACTTAGCCAATAGTATAATGAAGTTGCAAAGGTAAAACAGTAATTTTCAAAATGTTTTCTCATACTGTGTAAATCCAAATAGCACAACTTTAAGACAAAGCACAAACTTGTCGTAAATATTGTCCAACATAGATTAAATGTTGTCAAAAAGAATGTTGTTTTAATGTTGTATTTGTCTTTAAGAAGAAGAAGCATTTCTTACATACTCCTTATTTTTGCACCTTTGTTTTAAGAGCTTATTGTTAAGGTTTGTTGTGATTTTACAATTTTGTTTACATTGTTTGTTTTCCATGCTTCCGTTTCATTTTCTGACTTGATAGCTGAGGGGATTATAATCAGAGGAAGGTTACATTTCAAATAAACATGTTTACATTCAAACTCTAAAGGCTTAGTGGCCACATGCGTGGACAGCACCTTTTAGGTCTTATTTCCAAAATTGTGTACACTACTGAATTGGGGTCTTATGGCCACTTATGTGGACACTTATACTGCCATCTGGTGGTGTCAGAAGAGTATAACATACAATGGAATTTGGAAAAAAAAAAAGGTGTAAAAATAAAAATGTACATGTCACTACACTTGAAGTACACGTTTGTGTACTTATGGACTAAGTACATCATATTAAAAGATGATTTTTAGTTTTTAATCTAATTAGGGTCCAATAAGCCCAAATAGCAAAGAGGAATAAAAAAAGCATGTAAACAAACAGCTTGGGCCTTAAGAGGTTAATATATTTGTATCCTCGCCATTCCATAGGTCATAAAAAATACCAATAATTATCAATATGGACCGATATAAATCTCTTATATCGCGATCCAGTTTTCAGCCGTATCGCCCAGGCCATATTAACACACAACTATGGGAGGATTGACAAATAAAAACATGGAAGCCGAGGTAAGAATCCCGCATGTAGACTTTGGTGGTCACAATTGGCCTTTAATCTTATTCAGTAATTGCATTATGATTTTTTTCTAAATGTAAAACACTTCCTTGTGGTCTACATAACATGTTTGGTGGTTCTTTGGTCAAAATGTTGCATAGATGATGTTTTACAGATCATCTTCAAGCCGCTTTCTGACAGTCGTTTAAAGATGCGCCATGTTGTGGGCGGTCTTATTTACATGCCTCCACTTTGACAGCGTCATCTTTGTTGTAGCGGTGTAGCGTGCAAGGACGGGGGTGGAAGAAGTGTCAAAAGATGGAGCTAACTGTTTTAATGACATTCAGACTTTACTTCAATCAATAACGGAGCATCATCTCCTCTTCCGGAAACAACATCAACGCCGGAGATGTGTCCCGTGAAAAAACGTCCGACCGGAACTCTCTAATAACTAAAGTTCCTTGGGTGAATAATGTAAACTCACTACACCGGTATGTTTTAGCACTTTCATGGCGAGTTTACTGACAGATATAAGTAAGAACTTTACACTACTTTATATAGAAATGGCAACAGCGGAAGATGAATGTCCCATAACAAGAAGATAGAGAAAAAGAAGAAGCTTATTGACTACGGTGTTGGCACGGACGACAAAGGCAGAAGCGCACACATTTTCAGGACTTATGCAGATCCCAAATACACATCAGCAGGTACCAGAAGGTAAGAAAAGTTGGTTTTGTATAATATTGCGAAACAAAACGGCAGATAATATGTCTTACCTCATACACACACCATAATAATACTCCTATGTTTAATGCGCCGACAATCCATCTAGCGGTGTGGCTTCATAGCTTACCAAAGTCGTACTAAAACATTTTGATAGATTTTTGAGCGCTGTGTGTAATCTTCTATATTTCCAATGGAACATATAAAATGTTGGTGTTGTTTACTTGAGACATATTACCATCATATTACAGTCTACACATATATTTTATGTTTGACTGCCATCTACTGGTCACACTTATTGTCAGAATAATTGTATCTAAATTATCACAAAACTTTGTGTTTCCATGAGTTCCCGGCGAGAGGACAAAAGCTGTCTTTGATCTTACCAAGCAAAAGGCTTGTAAAACTCCACTGTGATCCACAGGACGATCTTGTCTTGACCCGAGATATACAAAGCGGAGAGGAAGCAGGACCTGACGCAAGCTCCAGGCATCTTTTCTTTGAACTGTTTTGTGACCGAGGGCAACGGCTGTTTACGACCCCCTCTCCCCTTAGAAACAGCTGTTGCCATGTAATCAGGGAAAGTCCAAATAAAAGAGGAGGCGTGCAATCCTTTTGTCAGAGCGTGGTGGAAGACTGGACAAGAGTACAGCCCAGACGTTTCTCCTCATTGAGGTAAATTGAATCTTGTCTCTGTTTAATTCCTTGCTTCTTGTCTGTTTAATAGATGTCATCGGTGTTTGAACCTGACACTTATCATTACACCATGTACCAAATAAAATAGCTTCGAGGTCGGTAAGCAAAACCAGAATTATTCCATACATTAGGCATTAGGCGCACTGTCGAGTTTTGAGGGGAAAAAAAGGATTTTAAGTGCGCCTTATAGTCCGGAAAATGCGTATCTTTTTTAATTCATTAGTACAGCAGTACTTAATTAGTACTGGTATACCGTACAACTCTACTATATACACACAGACCTTTCATTGACCTTTCATTAACGCCAGATAATATGTCTGCTAATAGGTGCCATTTTGCGGTCGACAATCCATCAAGCGGTGCGGCTTCACAGCTTACCGAAGTCGTACTAAAAACATTTTGACAGATTTTTTTGGAGCGCCGTGTGTAATGTTCTATATTCTCAACTAGAGATGTCCGATAATGGCTTTTTTGCCGATATATACAGTCGTGGAATTAACACATTATTATGCCTAATTTTGTTGCCCCGCTGGATGCATTAAACAATGTAACAAGGTTTTCCAAAATAAATCAACTCAAGTTATGGAAAAAAATGCCAACATGGCACTGCCATATTTATTATTGAAGTCACAAAGTGCATTATTTTTTTTAACATGCCTCAAAACAGCAGCTTGGAATTTGGGACATGCTCTCCCTGAGGTAGTGGGGGGTGTATATTGTAGCGTCCCGGAAGAGTTAGTGCTGCAAGGGGTTCTGGGTATTTGTTCTGTTGTGTTACGGTGCGGATGTTCTCCCGAAAAGTGTTTGTCATTCTTGTTTGGTGTGGGTTCACAGTGTGGCACATATTTGTAACAGTGTTAAAGTTGTTTATACCTCCACCCTCAGTGTGACCTGTATGGCTGTTGACCAAGTATGTTTCGCATTCACTTGCGTGTGTGAAAAGCCGTAGGTATTATGTGATTGGGCCGGCATGCAAAGGCAGTGCCTTTAAGGTTTATTGGCGCTCTGTACTTCTCCCTACGTCCGTGTACACAGCGGCATTTTAAAAAGTCATAAATTTAACTTTTTGAAACCGATACCGATAATTTACATTTTTAAAGCATTTATCGGCCGATAATATCGGCAGTCCGGTATTATCGGACATCCCTATCCTCAATGGAACATTTCAAGTTTTGCTGTCGTTTACTGCCATCAGAGTGCAGGCTACACGGATCTCTTATGTGTGACTGCCATCTACCGGTCACACATATCATTACACCGTGTGCCAAATAAAATTTGCTCCGAGGTCGGTAAGCGCAACCAGAATTATGCCGTACATTAGGCGGACCGGGTTATAAGGCGCACTGTCGATTTTTGAGAAAATGAAAGATTTTTAAGTGCGCCTTATAGTCCAGAAAATACAGTAGTTTCGTTTTCTGGAAGGCTCTAATTCGTTGTCAGTGTGAACAGAAACACGTCGTCGCCATTCGGAAGCTTGCAGCCGCTGATGTATTCTAAGGTGCGTTGTGTTCAAACACGCTCACGTCAAGGTGATTTTATTTGCATATTTAAAGGCACACACACACACACACACTTCCCGTCAGCCTGCAGACACTGACCCAATGTCTGCCTGTGAATCGTCTATTTCTCCCGCCTCTGACAGCTGGGGGGGATGTGTGTGTGTGGGGCGGGGGGGTGCAGCAGTGACAGCTGTCCCGCCTAGCAACACAACACTGGGACCTTGTGCCCGACTCCCTCCGCTCAACCACCGTGTCGTCTCGCTGCCCCGCGCAGTTTGTTTATGTGTTTGCAGTGTTTACATTCTCCCACATCGCCGCTATCTCTTCTCACCGGAGTAGGCATCTCGTAAAAAAAAAAAAAAAAAGAAATCACGGAGAAGGAAACATCTCCATCTCCAGCCAGCCGTGGCTTGTTAACTGGAACAATTGATTCCTCCGCAGCCGCACGCACGTATTTGTCTCGGGGGGGGCACAGCGAGAACCAGGAATGGTGTTCTGGAACGCACCAGGATGACCTTTGACCCCACTCAGGCGCTCACTTTAAATCAGCCGTTCCAAGCGGGGATGAAAGGCAAAGTGATGCTGCTCCTGGCGAACATGGCCTGCGTGATGTTGCCAGGAGACGGCGAGGGACGAAGCTAATCCAACCAGCGTGTTTTCTTCTTCAACAATCCTTCCTGCTGCTGACTGTACGTGCAGCAAACATGACCAAATACTAAGGATGTCCGATAATGGCTTTTTGTTGATATCCGATAATCCGATATTGTCCAACTTTTTCATTACCGATATCAACCGATATATGCAGTCGTGGAATTAACACATTATTATGCCTAATTTGGACAACCAGGTATGGTGAAGATAAGGTCATTTAAAAAAAAAAAAATTAATAAAATAAAATAAGATAAATAAATTAAAAATATTTTCTTAAATAAAAAGGAAAGTAAAACAATATAAAAACAGTTACATAGAAACTAGTAATTAATGAAAATGAGTAAAATTAACTGTTAAAGGTTAGTACTATTAGTGGACCAGCAGCACGCACAATCATGTGTGCTTACGGACTGTATCCCTTGCAGACTGTATTGTTATATATTGATATATAATATAGGAACCAGAATATTAATAACAGAAAGAAACAACCCTTTTGTGGGGGAGGGAAGTTTTTGGGTTGGTGCACTAATTGTGTCATGTCTGTGTAATCATGTTTTGTCTTAGTCATGTTTTGTTTAGTTTCTGGCTTTTCACTCCCTTGTCTTGTTTCCATGACAACCCATTAGTTTTCACTTGTCACGTCACGCACCTGTTTCACGTTTTGAGTCACGCACCTGTTTTCGTTAATCATGTCTGTAGTATTTAAGTTCAGTGTTTTCAGTTTGTCTTTCTGGTGACATCCCCGCATTTATACTCTCCACACACTTATGACCCTTGCTGCGCTTTTTCATGCCGTTTTTGTCCATGCCAAGTAAGTTTTGTTTATTATTGCCACAGTTAGTGTTTTTTGTTGTTCATAGTTTCTGCCTCTGTGCAAGTATTTGTTTTCATAGCCAAGTCGTTTCTACGCCACTGTGCGCGCTTTTTGTTTGTACTTTTTTTTGTAGTAATAGTGTTTAAATAAATCATGTATTCCCCTTCACGCCACATATGGTCCAAATCTTTTGCACCTCGGGAGAACAAGCCAAGCCATAGTCCAAGTCGTGACAAATTGTAAGTGTATCTTGTGTTTTTTATGTTGGTTTAATAAAAAAAACAAAAAAACAATACCGATAATTAAAAAAACTATACCGATAATTTCCGATGTTACATTTTGAAGCATTTATCGGCCGATATTACCGGACATCTCTACCAAATACCATCATGATGTGGTTGATTGTGTCGCCAGTACAGCCTTGTAGACACGTCAAAACAATAAGATACCGTGGGAACAATTCGACGTGGCCTACCTTGTTAGTGGAAATATTCAAATAACACTCTTTGTTTGGGGTTGTGCCATAAAAGAATGTTTCTGGTCTTAAGCGCTGCTGCTCACTGCTCCCCTCACATCCCAGGGGGTGATCAAGGGTGATGGGTCAAATGCAGAGAATAATTTCGCCACACCTAGTGTGTGTGTGTGATAATCATTGGTACTTTAACTTTAACTAGGGTTGTACGGTATACAGGTCCTACACTGCAAAAAGTCAGTGTTCAAAAACAAGAAAAAAAATACAAAAATGAGGGGTATTTTATTTGAACTAAGCAAAATTATCTGCCAATAGAACAAGAAAATTTGGCTTGTCAAGACTATCCAAAACAAGTAAAATTAGCTAACCTCAATGAACCCCAAAATACCTTAAAATAAGTATATTCTCACTGATAACAAGTGTACTACTATATGAGTACGTATGTTCTATTGTTTCATTGAAAATAAAACAGCAAAGTCCATTTGGCTGTCATCTGTTTTAATATGAGACACAATTGTGTCAAAGTCCTGATTTTTTTTTCATGCTTAAAATAAGAAATTATTACTTTGAAAAAAGTAGTTTTATACTTGTGAGTGTTGATCACACAGCTTTGCAACAGTTGATATTCTAGTTTCAAGCATGTTTTACTCAATATAGGTCATCAAATTTCAGCAACAAGCTGTAATATCTTACTGAGATCATTTAGGACCAAAACACTTAAAACAAGTAAAACACTCTAACATAAAATCTGCTTAGTGAGAAGAATGATCTTATCAGACAGAAAATAAGCAAATATCACCCTTATTTGAGATATTTAATCTTACTTAGATTTCAGTTTTTGCAGTGTAGTATAGTGTTGCGGTACTAATGAATCAAAAACGGTACTATAGTCTGTTTGAAAAGTACCTGTTCCCCATTTTTTTTTTTACAGGCATGACGGCGCGTCGTCGTGACATTGCTGGTTTTACGAGCAGAGGAGCATGTTCGGCAGCGCACAATCACAGAGTACTTACAAGCAGACACAGTGTGTAGACAGAAAAGGGAGAACGGAGGCATTTTGGCTTAAAAACTAACAATAAAGGTGAAGTTATAACACTGAAACGCCTTCAGGAAGAGGGGCTTTAAAACATGGCTTGCTAGTTAGCGGCTAACCGCTAATCCGCAGTCTGAATCCGCAATTCTAAATCACTAATCCTCGCCTTTATGGCGACGAATGAAGTGAGTTTCTTACAAATATCATCCCTGCAGGACGAGGAATAGCTAAACATGCTTCACTACACACCGTAGCTCACCGGCGTCTCAATATAAACAAATGCCATGGGTGGATCTACACCTGACATCCACTGTAATGATACCAAGCACAACAGCGTATCTAGTCGATACTACTATGATTACATCGGTATTTTTTATCGTCACATCTTTTTTCCTTTTTAAAAAAAATATACATTATATTTATAATCTTATGAAATACGTCCCTGGACACATGAGGACTTTGAATACGACCATTGTATGATCCTGGTATCGGATCGATACCTAAATTTGTGGTATCATCCAAAACTAATGTAAACAACAGAAGAATAAGTGACTGTTACAGATCAGCAGCACAAATGTTGCACAAACGTTTGGGACAAATTAGGAGAGACATTAAATATGTTAAAACTAATAAAGCACAAATGCTATTTTTGCAAGAATGGGAAAGAATTCCACCTGAAAAGCTTCAAAAATGTGTCTCCTCAGTTCCCAAACGTTTACTGAGTGTTGTTAAAAGGAAAGGCCATGTAACACAGTGGTAAAAATGACAACTTTTTTGCAATGTGTTGCTGCCATTAAATTCTAAGTTAATGATTATTTGCACAAAAAAAAAAGTAGTTTCTCAGTTGGAACATTAAATATCTTGTCTTTGCAATTGAATATAAGTTGAAAAGGATTTGCAAATCCTTGTATTCTGTTTTTATTTACCATTTACACAACATGCCAACTTCACTGGTTTTGGGTTGTATAAATAACATTAAAAACTATATTACCACAAAGACGTGAATAACATTAACACCACAATAGTGCCGTTATTTTTGGACAGTGCAATAGCACAAACATTTTCCAGCGAGGGCCACATAGAGAAAAATTGAAGGATACGAGGGCCACTTTTACACATTTTGTATATGAAAAATACTCAAACCAAAACAATGTAGGTGAACATATACTAACATTTGAAAAAAACTTCTACATCTGAGCTTTGTGTTATAGATAACAAAGCAATAAAATAATTCATGATTATTTTAACAATGATTTTCTTTGTATTTATGTTAACTGTGGTCGAAAGTAAGCTTGTATTTACTAATATTGCTATTAAACGGTCAACTGAAAGGCGTTTGAGGACTTTAGTACACTCAAAAACGGCTATTTTGGTTTTCACTAGGTCCCATTTTTGGGGGATTTGGTCCCGGTGAATTTTTCATAGTTTTTTGTTCTAATTTGGGACTTGTTTAGGTTGTCTATAGCGGTGTTTTTCAAACACTAGTGTGCCGTGAGATACAGTCTGGTGTGCCGTGGGAGATGATCCAATTTCACCTATTTGGGTTAAAAATATTTTTTGCAAACCAGTAATTATAGTCTGCAAATGATGTGTTGTTGTTGAGTGTCGGTGCTGTCTAGAGCTCGGTGGAGTAACCGTGTAATACTCTTACATATCAGTAGGTGGCAGCAGGTAGCTAAAGTCGGAAACAGCGGGAGGCAGTGTGCAGGTAAAAAGGCATCTAATGCCTAAACCAAAAATAAACAAAAGGTGAGTGTCCCTAAGAAAAGGCATTGCAGCTTAGGGAAGGCTATGCAGAACAAAACTAAAACAGAACTGGCTACAAAGTAAACAAAAACAGAATGCTGGACGACAGCAAAAACTTATTGTGGAGCAAAGACGGCGTCCAAAAAGTACATCCCAACATGGCGTGACAATCAACAATGTCCCCGCAAAGGAGGATAAAAACAACTGAAATATTCTTGATTGCTAAAACAAAGTAGATGCGGGAAATATCGCTCAAAGGAAGACATGAAACTGCAACAGGAAAATACCCAAAAAAGAGAAAAAGCCACCAAAATAGGAGTGCAAGACAAGAACTAAAACACTACACACAGGAAAACCCCAGAAAAGTCCAAATGAGTCAGGGCGTGATGTGACAGGTCGTGACAGTACTTTGAGTCAAGAGTTATATTGATGGTTATGGTTTAAAGTCATATCCAACAATTGCGACTTTTTACTGTCAACTGAGGTTAGTTTTTTAATGATTTCTGCTGGTGGTGTGCCGCCGCAAAAAATGTGCCTTGGCTCAAAAAAGGTTGAAAAACACCGGTCTATAGAATGTGTCGTGGGCCAATAAAAACCGAGCTGTGGGCTGCAAATGGCCCCCGGGCTACACTTTGTACAGCCCTGGCCTAGTGGACTGGCGTGGTAATGACAGTGTACTTTACACGTGCAATTGCAAATATTAAAATACCGATTTTAACGGTTTATGCCGCTTTGTGACGTAAATAAAAACAATTTTTTAAATCTAATTCGAAAATATGGTTAGAGTGTCCGCCCTGAGATCGGTAGGTCGTGAGTTCAAGCCCCCGGCCGAGTCATACCAAAGACTATAAAAATGGGACCCGTTACCTCCCTGCTTGGCACTCAGCATCAAGGGTTGAAATTTGGGGTTAAATCACCAAAATGTATTCCCGGGCGCGGCCACCGCTGCTGCTCACTGCTCCCCTCACCTCCCAGGGGGTGAACAAGGGGAGGGGTCAAATGCAGACGACAAATGTCACCACACTTAGTGTGTAGGTGACAATCATTGGTACTTTAATTTTAACGTTTGACCAGTGACGTCATACCCCCACCTTCTCCCAACCTTACCAAATTTGTCTGGAACGTTTGTGCTACATTCGTGCTGTCCAAAAAAAAAAAGTTGTGCTTTTATGGTTTTGTAACCTATTTTTATGGGCTTGCCTAATGTAACCGAGGGTTTATATATGTCGCCTATACTGTATAAAACTACAAAATAACAAACACGGAGGCTCCAGTTTTACACGAGGACCACTTTATTTTCTTTCTTTCAAAACCTCCGCTCCACTACAACGTGTCACCACTTCCGCTCTTAGCGCCTTCAAAATAAGAGCTCAAGGCATATACTGTATAACAGCTTATAACCGGAACTTAACATCACAAAGAGGAAAGCACATAAAAATAGGTTACACTTTTATGGTTCAAATTTGAACAAGGTGGGGGGCTATGTGTAAATATTCATATGTAAACATTAAAAGCACAACTTATTTTTTTTCGATACAAATTCGGTAAGGTTGGGAGAAGGCGAAGGGGATGACATCACTGATCAAAAAATATTTTCGAATTAGATTTAAAAAAAAAGAAGAAATTATTTACGTCACAAAACGGCATACACCGTTAAATTTGTATTTTAATTATATACATATATAAAATATATAATTGCAATTGCACTTGTAAACTACACTGTCATTACCACGCCAGTCCACGAGGCGGACCATCTTTCTCCAGTGACCATAAATCGGCCCTCCTTAGTTTAATAGCTAACGTGTGTCTTCCTCCTATTCTTCTTTTTCTCAGGTCAGTAAAATGTCAAGAAATATTATGAGCACTGCAGTTTAAATTGTACATTATTGGTGTAAATTTCGTTGGAGAAACGTTTCTAGGGATTACTTCTGTGTAAAACGTCAAGTGGATGAAGCTAGGTAGCTTGATGCTAACGGCTAATGCTAGCGGAGACAGCTAGAATGAACATTCAATTTATTGCACTAATCCCGCAATAAATTATTAGTGGCGTGACACAATTAAGGAGAAACACGTATTACACCTTGATTAAATGCCCATTTTTTAATATAAGTTATGTAGAAGAAAAACTGCACTACAACTAGTTGGCAATGTTGAGCCTTGGAAAGTATACAGTTGTGTTGTTTAGTTGTTAATGTATTCTGTCATTGCAATTGAAATGCTTATGTTTTCTTTTCTTTCCTGCAGCTTTCAAAAAGAAGTTACTCGAGCCCAGAGCAACTACAGGAACTTTCCTCTTTTAGGTAACTTAAACTGACCATACGTCCTCTTTTCCCCGGACAAGTCCTCTTTTGCGTCCGGGCGGAGTTTCTTAAATGCCTCAAATGTCCGGCATTTTAAGTTAGGGTTGCGTGTATTTTCAATGTACGTTCAGGGTTAAGAAGGGGTTCAAAACTAAACAAATTGTGAAGGTGTGAGCAAGCAGCAGCATTGGTGAGGGAGGGGCAGAGCATACTTGCCAACCCTCCCGGATTTTCCGGGAGACTCCCGAAATTCAGCGCCTCTCCCGAAAACATCCCAGGACAAATTTTCTCCCGAAATTCAGGCGGACCTGAGTGACAAGTCGACAGTCTGTTTTCACGTCCGCTTTCCCACAATATAAACAGTGTGCCTGCCCAATCACGTGATAACTGTAGAATGATCGAGGGCGAGTTCTTGGTTTCTTATGTGGGTTTATTGTTAGGCAGTTTCATTAACGTCCTCCTAGCGCGGTAACAACACACAACAACAGCAGTCACGTTTTTGTCTACCGTAAAGCAGTTCGTCTGCCGTAAACAGCAATGTTGTGACACTCTTAAACAGGACAATACTGCCATCTACTGTACGTGCATATGTGACAATAACATCTAGAGCTTTTAGAGAGTGCAGTGCACAACTGCTCACACAACAAGGAGACGAAGCAGAATGCATCATCAGATAGGGTGTTCAGCATGGTTAGAAAATAGTGAAGTGAAGTGAATTATATTTATATAGCGCTTTTCTCTAGTGACTCAAAGCGCTTTACATTGTGAAACCCAATATCTAAGTTACATTTAAACCAGTGTGGGTGGCACTGGGAGCAGGTGGGTAGAGTGTCTTGCCCAAGGACACAACGGCAGTGACTAGGGTAGCGGAAGTGGGAATCGAACCTGCAACCCTCAAGTTGCTGGCACGGCCGCTCTACCAACCGAGCTATGCCGCCCCACAATAGTGACAGAGAATAGAACAAGGATGGACAATTCAACCCTTAACTCAACAATGAGTAGATTGAGTGTTATGTGTATGTATATGTGTAAATAAATGAACACTGAAATTCAAATATTTCTCTTATTTATATATATATATATATATATATATATATATATATATATATATATATATATAGCTAGAATTCACTGAAAGTCAAGTATTTATTTTATATATATACTATATATATATATATATATATATATATATATATATATATATATATATATATATGAAATACTTGACTTGGTGAATTCTAGCTGTAAATATACTCCTCCCCTCTTAACCATGCCCCCCCGATCACTCCCCCCAGCTCCCGAATTCGGAGGTCTTAAGGTTGGTAAGTATGAGGCAGAGACAGAGAGAGCGAGAGAGTTATGAAAAACGCGCATGCGTCGCCAGGCTCTGCTTTTTATCCATAGATTTATCAGGGGTGTCAAAAGTGTGCCCCGTAGGCCATTTGCGGCCCACAGCTAATGTTTTAAAGGCCCACGGCACATTCTAAAAATACTTTTAAAATAAACAAAAACATAGCAAAAGTGAAATAAAAAAAGCTTAAAGGTGAAATGTAATTTAGAAAAAGTTGCAATGTTGACTAATAAAACAAAGCTGTTTTTTTTTTCTTTCAAACTGTCATTGCTCAAAACATAATATTGAATCAAAATCAATGTTTTTTTGAATTATTGACCTATCCAAGGTTCCGATTACTTCACATCAAATATTCCACTTTGAAAAATATTTTTGGTGGAAGATTTTGCGTATTTTGTGTGTTTGCCATTAAAAACATAGTTTTGTTTAACAAAAAAGGGCGGAAAACAAACAAAAAAACAATATAAGAAAAACTAAACCATTTTCAAATGAGGGATAGATCTGAAGTTGATGTAGACTCCAGAGATTTAAGTGTTAAATATAAAATGTATGTATGCCCTGGCACACCATTATCATCATTTCATGACCGAAGCAACACACTTTTTACACTTTTATACTGAAATAAATACACCTACAACTTATTAAATAAAAACATGGAAAAAACTACCAGCAGTGGTAAAGTTTAGATCCATGAAGGAAAGAAGAAAGTGATTGAATGTTTATAACTGAATACATTTACATATGCATACACATTTGTTTTCTTTTGTATTATTGTTTTTAATGAATTAAGTAATGTTTATGACAACTTTTTTCCAAAACACAATATAGAATGTGAGATATAACAGGATAATGCATACTTTGTCATTTGTTTTCAAAACGCTTACAAGAAAGTGGGACCAGACCCCAAAAATGTACTGTGGGACCCCATTTTTATGACTTGATGGGGTCCCTAAGACCCCATTTTGAAGACTCCTAGTGCCAACACTGCTGTCAACAGAGGAGAAAAAATGCTTTATTTAAATAAATATATTATTTATAAAGCAAGTTTGAGTATCATTGGCAAATTTTCACCTAGTCCCGGTCTTGGCACGCATATGTGTCCTCTTTTTGGGATTTCAGAATATAGTCAGCCTAGACAGTTTTGTTGTTTAGTTGTAAATGTATTCCGTCATTGAAATGAATAACCGTATGAAATGTTTGTTTTATTTTCTTTCCTGCAGCTTTCAAAAAGAAGTTACTCGAGCCCAGAGAAACTACAGGAACTTTCCTCTTTTAGGTAACTGTGGCAGGGTGTGGTTGTGTGTTGATGGAGCCTCCTGCAGCAGCAGCAGCAGACTGTGTTAATTACACATCCATGGCCTCCTCCTTTAACTAAACAACACATTCTTTGTCCCGCTGACAAGCCCGCGGTGCCAGTGATCTGGGACCGAGGCGGGGGTCGTGGAGTGCATCGGTCCAAGGTCCACCATTGAATATCTGTCGGTGGTGGGGATAGTGTGCAAACATCGTAAATATTTGAAAATGTGGATAAAGACAGTAAAAACCTTCGCTTCCACGTCGTGGAACCTGTGGAAAATGTCTCACAAAGTCACGTCATAAGACCTAGCCTACTTAACTTCGTTTTACATTTAGAATGTACCTGGTAATTTAATTGATATACGTTTTTTTATATCGGTTAATATCGATAATTATTGATATTTTTTGTGAGCGATCAAAATTAAGGAGCATGATAAAAAAAAAAAAAATGTAAACATTCTTATTTCTCTCTTACCTTCCTCTGATTTTAAGTGCACCAATTTCACTTTTTCCACATATAGATTTATTCCAAAATAAAATAAATCCATTTGTGTCCACACAATTACCCATAATGGCAATGTGATATTGTTTTTTTTTTGTGTGTGCAAATGTATTAAAAGTAAAAAAATCATATGTACATATGTATGCACTTACAATGTACCTGGTAGTTTGCTTATTTTTACACTTACGACGGTTTAGGAGGCTGTGCAGCAGGGCTGAAAACTGTATCACGATATACGTTTTTTTTTATATCTGTTGATATCGATAATTATTGATATTTTTTGTGAGCGATCAAAATTAAGGAGCATGATAAAAATATAATAAATGTAAACATTCTTATTTCTAATGTAACCTTCCTCTGATTTTTAAGTGCACCCGCTTCACTTTTTCCACATTTTGGATTTGTGTCCTCAAAATTCTACACACAATTACCCATAATGGCAATGTGAAAATTTTTTTTTGTGTGTGTGCGCAAATGTATTAAAAGTAAAAAAATCATATGTACATATGTATGCACTTACAATGTACCTGGTAGTTTGCTTATTTTTACACTTACGACGGTTTAGGAGGCTGTGCAGCAGGGCTGAAAATTGTATCCTGATATACCGGTTGATATCGATAATTAACATTTTTTGTGAGCGATCAAAATTAAGGAGCATGAGAAAAAAAAAATGTAAACATTCTTATTTCTCATGTAACCTTCATCTGATTTTAAGTGCACCCGCTTCACTTTTTCCACATTTTAGATTTATTCCGAAATGAAAATGAATCCATTTGTGTCCTCAAAATTCTACACACAATTACCCATAATGACAATGCGAAAAGTTTTGTTTGTGTGTGTGCAAATTTATTAAAAGCAAAAAAATCAGATGTAGATATGTATGCACTTACAATGTACCTGGTAGTTTGCTTATTTTTACACTTACGACTGTTTAGAAGGCTATGCAGCAGGGCTGAAAACTGTATCCCGATATACGTTTTTTTAATATCGGTTGATATCGATAATTATTTATATTTTTTGTGAGCGATCAAAATTGAGGAGCATGAGAAAAATATAATAATTTCTAATGTAACCTTCCTCTTATTTTAAGTGCACCCGCTACACTTTTTCTGCATTTTGGATTTATTCCATTTTGTGTCCTCAAAATTCTACACACAATTAATTACCCATAATGACAATGTGAAAAGTTTATTTATTTATTTTTATTTGCAAATTTATTCAAAGTAAAAAATCACATGTACATAATGAAGGTGCAAAAATAAGGAAAATGTAAGAAATGTTTCATAAAGTGTAACAAAATATTGCAAAGTGTGAAAATGTCAACATAGAGAAACCTTAATAAATATATATATTTTCTGCAGGTTTAATGCCAGGGAAGTTACAGCTGTGCTCTAAAGCAGTGGTCCCCAACCTTTTTTGCAACACGCACCGGTTTAATGTAGGCATTATTTTCACTATTTTCGCTTTCCACTTGTGCCAGATAAATACAGCAAAACTAAGTGCATGAAAAATACAACTCACTATAACGCTGAATTAGCCCTGGACTTGTTTCTTTGCAATGAGATGCAGATGGAAATCAGCCTTTGGCTACAATCGGTCACATTTGTATTGTATATGTTCATTAGTGTGTGAATGGGTGAATGTGGAAATAGTGTCAAAGCGCTATACAAGTATAACCCATTTATCATTTATTTATTTATTATTGTGCATTGTATCATGTCCCAAAATTATAAAAATATAACAAATGGAAAATTCCTATGAGGAGTTTTATTGTACATCTATAAACAAGCTTATTGGTGTGTCTCGTGGTCCCGGCAAAAGTTAAGTCGGAGAAAATGCAGTCGTTTATAAATGATTTAATGTTTCTCTGCGGCCCGGTAGCAAATGCGTCACGGACCGGTACCAGTCCCTGGACCGGTGGTTGGGGACCACTGCTCTAAAGGTTGAGCATGGCTATTGTGGTGTGGTATTACCGGTCTTGGTGAGGACGAGCTCTACGGTCCTTTTTGAAAAATGAAAAAAAAAAAAACCTGCCATACTGTCGAGGTGACTTTTTCTGTTTTATCCACAATTCCTTCGCTCTCTGCAGCACTCATTTTTATTTCCTCTTCTCACTCCATGCAAAGAATCAACCGGCTAGTTGATACTGTTACCTGATTGGCTGTTAGCGTGTCACTCCCACTCATCAGTGATCACTTCCTGCCTTGCTCGGTTACCAGAGAGCGAGTGCCTTTGTTCGTGCAACCAACCTCGCCTCGCAACTTCTGCTTTTTTGATATCACTTACGTGTAAGGTTGCAAAGGGGTGGAAAGTTTCCGGTAAATTTCCGGAAATTTACGCCGGGAAGTTAAGCTCGGGAAGTTTGGAAATTTTTACAATTTTTTAATTATTCAAAGTTGGACACCGTCCATCTTATTCTGTAGGATAAGATGAGAAGCTTGTAAAACACTAATGCAATGTCACACACAGATATAAATAGTCAGCTAAACAATTGGAGTAGTCTTTAAAAATATTTTACTGACTGGATCGGTTCGCAGCCGAGTGTGAAGCGACTGGGATGAGAATCAGCACCTCCAATGCCGAGTCCATGGTTCTTGCCCGGAAAAGGGTGGAGTGCCATCTACGGGTTGGGGAGGAGATCTTGCCCCAAGTGGAGGAGTTCAAGTACCTCGGAGTCTTGTTCACGTGTGGGGGAAGAGTGGATTGACAGGCGGATCGGTGCAGCGTCTTCAGTAATGCGGATCATGAGCTTTGGGTTATGACCGAAAGGACAAGATCACGGGTACAAGCGGCCGAAATGAGTTTCCTCCGCCGGGTGGCGGGTCTCTCCCTTAGAGATAGGGTGAGAAGCTCAAAGTAAAGCCGCTGCTCCTCCACATCAAGAGGAACCAGATGAGGTGGTTCGGGCATCTGGTCAGGATGCCACCCGAACGCCTCCCTAGGGCGGTTTTTCGGGCACGTCCGACCGGTAGTAGGCCACGGGGAAGACCCAGGACACTTTGGGAAGACTATGTATCCCGGCTGGCCTGGGAACGCCTCGGGATCCCCCGGGAAGAACTGGACGAAATGGCTGGGGAGAGGAAAATCTGGGCTTCCCTGTTTAGGCTGCTGCCCCCGCGACCCGACCTCGGATAAGCGGAAGAAGATGGATGGATGGATGGATGATGGACAAATGAATCGAAATAGGCTAGATGAATAAATGAACACTCAATCAGCATGCTAAATCAATCTATAACCTACATTTTTGTATGACAACAGAATGGCAAGCAGAACAGAAGGCAGAGGAAACTGCACGTTTTGATTTAGTATTTGCTAGTTGAACTTTACAGATCACAAAAAAGGTACATTCGGATCGCTAACGTTGTTAGCATTATTGAATGGGATTCAATATAGAGAAAATTAGCATCACGGCTAACGGAGAAATATTTTCGGTTCATTATGAGACTGTGGCGGTACATAAACCTAGCTAGCTAGAGATATTGGCCCCAAAATCATTTAACAAGTACAGGAAGAGCTAGCTAGCTTGAGTGGAAGTCTGCTGGAGTAGTCTACAGTCATGCAGTAACAAGCAATTACACCTCTATCAATCAATCAATCAGTGTTTATTTATATAGCCCTAAATCACAAGTGTCTCAAAGGGCTGCACAAGCCACAACGACATCCTCGGTTCAGAGCCCACATAAGGGCAAGGAAAAACTCACAACCCAGTGGGATGTCAATATGAATGACTATGAGAAACCTTGGAGAGGACCGCAGATGTGGGTGACGCACCGGATGCAATGGACGTCGAGTGGGTCTAGCATGATATTGTAAAAGTCCAGTCCATAGTGGATCTAACATAATCGTGAGAGTCCAGTCCATAGTCTATTAAACTTAAATACAATAGATCAAATATATTTAGCCCGGTAATATCATCAAAACTTCCCTGACTGGATGAAGTCCTTGGGCTCAAATACTAGTGTGGCCTGTAGTGTGTAGCATGCAGGGAATTTTCTGTGGAAGAATGCACTGCACATGTGGTGGAGGAATGCACAGTGTAGAGTTGAAATTCAACTGAATTTGCATTAAATCAGGTTGTTTTAGCTAATAATCATGCTGCAAGATCTAGCATGTTGCATTCAATGTTTATACCCATTAATTTCCCGTTAATTCCCATGGAAAGTTTCCAACTTTGAATATTCCCGGAATTTTGCAACCCTACTTACGTGTCTATCCTATTAATGTCATTTTATCGCCAAGCCCTACCATGCAGTTAATTCATGTTTTTACGATGGTGATAAACAGACTATTTCTATCTCTATGATGTTCGTTGGGAACAATTGTAATTTGGAATAAACCCTGAATTTCTCTAAAAATAACACTTTTTAATGATCAGTTTAAGTGCGCCATGTTTCTTGCGTGTTGCCAAGAGAGCAGCAGACTCAGCAAACCTCCTCCCCTGACATGACGGAATAATTAGAGTCGGTGCAGTAATTGACTGTACGGACAGTTGAGATATGGTGATGGACACGCCGCCGTTAAACAAATCCACTTTATTGCTGCTCCCCCGCGGCTAAGTTATGTTCAGCTTCATCGTTTGACGCCTACTCTGGCACGCTGACAGTATCATTCATCTTGTTTGTGTGTGTGTGTGTGTGTGTGTGTGTGTAGCGGGAGGTTCAAGGCTGAAGACAGTGACCGCCATGAAACACGACCACTATCTCGGAGCCCACCTTTACACTGGAGACGTGCTGGATGAAATGCACCGCACCACGACCTCTGACCTCGCCCCGCCCGACGTTCCCGTTTTTCCCCGCCCGGCGACCCTGCTGAGAAAGCTAGCGCAGGGGGTGGTGTTGTGTGGACATGTAAGTAGATGTATCAACTGCCAAGGGTGCCTTTTTTTTTTTTTTTTAACAACCAGCCTGCAGATTAAATTCCGCCGTGCACAATGGCGGCATTATAGACTCGACGCAATTAAAATTGATTAATGCGAGTGCAGGGGAGGAAGTCCTGTCTTCAATAATGACCTGGAGGCTAGCACTCATTTAGAAGTGTGGTCCATGGCGCGTGAAGTCCTCCTCGCTTCTTTCTAGAACACACTTTGTCCCAAACAAAGCCTCAACGCACTGCAGAAAAAAGGCCAAAAACATGTATTTGTTTACAATGTGCTTCAAAGCAGTGAAGTAGCGTTTTGTTAGGTTAGCTCCTGCATTTAGATTGTAGCTGTTCTGGGTAGTTGGCAACTACATACCTGCCAACTACTCCGGTTTTCCCGTAATTAGTACGGTTTTCATCAACCTATTCCGGGTTACGATAAAAAATACGGTTTTTCATTAATTAAAAAAAAATATTTAAAAAAAAGTTTTATTCACGAAATCGCGTAACAACAATGACAATCGACACTGCTTCCCGTAACTTCCTATCGAGCCATTCCGAATGCCATGCACGAGGCTATTTATAGCACCGCTGCCAAGCACGAGGCACCTATTGCCATTGTTTCCAAACGAGCGAACGATCATGGAATCAGCCGGAGAAAAATCGCAAACGAGTCTTAAACCGAAAAGAAAACTGCAGTCATTCCGTGAAGAATATTCGAAAGCCTATCCGGGAATAATTATCCGTTCCAAAAAGGGTGAAAACTACGCGAATTGCACCTTGTGCAGACAAGATTTTTCGATCGGACACGGAGGAATTAGCGATGTAAAAGACCACGTTGCGACAAAAAAACACAAGTCTAATGCCGTTGCTAGCGATACAAGTGGAAAACTTTCAACGTTTTTCGTCGCCCAAACAGATTCTTTGGAAGGTAATGACACCAATGTTATCTATTGGAATTGTTTAGTACTGTTATACTGTTAAAAGTGTTTATACTATTTATGCTTTCAAGTCCAAGTTGAAGAAATCTTGTTAAATGTTGACAGCATAACTACCAAAATACAGAAGTATGTCCTTAATATTTTTGCAGTGCTATTTCTGTTGAAAAGTTAAAATGATAACATTAGAGATGTGATGTGCCACTTTTCAATTGTCTGATGGCTTAAATTAATTTTCATTCATTTTTCATATTTTGAATTCTTTTGAAAGGCTTACAAAAAAAACTACATTTGAATTGTAATTCCATGCTATTGACAGGACTATTAATTTGAATGAAGTTAGCTTACCATGTTTACAGTATGATAATTGTGATAGAAATGTGAATTTTAGGCACAGAATATTTTTTACAATTGAACAAGGCAGTAGATTATACAAGCTTGGACAGAAAGTTAATAATGACACCAATTTGTTTTTTAATGGAATTGTTTAGTACTGTTTTACCATTTGTTTACTGTAAAAAGTGTTTATACTGTTTATACTTCCAATTAACAAATTGAAGTCTTGTGAAAGGTTGACAGGATAACTGGCATTAACTGTCAAAGTAATTTCAAACTATTGAAGTTAGCTTACAGAATAAACATGTCAATCAACCCATATGATTTTTGCTGTAATATTTTTGTTTTGAAAAGTCACTGTGACTGATAGAAAAGTGATGGTTTTAGCAACATTTTAACCTGTCTGAATGCTAATAATCATTTTGCGTCGGGGGGGCGAAGCCTGAACCCCCCACCAGGACTTTGTCCTGGACCTACCGGGGCCTGCGGCCCCTGGACCCTGGCTACTAGGTTTTTCTGATTTCAAAAGTTGGCAGGTATGCAACTACATTGAAGAAAACAATGTCCAGTGTTGACAGTTTTTTTTTTTTTACGGGTACACCTTAGGGCTGGGCGATGTATCACAATAAAAGTGTTTTATATAGGTCAATATAGATCATTATTGATATTTTTAATGACCTATCAAAAACAAAAAGTATATATATGTGTATATACAGTACAGGCCAAAAGTTTGGACACACCTTTTCATTCAATGGGTTTTCTTTATTTTCATGACTACTACACCTACTCAGTGGCCTAGTGGTTAGTGTCCGCCCTGAGATTGGTAGGTTGTGAGTTCAAACCCCGGCCGAGTCATACCAAAGACTATAAAAATGGGACCCGTTACCACTCAGCATCAAGGGTTGGAATTGGGGGTTAAATCACCAAAAATGATTCCCGGGTGCGGCGACTGCTGCTGCCCACTGCTCCCCTCGCAGGAGGTGAACAAGGGGATGGGTCAAATGCAGAGGACAAATTTCACCACACCTAGTGTGTGTGACAATCATTGGTACTTTAACTTTAACCTAACTTTATTTACATTGTAGATTGTTACTGAAGGCATCAAAACTATGTGGAGTTATGTACTTACCGTAACAAAAAAAGGTGAAAAAACTGAAAACATATTTTATATCGTAGTTTCTTCAAAATAGCCACCCTTTGCTCTGATTACTGTTTTGCACATTCTTGGCATTCTCTCCATGAGCTTCAAGAGATAGTCACCTGAAATGGTTTTCACGTCACAGGTGTCATAGTTTTGATGCCTTCAGTGACAATCTACAATGTAAATAGTCATGAAAATAAAGAAAACACATTGAAATGAGAAGGTATGTCCAAACTTTTGGCCTGTACTGTATAAATATATATATATATATATATATGTATATATATATGTATGTATGTGTGTGTGTGTAAGGCTTCCTCTGATTCTAATCCCCTTAGCTATCAAGGCAGAAAGGAAAGGAAATGTCAACACAAGAATGGAAAACACTCAAACAATGTAAACATTTTTAACACATTGTAAAATCACATTGAACACTTAACAAATACCTCTTAAAATGAAAGTAGGAAAAATAAGGAATATGTAAGAAATGCTTAAGAAAGTGAAGAAATTAGTGCAAAGTGTGAAAATGTAAACATAGAGAAACCTGAGAACTATTTTCTGCAGGTTAAATGCCAGGAAGTTACAGCTGTGCTCTAAAGGGTGAGCGCGGCTAAGCTGGTGTGGTATTACTGGTCTTGCGTCATTTACAGACCACATTGGTCCCTTTGAAAAAAATCAAAAAAACTGCCATACCCTTGAGGTGAATTTTCTTCTTTTAGCCACAATTTCTTCATTTTTACTTTCTCTTCTCACTCCATGCAAAGAATCATTTGCGAGACAATAAGATGACGCAGCTAAACTTGTTTGTTACCTGATTGGCTGATAGTAGGGCAAGGCGATTTATATGATCGTGATTAATTTGAGTTCAATCACACTGATCAGCTGTTAGCATATTTTCTGCATCAAACATGGCAGAAAAGTCTGTTAGAAGTTACCCCATTAGTAAGCAGTAAGGAAGCAACGATGCTCGGTATTATCCTGCACGGGACAATCCGCCTTTATTGACCGTGATCCTGTGTGTGTCTGTGAATGTTTGTGTGTGTCCGTGTGTGTGCGTGACCGTTGCAAAATTACGTCAGTCGTCACGACGTAATTAATGTTCAATAGCCTTGGGCCTCTTCCCCTTACACAGCTGGAAGTGCAGCCCAGCAGAACAAAGTAAAGAAATATGACGTAGAAGTTGAAACACAACATTGAAAAGTAGTAGCGGATTTAGTGACAGACTTTAGTTCCACCAGTATTCCTGCCCTGAATGCGGACTTGTAAGCACTCACAAAACGTCTTTGTGACTGTATTAGTACCAACTGGGACAATCAACACACCCACTATTTTAACCACAAAAGGCATGTTTATACTTAAAATCTTTTTAATCAGACTTTTTGTTTGTGTCTTCAAAGATTCCCCTCCTCTGATATAACATGTGCTAAAAAAAACAACTCTGCAAACAGTACTTTGTGTTCTTTTTGTTTGTGGATAGAAAAACATGTTGTTCCTGAAATAATCATTAAACTTGTTTTATGTGTTGGTACCCATTATTTTACAGTACCTCAAATTCAAATTACACTTTAATGTACTTTTCTTAAATATAATCTACAGTATTTTAGTTTTAAAAGTCCACAATCTGAGTCACTGCTTGTTTATTAAAGCACTGGTGAGAAGCACTGATGTATACAAGTAGTTAAAGAATACCAACAATAATTGACAGTTTGAAAGTGTTTAGTAGATGTTAACTTGAAATAAAAGTCTTATTGTATTCACTGCACCACTGATACATTGTTTACTGCAGAATATTTGTGATGACAAGCAGAAAAAACAAAAGAACTTTGAGAGGAAAAGAAGTTCAATCAATCAATCAAGTTGTTTTCTTTACCCCCACAAAACATACCAGAAGAAAACGCAAAACCGTTGCCCTAAAACCAGGCACGGACCGTAGCGTGGGTTACCTGTACCATTACACCTCTAGTAAACACAATTATATATATGAACAAAATGACAGTTGTCATCTGTTAGCATATATTACCTCAATTAGAGATGTCCGATAATGGCTTTTTTGCCGATATTCCGATATTGTCCAACTTAATTACCGATTTTGATATCAACCGATACCGATATATACAGTCGTGGAATTAACATATTATTATGCCTAATTTTGTTGTGATGCCCCGCTGGATGCATTAAACAATGTAACAAGGTTTTCCTAAATAAATCAACTGAAGTTATGGAAAAAGTGCCAACATGGCACTGCCATATTTATTATTGAAGTCACAAAGTGCATTGTTTTTTTTAACATGCCTCAAAACAGCAGCTTGGAATTTGGGACATGCTCTCCCTGAGAGAGCATGAGGAGGTTAGGTGGGTAAGGGGGTAGCGGGGGGTGTATATTGTAGCGTCCCGGAAGAGTGGGTTCTGGGTATTTGTTCTGTTGCGATTATGTTGTGTTACGGTGCGGATGTTCTCCCGAAAGGTGTTTGTCATTCTTGTTTGGTGTGGGTTCACAGTGTGGCACATTTTTGTAACAGTGTTAAAGTTGTTTATATGGCCACCCTCAGTGTGACCTGTATGGCTGTTGACCAAGTATGATTTACATTCACTTGTGTGTGTGAAAATATGTAGATATTATGTGAATGGGCCGACACGCAAAGGCAGTGCCTTTTAGGTTTATTGGCGCTCTGTACTTCTCCCTACGTCCGTGTACCACTCCGTACAGCAGCGTTTTAAAAAGTCATACATTTTACTTTTTGAAACCATCTCTAACCTCAATCAAACATCGTGGAAATGTTTGTTACAAGATACTGCAGTAGTAAACAATAATGATGCAGTACTCTGTATAATCCTGCACGGAACAATCCGCTTTAGTTTAAAAAAAAGAAAAAAAAGAAATTGTGATATTAATCGAGATCGGATGATATGAAAAAATTAATCGCGTCACTCTGATTACTTATTACTTCCTGCTTTGCTCGGTTACCAGAGAGTGCCTTTGTTCATGCAACTAACCTTGCTTCGCAACTTCCACTTTTTTTCCGACAAAGAAGAAAAAAAAATATTGCGCATTTTTTATTGATGTCGATTACGTGTATATGACGTTATGAATTGATATTGTTTTATTGCCCAGCCCTACTAGTGAGAAGATCGGATGTTTTGGTAAGATGTTACGGGGTTCACTATGGCATACGCTACGTCAGTTAGTTGCGGGGAAGCACATAACTTAAATTTTGCTGGCTACTTGAAGCTTTACCTTTCGCAAATTAAGTTGGGGTACTCATCAGTCGACGTACCACTATACAATACTTATAGTATTAACACTTTGTAAGGCTCAACAAAAGACACCTTCAGATGGCAAAGACTATTTCCTGACTATAGGGCAACACACCGTAGTCTTTGCATTACTCCCATTTAATATCTACTAAATAACACTTGCAAATGAGACTCAAACATGAAATAAAACATTATATCACAACTGGACAGCTCACTGTTAAAAGTTTAATAAAAAAAGAGATTTTATTATTATAAAAATGTAAATTTATTACCACATAAACACACAAAAGCACCAAAATTTGGCACCGTTGAGTACCGATAGTGATTCCCAGGCGCTGGGAGTATGCATGTGATCCCTAGATCAGTGTTTTTCAACCACTGTGCCGCTGTGTGAGATATTGTCTAGTGTGCTGTGGGAAATTATGCAACTTCACCTAATTGGTCCAAAAAAAACTCCATGTCAGTAGGTGGCAGCAGGTAGTTAATTGCTTTGTAAAAGTCGGAATGTGTCGGGTGAGACGAGGATGGTTTGTTGTGATCCCAATATGCAGACCACAGCGGGAGGCAGCGTGCAGGTACAAAGGTATATAATGCTTAAACCAAAAATGAACGAAAGGGAAAGGAAAAGGCAATGGCTATGCAAAACGTAAGTAAAACTGAACTGGCTACAAAGTAAACAGAAACAGAATGCTGGACGACAGCAAAAACTTACGGCGTCCACAAAGTACATCCGTACATGACATGACAATCATCAATGTCCACACAAAGAAGGATAGCAAGAACAGAAATAGCCTTGCTTGCTAATACAAAGCAGGTGCGTGGAATAGTGCTCAAAGGAAGACATGAAAGTGCTACAGGAAAACACTAACAAAACAGGAAGGGCCACCAAAATAACAGCGCAAGACAAGAACTAAAGCCCTACACACAGGAAAACACCAACAAACTCAAAATAAGGCACGACGACCTGGTGGAGTTTCATTTCTTAACGTTTTCTGCTGGTGGTGTGCCTCCGGATTTTATAATGAAAAAAATGTGCCTTGCCTCAAAAAAGGTTGAAAAACACTGCCTTAGATCACATGCGTTTATGTTTTGTGCCTCCATTTAAATGTGTAGAAGTGGCGGGACAAGTCCTATACTGATGTTTATTTTTTAGCTCCCTTCTTTTTATCTTTGGCTTTCCACACACACCGCTAAGAAAATAATCCTCAGCCCGGTGACTGTCCCGCAGCAGTCAAAGTTCCCTGTGCGAAATTGGGTGAAAGAGCACGTTAATGACGCCCTGGCGCGTTCCCAAATCAGCTGTCTGAGATTATTCTTGGCGGGCGTGATGGGAAAATAGTTGCGGCGCGTCTTTTACGGCGAGATGCTTCTTCTTTTGTCGTTTCATGAACGAATGAATGTCGAGGTGGGAGCGGCGGTGCAAGGCCCGAAAGAGGAAGACGAATGAAATTCCGAGCATAGCGCTGTCATGTGAACCTGCACTACAATGCACGCCGCTGACTTTCAAGTCTTGAAAGTGGAAATCCCGCACAGCCGGCATGAGAGCAAAAAGAAATGTACTGGCGTTTAAATGGAGCACGGGGAGCGTCTTCATGCTTAAGGCGTTAGCATAAATCAAATGCTGTTGTCAGCTGCCGCGGGGAACTGGCGGAAATCCTCATAAATAAACACAATAGACACCGCGGGAAGAGCTTGTTGGAGGTTTTCAATGCACAAAATCCAAATCCGCATTGTCTCTGCAGCAAAGTAGAAGCCAATACATGCTTAGCGGTTTTAGCTTTAGCCAGCTAGCACCAATGTTTGCAACGCTCCTTTCATTGACGGAAGAAGCAAACCAATATGTTCCTTATTGTGGTTGTAGTTTGCACTGGTGTCCCGAACTGCATCATAACTCAGTTTCTATCGTCTTGTTTATCAATCAATCATCAATCAAAGTTTATTTATATAGCCCTAAATCACCAGTGTCTCAAAGGGCTGCACAAGCCACAACGACATCCTCGGCTCAATCCCACATCACGGCAAGGAAAAACTCAACCCAATGGGCTACAATGAGAAACCTTGGAGGGGACCGCAGATGTGGGGACCCACCCCCTGGGCAACCGGTGCAATGGACGTCGAGTGGAGCTAGTTAATAGTGTGAGAGTCCAGTCCATAGGGGATCTAACATAATAGTGTGAGAGTCCAGTCCATAGTGGATCTAACATAATAGTGTGAGAGTCCAGTCCATTGTGGATCTAACATAATAGTGTGAGAGTCCAGTCCATAGTGGATCTAACATAATAGTGAGAGAGTCCAGTCCATAGGGGATCTAACATAATAGTGTGAGAGTCCAGTCCATTGTGGATCTAACATAATAGTGTGAGAGTCCAGTCCATAGGGGATCTAACATAATAGTGTGAGAGTCCAGTCCACAGTGGATCTAACATAATAGTGTGAGAGTCCAGTCCATAGTGGATCTAACATAATAGTGTGAGAGTCCAGTCCATAGTGGATCTAACATAATAGTGTGAGAGTCCAGTCCATAGTGGATCCAACATAATAGTGTGAAAGTCCAGTCCATAGTGGATCTACCATAATAGTGTGAGAGTCCAGTCCATAGTGGATCTAACATAATAGTGAGAGTCCAGTCCATAGTGGATCCAACATAATAGTGTGAGAGTCCAGTCCATAGTGGATCTACCATAATAGTGTGAGAGTCCAGTCCATAGTGGATCTAACATAATAGTGAGAGTCCAGTCCACAGTGGATCTACCATAATAGTGTGAGAGGCCAGTCCATAGTGGATCTAACATAATAGTGTGAGAGTCCAGTCCATAGTGGATTTAACATAATAGTGTGAGAGTCCAGTCCATAGTGGATCTAACATAATAGTGTGAGAATCCAGTCCATAGTGGATCTAACATAATAGTGTGAGAGTCCAGTCCATAGTGGATCTAGCATAATAGTGTGAGAGTCCAGTCCATAGTGGATCTAACATAATCGTGTGAGAGTCCAGTCCATAGTGGATCTAACATAATAGTGTGAGAGTCCAGTCCATAGTGGATCTAACATAATAGTGTGAGAGTCCAGTCCATAGTGGATCTAACATAATAGTGTGAGAGTCCAGTCCATAGTGGATCTAACATAATAGTGTGAGAGTCCAGTCCATAGTGGGGCCAGCAGGTGATCATCTTGAGTGGAGACAAGTCAGCAGCGCAGAGACGTCCCCAACTGATGCACAGATGAGTGGTCGACCTCGGATCCCGACTTTGAACAGCTAGCATCTCATCTGTGGTCACCTAGACAGAGCAGAAAAGAGATGGCAGATCAACTGGTCTAAAAGGGGGGTCTATTTAAAAGCTAGAATATACAAATGAGTTTTGAGATGGGACTTAAATGCTTCTACTGAGGTGGCATCTCTAACTGTTACCGGGAGGGCATTCCGGAGAACTGGAGCCCGAATAGAAAACAACACACAACAAACAATTACAGACAATCATTGAGACAATTTTGCTCAGATATCTCTCAGCTCACACAACTCTCTCAGAATGTACAATATTTACAACAAAATAACATATAATGCAGTAAAATAAATAATAATATTATTAAATTAAATTAAATTCCAACCAAGGACATACTACATACAGTGGCATTCAGTTTAAAGATAAACAAAAAGAGACATTTTGAAGAGACCAATGGTTGATAAAGACCTCAGAGAGACAGGCAGATGATTTCAGTCAAAGGGGGCTGTAATAGAAAAGGACCTCCGGGCCAGCTCTTTACGCACAGTAGGGACAGTAAATGTAGGATATTGAGAGTATCTTAGAGGGTAGGATGATGTAAATGGCACAAGAAAACATTGCACGTATGCTGGTAGATATAAAATAAATACACTTGAAAATAAATAAAAACCAGTGGTCCAGCCGTCGCTTGTCAGGATGGAGCCAGTTGAGCTGGGTGTGTAAATGACAGTGATGAGTTCTGTATGGACAACTTAAAATCAATCTACCCAGGGTGTTAAACAAAACATTAAGAGGTTTAAGGTGTATATCATAGGTATTAAAATAAACAATGTCCACATATTCAATAATTGGTCAAATAAATTGAGAGATTATTTTCCTTCTGACTTGAAATGTAAAACAGTTTGATGGTCTGTATAGTGGCATTAGGCAGGAGTATGTTCTCTTAATGATATAGTCAATATGTAATTTAAAGTTAAGTTCACAGTCAAGCCAGACTCCTAGGTACTTCACGGCGGTCTCCTTGGTCATTGGAGTACCATTGTCAAAGTAAATGTTCAAATCCGCAGATTGTAGCCAGTTGCGAGTTCCAAAAAGGACACAGAGGGATTTTCTTCATATTAAGTTTTAACAAATTCATTCTAAGCCAGTTCTGAATTGAATTGAAATCTACCTGAAGCTGATTCATATTACCCCTGACATATAGACAACAGTATCCTCAGCATATAAATGTACTTGACATTTAGTACACACTCGAGGAAGGTCTTTAATAAATATAGATAATAAAAGGGGTCCTAACGTATATCCCTGCGGAACTCCTTTTTCCATGATACTGAGACTGGACACTGCATTTTTAAAAGCAATAAATTGGCATCTATTATGTAGATAGGCATTGAACCAGAGGAGAGCATTTCTACTAAGGCCTACCGATTTAAGTTTGTCAAGGAGAATGTAGTGGTCAACTAGATCAAAAGCCTTTGAGAGGTCTAAGAATATAGCACCTGTGCACTTATTTTGTTCAAAAGAGTTGGTTCATGTCAACTGTTTTCCCTAAAATACACCTTTAGGTGACATAAAAGTGTGTTCTATCCAATTAATGGAACAAACTAATCAACAGATTACTAGAGATGTCCGATAATGGCTTTTTTGCCGATATTCCGATATTGTCCAACTCTTAGTTACAGATTCCGATATCAACCGATACCGATATATACAGTCGTGGAATTAACACATTATTATGCCTAATTTTGTTGTGATGCCCCGCTGGATGCATTTAACAATGTAACAAGGTTTTCCAAAATAAATCAACTCAAGTTATGGAAAAAAAATGCCAACATGGCACTGCCATATTTATTATTGAAGTCACAAAGTGCATTATTTTTTTTAACATGCCTCAAAACAGCAGCTTGGAATTTGGGACATGCTCTCCCTGAGAGAGCATGAGGAGGTTGAGTTGGGCGTGGTTGGGGGGGTTGAGGTGGGGGGGTAGGGGGTAGCAGGGGGTATAGATTGGAGCATCCCGGAAGAGTTTGTGCTGCAAGGGGTTCTGGGTATTTGTTCTGTTGTGTTACGGTGCGGATGTTCTCCCGAAATGTGTTTATCATTCTTGTTTGGTGTGGGTTCACAGTGTGGCGCATATTTGTAACAGTGTTAAAGTTGTTTATACTCAGTGTGACCTGTATGCCTTGCATTCACTAGTGTGTGTGAAGAGCCAGAGATATTATGTGATTGGGCCGGCACGCAATTGCAGTGCCTTTAAGGCACGCCCCCAATATTGTTGTATGGGTGGAAATCAGGAGAAATTCGGGAGAATGGTTGCCCCAGGAGATTTTCGGGAGGGGCACTGAAATTCGGGAGTCTCCCGGGAAAATCGGGAGGGTTGGCAAGTATAACTGGGAGATGCAACTGCTCTGTACTTCTCCCTATGTCCGTGTACCACTCCATACAGCAGCGTTTTAAAAAGTCATAAATTTTACTTTTTGAAACCGATACTGATAATTTCCGGTATTACATTTTAAAGCATTTATCGGCCGATAATATCGGCAGTCCGATATTATCGGACATCTCTACAGATTACTCGATTGATTAAATGATTGCAATAAACTAAAATAGAGGAAAAGACCAACGTTGTGTGCTTATTGGAGGACATTTAGATGTTAACTGTCTTTGTAGGACTGCCTGTATGGGAGCCTGATATAGGAGAGATTAGATGCAAGCCAATGTAATCAGATACTTGTTATTTTGTGATATTGGACTGATATCAAAGTATTGGAAGCGCCATCAGCAGTGTCAGTATGTCACGTTTAAATTGCTGCTGCCCGAGGGCACATGTGAGAGGGAATTCTAACAACGCTAATTGCAGGTGTGATGTCTGCGCGGAATGTGCGAGTTCAGCGTGTGAGCGGGGTCACGGGAAGGAAGAAGAATAGTTGAATGGTGGTGACGCCAACGAAGAAGACAAGTCAACTGGGGCGGAACCCTCCTAGCTAACAAAGGTGATGAATGGGAGTTAGATCAGAGGTCTTCAACAGGGGGTCCGTGACCCCTAGGGGGTCCACAGAGATACTGCAGGGGGGTTGTGAGATTTCTAGTTTCTTTTTTTCTTTTTTACATATATTTTTATAGTAATTTAAGTCTCTTTAAATACACATTACCATTGATTCACCACACTGTAGTGTACATTTGGATGTGTCCGCGGCATGGCCCCCCTAATCACTGTATCTTTTTAGGTTTCAAAGATGAACTTGAATAAATGTTAATATTATATTCATGTTAGCATTTACGGTAGTTAGCAATTAGCGGTGCCAGCTCCTAGCTAGGGATTATTGCATTTGTTAACATCTAGCGAATAGTTGCAATATACTGCATTATTTAAAGGGGAACATTATCACAATTTCAGAAGGGTTAAAACCATTAAAAATCAGTTCCCAGTGGCTTATTTTATTTTTCGAAGTTTTTTTCAAAATTTTACCCATCACGCAATATCCCTAAAAAATACTTCAAAGTGCCTGATTTTAACCATCGTTATATACACCCGTCCATTTTCCTGTGACGTCACACAGTGATGCCGATACAAACAAACATGGCGGATAGAACAGCAAGTTTATAGCGACATTAGCTCGGATTCAGACTCGGATTTCAGCGGCTTAAGCGATTTAACAGATTACGCATGTATTGAAACGGATGGTTGTAGTGTGGAGGCAGGTAGCGAAAACTAAATTGAAGAAGTAACTGAAGCTATTGAGCCATATCGGTTTGAACCGTATGCAAGCGAAACCGACGAAAACGACACGACAGCCAGCGACACGGGAGAAAGCGAGGACGAATTTGGAGATCGCCTTCTAACCAACGATTGGTATGTTTGTTTGGCATTAAAGGAAACTAACAACTATGAACTATGTTTACAGCATATGAAATACATTTGGCAACAACATGCACTTTGAGAGTGCAGACAGCCCAGTTTTCATCAATTAATATATTCTGTAGACATACCCTCATCCGCTCTCTTTTCCTGGGGGTCTGGCGGAAGATTTCTTTGACTTTATCGTTGGAAATGCAACTGCTTTGAGTGTCGCAGGATATCCACACATTCTTGCCATTTCTGTCGTAGCATAGCTTTCGTCGGTAAAGTGGGCGGAACAAACGTCCAATTTCTTGCCACTTTCGCATCTTTGGTGGTGCAACTTGAATCCGTCCCTGTTCGTGTTGTTACACCCTCCGACAACACACCGACGAGGCATGATGTCTCCAAGGTACGGAAAACAGTCGAAAAAACGGAAAATAACAGAGCTGATTTGACTCGGTGTTTGTAATGTGTTTGAGAAAATGGCGGATTGCTTCCCGATGTGACGTCACAACGTGACGTCATCGCTCCGAGAGCGAATAATAGAAAGGCGTTTAATTCGCCAGAATTCACCCATTTAGAGTTCGGAAATCGGTTAAAAAAATATATGGTCTTTTTTCTGCAACATCAAGGTATATATTGACGCTTACATAGGTCTAGTGATAATATTCCCCTTTAATATTGCACAATATCAAGGTACTTTTAGAACTAGTTTAATTAAAACACAATTCATACAGAATAAATAAGTAGAGCAGGGGTGACCAAGTTATATATTTTCTTATTTTGTTATAAAAAAAACAACCTATAAACAAGCATTATATATATTTAAAAACTCAACTTTGCATCATGTTTATATTGTGGATTACAACATGCATTATTATTAGTTACCGGTATTAGTATCAAATGTTCAACTGTTTCTCATTACATGATGTATTTTTGCTTATATTTTTACTTTTTGGGCCCATGTATTGTGCCTTTGGGCCACACTTTAAACACCCCTGTAGTGGGGGTCACCTCTCTATCAATTTGGTGGTCCTAGGCCTGGAAACTGTTAAAGACCCCTGAGTTAGATTGTTTTGCTTGTGCATCAGCACACAAAAACACAGTGACGCTACAACAATGCGCTCATGTCAGCTCAGAAAACCAAGCAGGTGGAAGAATCCTGTTTTTTAATCACAAAGACCTCGAGGTCGAGGTCACGTCGGTCCGCCCTCCAAGTCGCCCCTCTTACTTTTCAATTGCTGTTCCAGCAGCATCTGTCATGGGGAAGTGATAAGATTGTATTAGTTGAGTTAACACATCCACCAAGAGTCTATTCCTTACTTTCAAACATTTTAGCACCTCATCACAAAGTGCTTTAACAACGCCGCTACTTTCCCCTCTGAAATAACTCCACAATTTCACACCGGCTCCACAAGCCGACACAGGAGGCTGCGCTGGCCGTACTTTATTGTGCGGCTGTGAGATCTTATTTCCACCGGAGGTGGGGGATTTGGATTTAATGCATCACCCTGCAGAGGCCTCGTAAATCACACTGAGCATTCAGTGTGTGTGTTTATGTTGACCGTACATCACTCTTGATGTTTGATGCCTTTTCTCGTGACACTCTTTACAATAGGACATGTTAAAACAACCATACACGCCCACTTTTACATAGATAACCACTAATAAACGTCACCATCGTTTGTTAGTAATCAAATCAAATCAACTTCATTTATAAAGCACATTTTAAATTTACCACAAGGGTAGCCAAAGTGCTGTTTGTAGTAAACAAATGACCGTATTTTTCGGGGTATAAGTCGCACCGGAGTATAAGTCGCACCTGCTGAAAATGCATAATAAAGAAGGAAAAAAACATATAAATTGCACTGGAGCCCGGCCAAACTATGAAAAAAACTGCGACTTATAGTCCGAAAAATACGGTAAGTAAAACAATGATGGGCGGAATTTTATTAAACGTTCAGGAAATATCAGAAATAGGATAAAGAACAACTGATTCAATTACGGGGGTGATCTGCGTCACCGTCACCATTTTCTGTTCTCATTGACTACACCGTCGGACTACGATGTCAGACTCGCGCAAAGCTCTTTGGGTAAATTCCTATCATATATGGAGATATCCGCTGATGTCACACTTGGGAAAACGTCACAAATGGGGAAAATTCCAAACAGCTCGTTTGGATGAAGTATGAAGGAAGGCAAGGTTGTTTCATTAATATCTCCGCCATGCCTCCATGGTTTGATTTAAAATGTATGAGATAGGCTCCAGCGACCCCGAAGGGAATAAGCGGTAGAAAATGGATGGATGGATGGATGGATGGATGCAGATTCCAAATACACAAAAACAGGTATCAATATAGTGCATCCGGAAAGTGTTCAGCGCTTTACTTTTTTCACATTTTATTACGTTCCTGCCGTATATAGAATACATTCATGTTTGTCCTCTAAATTCCACACACAATACTCCATAATGACAATATGAAAAGTTTTTTGTTGTTGTTGTAATTTTGTAAATTTATTATAACTTATAACTATGTGTTAATGCCTTTTGCTCAATACTTTGTTGACGCATCTTTGGCAGCAATTACAGCCTCAAGTCTTTTTGAATACAATGCCACAAGCTTGGCACACCTATCTTTGGGCAGTTTCGCCCATTCCACTTTGCAGCACCTCTCAAGCTCCATCAGGTTGGATGGGAAGTGTTGGTTTTCGTCCAGGATGTCTCTGTACGTTGCTGCATTCATCTTTGTCTAGTCAGGGAGGTGACCAAGAACCCAAACACTACTAATATAGTAGAGAATGCACTCGATTGCATCACAGAAAGTTTCTCAAACATATCAAATGTTCAAACAAACATTTTACAAAGTGATCACTGCAGACACAAGTATGGTTCGATTGTATTCCACAAGACCTTTATGAACTACTTATTTCTGGACTCTATGAAAGCTCTCTCTCATCTCTCTGTTTGAACGACTGGAACACCCAAGAACAGAACAACAATACAGCATTTTTTGCTGAAACTCTACACTCACTCTATCTTGTTTTAATGCTATGCTCAAGCTGCTTGACCAGCGTGTGAATTAAGCCGCGAAGAAGAAAGACGGCTGTGACGTCTGATACAACCCTCCTATTGAGCAAAGGCTGTGAATACCTTGTTGTTGTTTTTTTTAATACATTTGCAAAAAAAACAACCTTTTCACATTGTCTTTGTCTGTAGAATGTATTCCATTTTGAAATAAGGCTGTAACATTACAGAATGTGGAAAAAGTGAAGGGCTGTGAATACTTTTTGGATACAATGTAGGTCAGAAAAATTGGAGCCTATCTCAGCTGTAATCTGTAATATTGCTACCTGAATAAATGCTTCTGATATTCTGTACATCACATGTTGTAATGGTCTTCATATTGCTTTAACCTTCTCTATTAATTAATAAATGTAATATTTTGCCTGCTAATCATTCTATAATTGAGGACTCGACCAGAACATGTTATAAAAAAAATGTACACAATATTTTAGCCAGCCAAAATATCCCTCCCCCCATATTCCTAAACAGATGCACTAGCATTTTTCAGGTGCAAATATCCCCGATTAACCTGACAAAACATCGCTGACAAAGCATGATCGTAATGTAAGATATTTTCATTTTGTTAATGTAGTTAAACCGGATGTATAGCGTAGAGCAGGAAAAGTGTGTGATTGGTTTGAGAAAGTGTCTTGACATATTTTAATGTCGGATCGACTGTTTGCAATTAAAAAAAAAGGACCCTTTCGAGTTCCTGCCAACCGGCTTTCATTTCAGTTGAGCGTTTATACCTACTCAGTGGCCTAGTGGTTAGAGTGTCTACCCTGAGATTGGTAGGTTGTGAGTTCAAACCCCGGCCGAGTCATACCAAAGACTATAAAAATGGGACCCATACCTCCCTGCTTGGCACTCAGCATCAAGGGTTGGAATTGGGGGTTAAATCACCAAAAATGATTCCCGGACGCGGCACCGCTGCTGCCCACTGCTCTCCTCACCTCCCAGGGGGTGAACAAGGGGATGGGTCAAATGCAGAGGACAAATTTCACCACACCTAGTGTGTGTGTGACAATCATTGGTACTTTAACTTTAACTTAACTTACTTACTAAATCAGTCAGAGTAACAATCTAAATGTGATGTTATTACTGCACCTTAACCGTAATCTGAACACGGAAGTAAAGCACCACCCACCTCTGAACAACACACGCAGCAGGCCTTTGCTGCACTGATGTTGTCCCGTCTCGCGGCGAAATATAGTCCTTTCTTGTCGGGAGAACAACTCGCCATGGCTTAAAACCTGATATTTCCATAAATTAGACTTTTCTTTGTCTATTTCTGCTCGCTTGTGGCTCATCAGTAGCAAGTGAACTGCAGCCATCTTCCCCCGCTACGGCAACGGCCCGAGGGTCAAAAAGGGCACGTGTGTGTTAATTGCCCGTTTAAAAAAAAAAAAGAATAGTTAACGCATTATCGCGTTAACTTTGACAGCTCTAATTGTTTATGATGTCTGATGCTGGTCGGATTATTATGTTTTCAATGGAAATTAGCCTCTGGCTTCAAAACAAATAAACAAAGAAAGAGCAGTAGGGTTAGGCATTTAATTAAAAAAATAATTGAAACCTTCGTTTATAGCAGGGGTGCCCATTACGTCGATCGTGAGCTACCGGTTGATCGCGGAGGGTGTATCAGTCGACCACCAGCTTGGCCTTGAAAAATAGACCTAAAAATTAGCGATCATAAATCTTCACTATGACGTCACTTCCGTCACTTGATTGACATTCAAGGCACCCGAGGATCCTGTGAAATGAGGCTGGCTGCTGCCAGCTCTGTGTGAAAGAAAAAAAGACCGTCAGGAAGGCGAGAAACTGTTTTTATTTCAACCGTACCTCCCGTCAAAAGCCTAAAGACTGACTGCACAGTTCCTGTCTTCACAATAAAAGTGCTACTCCATCCTGCCTGCGCTAACAAAATAAGAGTCTCCGAAAGCTAGCGCAAACGAGCCAGCAAGCTGCGGAGTTTGCCGTCAATGTGTATAAAAAGGAGTATGGAAGCTGGACAAATAAGATGCCAAAAACCAAACACTTTTATGTGGTATTGGACAGAAAGGAGGACTTTTTTTCTCCTCCATTTGAAAATGCAGACATTATCAGCAATACTGTCTGATTCCAATCAATGTAAGTCATCAGAATCAGGTAATACACCAACTTATATTCTTGTCTTCATGAAAGAAAGGAAAACATGACTGTATTTTCATTCAAACACCTTTAACATGTGAACAAAAACGGCAAAATAAATAAATATATGTGTGCGTGTGCGTGTGCGTGTGTGTGTGTGTGTGTGTGTGTATACATGAGGTAGATCACCCCGACTTGGTGATTTAAAAAGTGGCTTGCCTGCTGAAAAAGTGTGGCCTCCCCTGGTTTAGAGCATTTAACTGACTGAATACTGCTGTCTCGATTATTTAGATTCTTCCCACCCTTGTAATTCTCTCTCTTTTATTTGTTAAAGGAAAGTGAGCCAGGTGTTGCAAAGCATGAAGGCTGGCAGAAACCCAGCAGAAGAGGCAGCAGCCAAGTAAAACTGTCCCATCCAGTCCGCTACACAGAAGTGTCGTGGAAGAAAACTGAAGCACCAAGCCGACGGTACAATGTGAGCAGCTTGTACCCAAAAGGAATTATGTGTCGGTTGTTTGGACACACTTTACCAACCAAAAAAGTATTGGAGAGTGCAATAATCATGCATTAACTGAAATCAAATTAAAAGGTTCAATTAATCGGTATTTAAATTTATGACACTCAGCCCTCTAAAATGTGGTCAGATTTGTGGGGTGATCCCGATCACTGTCTGGATTCAGGATTGTTTTATAAGGATTGTTTACTACTGGGTGATAGAGCCTCTCCAAGTGCTTTTCTACAAATCTCAAAACCAGTGAAGTTGGCACGTTGTGTAATTCGCAAATAAAAACAGAATACAATGATTTGCAAATCCTTTTCAACTTATATTCAATTGAATAGACTGCAAAGACAAGATATTTAATGTTTGAACTGAGAAACTTAATGTTTTTTTTTGCAAGTAATCATTAACTTAGAATTTAATGGCAGCAACACATTGCAAAAAAGTTGTCACAGGGGCATTTTTACCACTGTGTTACATGGCCTTTCCTTTTAACAACACTCAGTAAACGTTTGGAAACTGAGGAGACCAATTTTTGAAGCTTTTCAGGTGGAATTATTTCCCATTCTTGCTTGATGTACAGCTTAAGTTGTTCAACAGTCCGAGGTCTCCGTTGTGGTATTTTAGGCTTCATATTGCGTCACACATTTTCAATGGGAGACAGGTCTGGTCTACAGGCAGGCCAGTCTAGTACCTGCACTCTTTTACTATGAAGCCACGCTATTGTAACACGTGGCTTGGCATTGTCTTTCTGAAATAAGCAGGGGCGTCCATGTTGCTTGAATAGCAACATATGTTGCTCTAAAACCTGTATGTACCTTTCAGCATTAATGGTGCCTTCACAGATGTGTAATTTACCTATGCCTTGGGCACTAATACACCCCCATACCATCACAGATGCTGGCTTTTGAACTTTGCGCCTATAACAGGTTATAACTGTTTATAACAGGTATAAATGGTTATGTTCCTCTTTAGTCCGAAGGACACGACGTCCACAGTTTACAAAAACAATTTGAAATGTGGACTCGTCAAACCACTGAACACTTTTACACTTTGCATCAGTCCATCTTAGATGAGCTCGGGCCCAGTGAAGCCGGCGGCGTTTCTGGGTGTTGTTGATAAATGGCTTTCGCTTTGCATTGTAGAGTTTTGCATAGTAGAATCTCCAGATTCTCTGAACCTTTTGATGATATTACGGACCGTAGATGGTGAAATCCCTAAATTCCTTGCAATAGCTCGTTGAGAAATGTTGTTCTTAAACTGATCGACAATTTGCTCATGTATTTGTTCACAAAGTGGTGACTCTCGCACCATCCTTGTTTGTGAATGACTGAGCATTTCATGGAAGCTGCTTTTATACCCAATCATGGCATCCACCTGTTCTTAATTAGCCTGTTCACCTATGGGATTTTCCAAATAAGTGTTTGATGAGAATTCCTCAACTTTATCAGTCTTTTTTGCCACTTGTGCCAGCTTTTTTGAAACATGTTGCATGCATCAAATTCCAAATGAGCTAATATTTGCAAAAAATAAAGTTTTCCGGTTCGAACGTTAAGTATCTTGTCTTTGCAGTCTATTCAATTGAATATAGGTTGAAAAGAATTTGCAAATCATTGTATTTTGTTTTTATTTACCATTTACACAACGTGTCAACTTCACTGGTTTTGGGTTTTTTAGTTCATTATGTATCAATGCTTGTTTTCAAAGGCATTAAAAAACGAGGGTTTTCGTTTTGTTTTAGTTCTGTCATTTCCATTTGGGGTCCAGTAGGAATGACATCATGTCGGATTCGACACACCCAAGCCTCCTGTCACTCCAACATGGAGAGTATAGGGTGGACTTCTTTCGATAAGCATCTCCAGGAGAGGCCCCGACAGTACAGCTAACCACTTCCATACTTCCCTGCATAGTCCGTGTTGCAGACATCCAACGTATGTCTGCTTCAAATCCTGGTGGTTGCACCCAGCCTGGAAGCAGTGACCTCATCTTCCAGATGCCTCATAATGTCTGCATCCCCTCCCTGATGGACTTTTAAGTCTAACAGGCCTGTTTGACTCACAAACAACATACAGCTCCAGTTCCTAATGTTAAGAGGAGAAATCCCTGTTCATCATTTTGGTTTGGTTTTCGACAATAACAGTTTCTGTTTACATCTCTGTAACTGTACAGCCAAACCTTGGGATGATTGCGGGATGCCACGATGCAGTGCTAACATGCACTCAGGTTCCTGTAGAATAGATCAACTATTGTGGCCAGTTTGGATGTCTGTGGTCAAAACAAACAGCCAAAACAACAACGCTTTTATTTGTGATGACCGTCATCTGCCGCTCCCTCAATGAAATGTCTGTGTGTATGTAGTAGAGTTGTACGGTATACCAGTACTAATTAAGTATTGCTGTACTAATGAATTAAAAAAGGTACCGTATTTTTCGGATTTTAAGGCTTTCCTCAAAACTAAACCGGTGCGCCTAATGTACGGAATAATTCTGTTTTTTCTTACCGACCTCGTAGCTATTTTATTTGGTACATGGTGAAATGATAAGTGTGACCAGTAGATGGCAGTCAAACATAAGAGATATGTGTAGACTGTAATATGATAGCAATATGACTCAAGTAAACAACACCAACATTTTATATGTTCCATTGAAAATAAAGAACATTACACACGGCGCTCAAAAATGTATCAAAATATTTTAGTACAACTTTGGCAAGCTATGAAGCCGCACCGCTTGATGGATTGTACTGTGCTTCAACATACGAGTATTATTATGGTATGTGTATAAGGTAAGACATATTATCTGGCGTTTTGATTTGCGATATTATGCCAAAGCAACTTTTCTTACCTTCTGGTACCTGCTGATCTGTATTTGGGATCTGCATAAATCCTGAAAAATTGCGCGTGTCCGCCTTTGTAGTCCATGCCGACACCATAGTCGACAAGCTTCTTCTTTTTCCTCTATCTTCTTATGTGACATTCATCTTCCGCTGTTGCCATTTCTAATATAAAGTAGTGTAAAGTTCTAACTTATATCTGGCAGTAAACTCGCCATGAAAGCGCTAAAACATAGCGGTGTAGTGAGTTTACATTATTCACCCAAATAACTTTAGTTATTACAGTTATTACGATTTTTCACGGGACACCTTTCCGGCGTTGTTGTTGTTACGGGTTGAGAAGATACTGCTCTGTTATTGACTCAAGTAAAGTCTGAATGTCATTAAAACAGTTACATCTTTTGACACCTCTTCCACTCCCGTCCTTGCACGCTACACCGCTACAACAAAGATGATGGGGAGTAGACGCTGCCGAAGGTGAGCCATGTAAATAAGACCGCCCACAAAACGGCGCATCTTGAAGGGACTGTCAGAAAGCGGCTTGAAGATGATCTGTAAAACATCATCTATGCAACATTTTGACCAAAGAACCACCATTACATGTTATGTAGACCACAACAAAGTGTTTTACATTTAGAAAATAAATAAATAATATGACTCCTTTAATGCGCCCTATAATCCGGTGCGCCTTATATATGAAAAAGATTGGAAATAGACCATTCATCGGCAGTACGCCTTATAATCCGGTGCGCCCTATGGTCCGGAAAATACGGTACTATACTGCAAGTATCATCCCTGCAGGACGAGGAATAGCTAAACATGCTTCACTACACACCGTAGGACGATACAATAGCTAACCGCTAACATGAATGTAAAGAAATGGGTGGAACTATACAAATATTGGCTGAATGATACCAAGTGGAAGATCCGTATATAGTCGATATGACAATGATTACATCGATATTTTTTTATTATTATAAAATCTTTTGCCTTTTTTGTTATTGTTTATAAACTCAGGAATACGTCACTGGACATCAGAGAACTTTAATTACGACCGATATTTGATCCTGTAACTACTTGGTATTGGATCCATACCCCAATTTGTAGTATTATTCTAAACTCTTGTAAAGTATCCAAACAGAAGCATAAGTGCATATTACATTTTAACAGAAGTGTAGATGGAACATGTTAAAACAGAAAGCAATCATTTTGTACCGCTTGTCCCTCAAAATTTTGACAAAATAATGCAATGGGAAATGACACAATACAGTGCATCCGAAAAGTATTCAGAGTGCTTCGCTTTTTTACAGCCTTATTCCAAAATGGAATGAATTCATGTTTGTCCTCACAATTCTTAATGACAACGTAAAAAGTTTTTTTTTTTTTTTACTTTTGCATATTTATTTATTGCCGGCAGTAAGTCGGACACGTTTCCAGTGAGGGTTGGACTCCGCCAAGGCTGCCCTTTGTCACCGATTCTGTTCATAACTTTTATGGACAGAATTTCTAGGCGCAGTCAAGGCGTTGAGGGGATCTGGTTTGGTGGCTGCAGGATTAGGTCTCTGCTTTTTGCAGATGATGTGGTCCTGATGGCTTCATCTGGCCAGGATCTTCAGCTCTCGCTGGATCGGTTCGCAGCCGAGTGTGAAGCGACTGGGATGAGAATCAGCACCTCCAAGTCCGAGTCCATGGTTCTCGCCCGGAAAAGGGTGGAATGCCATCTTCGGGTTGGGGAGGAGACCCTGCCCCAAGTGGAGGAGTTCAAGTACCTCGGAGTCTTGTTCACGAGTGAGGGAAGAGTGGATCGTGAGATCGACAGGCGGATCGGTGCGGCATCTTCAGTAATGCGGACGCTGTATCGATCCGTTGTGGTGAAGAAGGAGCTGAGCCGGAAGGCAAAGCTCTCAATTTACCGGTCGATCTACGTTCCCATCCTCACCTATGGTCATGAGCTTTGGGTTATGACCGAAAGGACAAGATCACGGGTACAAGCGGCCAAAATGAGTTTCCTCCGCCGGGTGGCAGGGCTCTCCCTTAGAGATAGAGTGAGAAGCTCTGTCATCCGGGGGGAGCTCAAAGTAAAGCCGCTGCTCCTCCACATTGAGAGGAGCCAGATGAGGTGGTTCGGGCATCTGGTCAGGATGCCACCCGATCGCCTCCCTCGGGAGGTGTTTAGGGCACGTCCGACCGGTAGGAGGCCACGGGGAAGACCCAGGACACGTTGGGAAGACTATGTCTCCCGGCTGGCCTGGGAACGCCTCAGGATCCCCCGGGAGGAGCTGGACGTAGTGGCTGGGGAGAGGGAAGTCTGGGCTTCCCTGCTTAGGCTGCTGCCGCCGCGACCCGACCTCAGATAAGCGGAAGAAGATGGATGGATGGATGGCATATTTATTCAAATTTAAAATAGGCAAAAAAGAATGTGCAAAACTGCCCAAAGATAGGTGTGCCAAGCTTGTGGCATCATATTCAAAAAGACTTGTAATTGGTTGTAATTGCTGCCAAAGGTGCATCAACAAAGCATTGAGCAAAAGCTCAGAATACTTATGTACATGTACATTTCTTAGTGTTTTATTTTTAATACATTTGCAAAAACTTTTTTTTTAATGTTTTTCATATTGTCATTAAGGACAACATTTTTTTTCTAAATGTAAAACACTATCTTGTGGTCTACATAACATGTAATAGTGTTTTTTGGGTGAAAATGTTGCATAGATTATGTTTTACAGACCATCTTCAATTAGCTTTCTGAGCGTCTCTTCAGGATGCACAGTTTTGTGGGCGGTCTTATTTACGTGGCTCACCTTCGACAGCATCTTCTCCCCATCATCTTTGTTGTAGCGGTGTAGCGTGCAAGGACGGGAGTGGAAGAAGTGTCAAAAGATGGAGCTAACTGTTTTAATGACATTCAGACTTTACCTAAATCAATAACGGAGCAGCATCTCCTCATCCGTGACTCACTAATGCAGCATCAACGCTGGAAATGTGTTCCATGAAAAACTGTCCGAACGGAACCCTCTAATAACTAAAGTTCTGTGGGTGAATTATGTAAACCCATAACAGTTTTTAGCGCTTTCTTAGCTAGTTTACTGACAGATATAAGTAAGAACTTTACACAACTTTATATTAGAAATGGCAACAGCAGAAGATGAATGCCACATAAGAAGATATAGAAAAAGAAGAAGCTTATTACTACGGCGTCATCACAGACTACAATGGCGGAAGTGCGCACATTTTCAGGACTTATGCAGATCCCAAATTTACATCAGAAGGTAAGAGAAGTTGGTTTTGCATAATATTGCGAAACAAAACGCCTGGTAATATGTCTGCTAATGGGTGCCATTTTGCAGTCCTTATACACACACCATAATAATACTTGTATGTTTAATGCGCCGACAATCCATCAAACGGTGCGGCTTCATAGCTTACCGAAGTCGTACTAAAAACCTTTTGACAGATTTTTGAACGTCGTGTGTAATGTTCTATATTCTCAATGGAACATTTGAAGTTTTGGTGTTGTTTACTGGCGTCATCTTGCAGTTTACATGTATCTCTTATGTGTGACTGCCATCTACTGGTCACACATATCATTACACCATGTACCAAATAAAATTGATTCGAGGTCGGTAAGCACAACCAGAATTATTCCGTACATTAGGCGCACCGGGTTATAAGACGCACTGTCGATTTTTGAGAAAATGAAAGGATTTAGTCCGAAAAATACGGTAAAGTGGTCTCGTATGTTCACTATCTTATTTAATGCCAAAATTGTTATTTGGTTGCAATATGAAACATATGTTTATTGTATCATAACATTTTCTGTTTATTGGCCCCCCTTTATTTGAAACGGTATCAAAGTACTGATATCGGGACAACCCTAGTACGTAGTGTGTTTATTTAAAAAGAATGAAAGCAGCCATGTGTCTTATCACAGTCACACCTGCTCGTAGAACCTCTGAAAACACCTCCCATCCTTGTCATCGTTCATTAGACGAAAGATATCTCTGTGCACGTAAAGTTTTTTTTTTTTTTTTCCCCCCTTCACCAGTGACATTGTGCTATCCATTCACAAAGTGTGGGAAGAGAAGATGCCCCGGGAGTCACATCACATCTAGCTCCTCTCCTCCACTCACGGTGCTGCGATGTGTTAACGCCGAGAGCTGACACCTACCGCGTGAGCGCATGTATGCGAGGAGGAATAGTTAGCATGAGAAAATCTCTGTCATTTTCAGAAAGAATCGCTTTGGTTTAAAGATAGTCTGTGCATGAGGTGAAAAAACGCCCACCCAGACTTCTTATTATTTGTATTATTTCACCTCACTTCAGCTGATATATGAAGTGTCACAAAGTAGTCCCCGGCCCCTCCCATCCATTCCCTAAAGCCCAGGGCGCCGTCCCGGACCACTAAATCACCTGACTGCATCCGTGCTTTCCACAAAAGAATGTGGACCACCGAGGAGCAGCCACAACTCATGCGTCCACCGTCTGTCTGCATCGATAAAAGAGACCACAACGGTGGGCTGAGTTGTCAAACGCTGCCCTCTGGAAACATCTACAACGGTTGTCATTTTTCAGCCGACAGACTGTTGTGCGAATGTTCTGCAAACGACTGGATAGGGATGGACGACACGGCCTAAAATCAATATCGTGATATGTATTGCTGCCTCCCGCGATAACGATATACAGTACAGGCCAAAAGTCAATGTGTTTTCTTTATTTTCATGACTATTTACATTGTAGATTGTCACTGAAGGCATCAAAACTATGAATGAACACATGTGGCGTAGAGATGTCCGATAATGGCTTTTTTGCCGATATCCGATATTCCGAAATTGTCCAACTCTTGATTACCGATTCCGATATCAACCGATACCGATATATACAGTTGTGGAATTAACACATTATTATGCCTAATTTTGTTGTGATGCATTAAACAATGTAACAAGGTTTTCCAAAATAAATCAACTCAAGTTATGGAAAAAAATGCCAACATGGCACTGCCATATTTATTATTGAAGTCACAAAGTGCATTATTTTTTTTAACATGCCTCAAAACAGCAGCTTGGAATTTGGGACATGCTCTCCCTAAGAGAGCATAAGGAGGTTGAGGTGGGCGGGATTGGGGGGGGGGGGGCAGGGTTGAGGTGGGGTGGGGTAGCGGGGGGTGTATATTGTAGCGTCCCGGAAGAGTTAGTGCTGCAAGGGGTTCTGGGTATTTGTTCTGTTGTGTTTATGTTGTGTTACGGTGCGGATGTTCTCCCGAAATGTGTTTGTCATTCTTGTTTGGTGTGGGTTCACAGTGTGGCGCATATTTGTAACAGTGTTAAAGTTGTTTATACGACCACCCTCAGTGTGACCTGTATGGCTGTTGACCAAGTATGCTGCATTCACTTGTGTGTGTGAAAAGCCGTAGATATGTGATTGGGCCGGCACGCAAAGGCAGTCACAAAAATAGTTTTTGAATTCGGGAATTGTGTTGAATTGAAAAAAGAATCGATTTTGAATCGAATCGTGACCCCAAGAATCGATATTGAATCGAATCGTGGGACACCCAAAGATTCACAGCCCTAATACATATATATATATATATATATATATATATATATATATATATATATATATATATATATATATATATATATATATATGTGTGTATGTATATATATATATATATATATATATATGTGTGTATGTATATACTGTATATATATATATATATATATATATATGTGTGTATGTATATACTGTATATATATATATATATGTATATACTGTGTATATATATATATGTATATACTGTATATATATATATATATATATATATATATGTGTGTACGTACGTACGTACGTACGTACGTACGTACGTACGTACGTACGTACGTACATACATACATACATACATACATACATAATAACTGGGATTTATATAGCGCTTTTCTAAGTACCCAAAGTCGCTTTACATGTAGAACCCAACAATCATTCACACCTGGTGGTGGTAAGCTACTTTCATAGCCACAGCTGCCCTGGGGTAGACTGACGGAGGCGTGGCTGCAATTTGCGCCAATGGCCCCTCCGACCACCACCTATCATTCATCATTCAGTTCACCGGTGTGAGTGGCACCGGGGGCAAAGGGTGAAGTGTCCCGCCCAAGGACACAACGGCAGCGATTTTGGATGGTAAGAGGCGGGGAGCGAACTTGCAACCCTCAGGTTTCTGGCACGGTTGCTCTACCCACTACGCCATGCCGCCCCATACATACATATATATTAGTGTTGTCCCGATACCAATATTTTGGTACTTTTCAATATTTTTCTAAATAAAGGGCACCACAAAAAATTTTATCATTGGTTTTATTTTAACAAAAAAAAATTACTTTTTAGAGGCGGTATAGTACTGAATATGATTCATTAGTATCGCGGTACTATACTAATACCGGTATACAGTACAACCCTAATATCTATCTATATACTGTATATATATATATATATATATATATATATATATATATATATATATTGTTGAAGGACCAAAATCGACATTGTTACGTACATTGGGCAAGCTCTGTACTTAAGTGAATTAAAAATTAAGCTAACGTAGATCCACGCTGATGTCTGTGACGCCTCTACCTAACAGCAACAAAAAGATTATCCATTCAAACATTATATTACTCTAAATTATTTTCACGTAAAAACACTCATTTTTAAGATGTGGCAAATTGTATTTTATTTTGTAGCCGTAGGAGTAGCGACTTCCTTGTTCATTTATGGAATCCGGTCAATTTCCTTTGTTTTCACTTTATCGAACTGTGCATGCAAGTAACGTCGAGGCCACATTGGTTCCCCATTGGCCTTTGTGCGTTTATACCGGAGTCTGATAAAGATCACATTTTACATGTAATCTAAACAGTCAGCTGGGAAAAATCGGATTTGGTCCACTTTGGCCTGCAATGTAAATGTCGTTCTCCTGATGTGGCCCAAATCTGATGTGAAAAGATCAGTAGCACATTAGAGCGCTCAGAATGGCAAAACATATCCTATCTGTGTCACTGGAGGGGGAAAAAAAATCAGATTTGGTGTGCAGTGTATACGAGGCCTTGGTCATACCAATACTGATACTTCAAATTTTCTCTACAGCAGGGGAGTCCAAAATGCCGACCCGTAGCTAATTTTCTGATGACTGGTTAGCATTCTAATATTAGCATGGTAGCTTTTTTGCTAATTTTGAAGGTATACACCTCAGCGTCAAATATTTGTTACTTGACATGCGATACCTATTAGCATGCTAGCTTGTTGTTGTTTTTTTAGCTAATTTTGTAAGTATGAACGTCATTCGTACTTTGGTACTTGATGCATACTAACATTAGCATGCTAGCATTTGAAACAACTATTTCAGGTACACACCTTAAATTCATATATTATTTTGGTACTTGACGCATGTTACAGTTAGCATTTTAGCATGTTAACATTAACATGCTAGCTTAATTTAGCTAACTTGGCAGGTATATAGTATATTACTGTCATATATTTTGATATTTCAGTAATGTTGACTGGTTATGTAGTATCGTACGGTTAGCACACAAGCTTATTTTGCTCATATTTTTTTGTTACATGATGCTATCTGGCTAGCGTGCTAACTGTTAGCATTTCAGTTCGGCTTTGGTTATTCAGAATTCCCACAACATTTCTACCGAAATTGCGTTTTGTACTTATTTGAAAAACGTTAATATATATTGTACTGGTTTTGAAAGTGAAAACTACCCAAATGGCCCCCAGTCTGTGGCCCTCAGGGGAAAACATTTTGGGCTCGACAGCAATTGCGAAGTGGGGAGGGCAACAGCTTTAATTCTGTGACCGATTAATATTGTAGAAGACGAGGGGCTGCTCGAAATAGTCACACATTGCTTTGACTGTTATGAAGACTGAGGAGGCACTTTGCCGACACGCACACTCAGCTGAATTTTTTTATTGTCATTTATAGTAGTCTGCTTATAAAATGAGCCTGTGTCATAAGTGGCAAGCGTGTGTGTGTGTGTGTGTGTGTGTGTGTACCGTATTTTTCGGAGTACCGTATTTTTCGGACTATAAGTCGCAGTTTTTTTCATAGTTTGGCCGGGCTCCAGTGTGACTTATATATGTTTTTTTCTTCTTTTTCATGCATTTTCAGCAGGTGCGACTTATACTCCGAAAAATGCGGTATAAGTCGCACCGGAGTATAAGTCGCACCTGCTGAAAATGCACAATAAAGAAGGAAAAAAACATATAAGTCGCACCTGCTGAAAAATATTTTTTGGGGAAATTTACTTGATAAAGCCCAACACCAAGAATAGACATTTGAAAGGCAATTTAAAATAAATAAAGAATAGTGAACAACAGGCTGAATAAGTATACGTTATATGAGGCATAAATAACCAACTGAGAACGTGCCTGGTATGTTAACGCATACTTGCCAACCTTGAGACCTCCGATTTCGGGAGGTGGTGGGGGAGGTGAGGGTGGGGGGCGTGGTCAGGGGTGGGACTGGGGCGTGGTTGTTGGCGGGGGCATGGTTAAGAGGGGATGTGTATATTGACAGCTAGAATTCACCAAGTCAAGTATTTCATATATATATATATATATATATATATATATATATATATGGGGGTGGGGGGCATGGTCGGGGGTGGGACTGGGGCGTGGTTGTGGGCGGGGGCGTGGTTAAAAGGGGAGGTGTATATTGACATATATATATATATATATATATATATATATATATATATATATATATATATATATATATATGTATGTCTTAATAAGGTTATCCAAAAAATAGTGCTCGATACCGTAGTAGAGCGCAATATATGTATGTGTGGGAAAAAAAATCACAAGACTATTTCCTTATTGCCTGTAGAGATGAAATAGTCTTGTGATTTTTTTCCCCACACATACATATATATATATATATATATATATATATATATATATATATATATATATATATATATATATATATATATATATATATATATATATATATATATATATATATATCTACATCCTAAAAATATGCAAACAAAACTGTGTTTAGATAATTGATACTTCAAACTTGCATAAATAAATCTTAAGGATATAATATAACTTGGCTTCTGAGAGCTTCAAAATGTAATGAATAAAATGCTAAAGTTGTTGATAAACAAGCAATTATTTTAATAATTAAATATGGTCATTTTAAATGAATTATTATGATCATTTAAAATTAATTATTTCATATATGTTTATTTTAATGTATAATTCTATGGCTGGATGTAATAAGGAGTCAGAAAAAATACAAATAAAAACACAATTAATTTTGATGTTTTTAGCAAAATATAGTAAAAATGTATTTAGTTTTTTTTGTAATTAATAAATATATTTATTTTCAGGTAAGATAAACATAATAATACAATGTGTCTCTAGTCTGGATGATTTAGTTCTTGTCACCCTGTTGTCCTCCTGTCGTAAAAAAAAAGGCTGTCCTCACTCAGGTCCGCATGGAGCTGGAGGGGGCGTGGCCTCCAGCTCCGGCTGAAAATCGGGAGATTTTCGGGAGAATATTTGTCCCGGGAGGTTTTCGGGAGAGGCGCTGAATTTCGGGAGTCTCCCGGAAAATTTGGGAGGGTTGGCAAGTATGTGTTAACGTAACATATTATGGTAAGAGTCATTCAAATAACTATAACATATAGAACATGCTATACGTTTACCAAACAATCTGTCACTCTTAATCGCTAAATCCCATGAAATCTTATACGTCTAGTCTCTTACGTGAATGAGCTAAATAATATTATTTGATATTTTACGGTAATGTGTTAATCATTTCACACATAAGTCGCTCCTGAGTATAAGTCGCACCCCCGGCCAAACTATCAAAAAAACTGCGACTTATAGTCCGAAAAATACGGTATATATGCGCACAAATCCAAAAACCTGAAGTGAAGCAATACAGCAGACGTCGGTAGCAAAAGGAGGAGCCTTGACATATCATTAATATTAATAATAATTACATGTAATACATTTAGAGTATACAATAATAATAATAATATACAATATAATAATTTAATATGTATAAATAATCAATTTATAATTGACTCGTAGCCCTTGAAGCATAGTCGTAATCAAATAGTGAGGTTCCCACTTTTAAAAAGAGGACTTCAATGCTTTCCTTCCACTGCATGTGGCCTCAAGAAACATTCCCAGGTGAGGAACGCAGCCCTTTCCAAAATGGCCGCTGGGACCTGTTTGTACATCGTTGCGGTGCTCTAGCGGGGGGGAAAGAATGTGACCTCATTCCCGAGCTGATTCGCGGCTTGATGTTGACGGTCCATTCGTGTAGGTGCAGGTTTCAAAGTCGGCTATTCAATAAAAGCCTCTTAACTTGTGCCCTCAAGGGAAATCTGTTCAATTCCAAATGCCACAAGTGTTTGTACATTAGTTGATCTTCAGGGTAGGGTTTACTAAATTGTGCCACAGCATTCCAAGGGCAATTTCCCCTCCCTGTCCCGTCCTTATTATATCAAGCATGAATCCTGAAGTAGGTTAGCGGTGAGGGTCACGTCAGGCGCACACGGCAGGCACTCAGGGTGAAATAGGAAGCCCGCATCATCGGATCCTTTAGGAGGCTCAAGTCATGCAGAGCTAACAAAGTCAACACTTGTATTATTTATGTTGGATCCAACTAGCGTGTTATGTCTTGGCTTGTTTGTTGTCCTTGTTTGCACCGCATGTCACAAATCAATGACGTATTATTGTCCATTTCAGACTATTGCTAAAAAGCTAACGCACATCCTTCTTTCTCTCCACATGACAAGAATGAGCAGCAAGACCCAAACATCAAGGGTCTCCCCGTCACCTGTCCACTCCAGCCGGAACGAGGACATGAAATATTAACGGCCGCGCAACAGGACTCTGACGCATCCACGATGGTAAATAATTCAAACTTTCCGTCGGATGCCCTTTTTATAACTCAATCAATTTACTCTGTGTCTGCTGCAAATGTTGAGGTTGTCACGACAACGCACAGCAGCACACATTCATGTGGGCTTCTTATTGGCACCCACATAATCCACTTATAATCACCTGGGGCCTCATGTATGAAGAGCTGTATGGATTTCCTACTAAAAATTGGCATACGTTTAAATAAAAAAAAACAGCGTATGCAAGAATAATTCAGATAATACATACTTGCCAACCCTCCCGGATTTTCTGGGAGACTCCCGAAATTCAGCGCCTCTCCCGAAAACCTCCTGGGACAAATTTTCTCCCGAAAATCTCCCGAAATTCAGGCGGAGCTGGAAGCCACGCCCCCTCCAGCTCCATGCGGACCTGAGTGACGTGTCGACAGCCTGTATTCACGTCCGCTTTCCCAAAATATAAACAGCATGCCTGCCCAAACACGTTATAACTGTAGAATAATTGAGGGCGAGTTCTTGGTTTCTTATGTGGGTTTATTGTTAGGCAGTTTCATTAACGTCCTCCCAGCGCGGCAACAACACACAACAACAGCAGTCATGTTTTATTCTACCGTAAAGCAGTTCGTCTGCCGTAAACAGCAATGTTGTTGTAATATATTGAGTTGGAGGCAATAACCAGAAGTACGTAGGGGGGTAGAGAGTAGCAGGGGGTGTATAGTGTAGCGTCCCGGAAGAGTTAGTGCTGCAAGGGGTTCTGGGTATTTGTTCTGTTGTGTTTATGTTGTGATACGGTGCGGATGTTCTCCCGAAATGTGTTTGTCATTCTTGTTTGGTGTGGGTTCACAGTGTGGCGCATATTTGTAACAGTGTTAAAGTTGTTTATACGGCCACCCTCAGTGTGACCTGTATGGCTGTTGACCAAGTATGATTTGCATTCACTTGTGTGTGTGAAAAGCTAGATATTAGATATTATGTGATTGGGTCGGCACGCAAAGGCAGTGCCTGTAGGGCACGCCCCCAATATTGTTGTCTGTGTGGAAATCGGGAGAAATTCGGGAGAATGGTTGCCCCGGGAGATTTTCGGGAGGGGCACTGAAATTCGGGAGTCTCCCGGGAAAATCGGGAGGGTTGGCAAGTATGACTGGGAGACGTAACTGCTCTGTACTTCTCCCTACGTCCGTGTACCACTCCGTAGAGCGGCGTTTTAAAAAGTCATAAATTGTACTTTTTGAAACTGATACCGATCATTTCCGATATTACAATTAAAAGCATTTATCGGCCGATAATATCGGCAGTCCGATATTATTGGACATCTCTAACAAGTACATTTCTTTGTTACATTATTGCCACGCCTCCTTAAAAATACGCAAGTCATATTGAAATTACTGTACATTTCGGAGTATAAGCCGCTATAAGCTTTGGACCTTGCAGTTTGTGAGCTAATTTATGGATTTTTCTTTGCTGACGGCCATAATGTGAATAGTAGTCATTTTTAGACGGGTTCGCTCACATCAGGTGAGCTGGGTGAACCTTTACAGTGTTTCCTGCTGTTGAAAGCTGTGAACCGGAAGTAGAAGTGCCATTCCGTCTTTCAATCGTCCATAGCGTTTCTACTCATATTGATTCTCCATTCGTCACACCAAGCAACGTTTGTAAGTTCAACAATACAACTAAAACAATTCTTACCTACTAAGCCGTCACATGAGTGATGTCTGTTTTCATGTGTTTTCATGCATATTTGTACGTGCTATCGTAATGTAATGAAGCTGCCTAATATGCTAACATGTTTACGAGTGTCTGCGTTAGTATTATTAACCTACAATGATATTCTTTTTGTATTGTTTTAGTTTTGTAAATTCACCAAAACGTCACCGTGGAGTTATTGAGTCTGTTTAGCTAATTGGAGAGCTAACTTCCGCAGCTAGTGGGTCCATGACCATGAATTATGTTTTGTTTGCTCAGTCGTTTTACTGCCATGTTACAGACACCGTTTAGAAGCAATTAAGGTATGTAAAAAAAAAAAAAAAAAGACATTTACAAAATCTTTCTGCGTAAATACAAATTTCACAACGTTTATATCTGCTGGTCATTGTCCAGTGCAGCTAATATATGGAAAAATATTTGTTTCTTCTAAAGTAATATAAAATACGGTAGCCATTTGCCTGAGATCTCAATTGAGGAGGCATCAGTAGGAGATGCTTCTTTCTCGTGTTTCGAGCGGACGAAAAGAGGGTTGAGATTGAGAGCATGTCAATGCTGTGGGCTCCGATAAACGCACACAGGCGGGGAAAAAAAAGAAATGGTCGGACATCAGGAAAAAGGTGAAGAAGAAGATGGACATGCGTGGCCAAAACAGACGAGGAGACCACAGGTTAAAGTGGTGCTGCACCCCGTTTGAAAAGATAGGCGCTACAATGGTACGTAAAACTTTAGAAGAGGTGGGTGACTGATTACCGCCAATATAAATATCATTTCTGTAATTTACAACAAAATGTGTCCATACTGTAGCCTGCTAACAGCCAGATTTGAGATTCATCTAGAACAATACTGTATGTAATATTTGGTTTGCAATCTTTTAAATGTAAACATGCCAGCATATCAAAAAGGATACCAAATTAATACAAGTAATAGGGATTCCCGTATTCCCTTATTATGTCTGTAAAGCCCTCTAAAAAATCCTCCAACATTTTCTATACATATAATACTTACAGTATTTCGGTCTTTTTAAGCTTTAATGCACCTCTTTCTTGGGTGCATTGATTTCACAATGCTACTTCTGTCAACAACAGCATAGAGTTCTGTGTTTGACACCACTATTCATGGCAGACTTCACAACGACTACTTTGGGACAAATGATGATCCAGAACCGGATCCTTTTGAGCCTGAATATACGGAGGATGGGCTACACGTTAAAGAAGCTGAGTGCAGGGCAGATCCCGTTATAGTGAAATAGTATGTAGATTTTTTAAGACATGGATGAATGCTTGGCTGAGTACAGAGGAGCCAGGTGAAGAAACACTATCATAGGAGCCGTCTGCACCAGGAGGTCTCCAGACCACGGCCATGGACGATACAATTCCTGCTGCAGAAGGCTCTATGAGTAAAAATAATAAAACGTGAACAAATAGAACTATGATTAAGAATGAAGGATAAAATATGAATTAAAAAAATAACATGATGATAAAAATATATGTACAATAAATATATAATACATAAATAGAACTAAATCCAATTTAGCATAACTAATAAAAAGTAAAGTACCAATGACTTCAATAAAGTAGCGCTGTAAACTCAAAAAGCACAGGATTGCAACAAAAATTGGAAACAAATATATTTGTATTTCAAACGAGTAAAAGTACACTGTGATGATGGCTTTTTTTTAACACACAGACTTAAAAATAGACACTGGATGGCCGTAAGGCACACACGCAGAGCTCATCGTCAATGTACTGCACTGTTCTTAGCTATACCTATTAATAGTAATAATTCATTCTAATTATGGAAAGAACCACCAAAAGTTTCCTTATTGTCCGCCCTCTGCTTTGTTGTGCAAAAGTTGCAGACATTCCCCATGTTTATTTTATGCTAATCTTCCACACCTCCAACTGCCTTTTTGCTAGGACGGCTTTGCAAATGGAAAATATGTTCTCTCTGGATAAATAAAGCTTAAATAAATATATAAAGACGTGTAAACTAGGAATTGAGGAGACCGGTGTGTTGCTAAATGTTTATGTACTATTACCCAGAAGGCTTAGGCCCCGTTTACACAAAGCCGGATAATGTTATCCAGGGTAAATCCCACCTAACCTTATCCGTGTCCACACACAACAATGCCACTGTTTAAGACCCCCTCCCCCCCCTCCGTCCACCAGTGCAATGCGACCTAATACGCATGCGCGGAAAATGCGCACGTCATAGTCACCTCCAGTGTTGCTTTGTGTGCAAGTTCTTAAATTTAACTTATCTGAACAATATCCAGTGTTGTGCTATTTCAATTAACTGGAATCCAGTGTGCTGTGGGGCCCTATTGTAGTGAATCACACCTGAGCCATCATAAATTAATATAATCTTTATTCCACACGTAAACAATGTGATAAAGAACATTTTACATCAATCCATCTAGGATCTTGATATCTGGTCAGGACACTCTTCACTCTTTTGCCTTCACCTACATTGTCCATTCGTTTTTGGTGACTTTATATACTCTGGACCTAGACGTTGAGTCCGCGACATACATGGCGGACAATAACTGATACAGTCTGCTTTGCCAGTCCAAAAGCATTCGCTGTTTTCTGTAGTTTTCCCTCGACGGCCAGGTAATACAAAGCACACGCTACCTTTTTTTATCACATCCACGGGAGCTCGCATTCTCGTTGTCTCTCCCTCGACAAATGGATGAAGTTTTCCGCTAAGTAGAATCACAGCTGACCTCGACATTGTAAAGTTCTCTTGCCGTCTGAGAAGTGTTGTATCCCAAATAGCTGCAATCGCTTTCTCTTAAGGTATTCATGTGTGATTTCCACAAGCGTCTGTACATGGAGAAGAAGGAGAAACACGGACATGTCTGGATGACTCGCCTTCAAATTTCCAGTGGTTAGCTCCGAGTTACGAAACCGCTTTATTATGAAGGCGCGTTTTTTCTGACGTCACTTCCTGTGTGGGGCGCGGTCTTTCTGGCGTCACTTGCTCTCCGAACTCAGTTTGTAAACGATCAATGAGTCCACACAAAGCTAAATGCCGGAGATTCAAGAAATACACGGCGCACTTAGCCGTGTAAAAAATTGTCCGAGGAGGGGGACCTTAAACGCTGGTTTAGGTTAAACAACTTAGTGTAGACCATATTTGCCAACCCTCCCGAATTTTCCGGGAGACTCCCGAAATTCAGCGCCTCTCCCGAAAACCTCCCGGGACAAATTTTCTCCCGAAAATCTCCCGAAATTCAGGCAGAGCTGGAAGCCACGCCCCCTCCAGCTCCATACGGACCTGAATGAGGACATCCTTTTTTCACGACGGGTGACAAGAACTAAATCATCCAGACAAGAGATAAATTGTATTATTATGTTTATCTTACCTAAAAATAAATATATTTATTAATTTAAAAAAATAAAAAAATAAAAAAATGTTTTACTATATTGTGCTAAAAACATCAAAATTAATTGTATTTTTATTTGTATTTTTTCTGACTCCTTATTACATCCAGGCATTAGAATTATACATTAAAATGAACATATTTGAAATAATTAATTTTAAATTATCATAATAACTCATTTGAAATTACCATATTTAATTATTAAAATAATTGCTTGTTTATCAACAACTTTAGCATTTTTTTCATTACATTTTGCAGCTCTCAGAAGCCAAGTTATGTTATATTCCTTAATATTTATTTATGCAAGTTTGAAGTATCAATTATCTAAACACAGTTTTATTTGCATATTTTCAGGATATATATATATATATATATATATATATATATATATATATATATATATATATATATATATATATATATATATATATATATATATATGTATGTATGTATTTATGAAATACTTGACTTGGTGAATTCTAGCTGTCAATATACTCCTCCCCTCTTAACCACGCCCCCAACCACGCCCTGCCCCACCCCCGACCACGCCCCCACCCCCCACCTCCCGAAATCGGAGATCTCAAGGGTGGCAAGTATGGTGTAGACATGGCCTTAGTGCTTTAGACAGGAACCGGACACAGGTCTGTGCTACGCGAGAGGACGCCGATTGTGTCGTTCGAGCCATAAGTGTTGTTACGCGTTGCTGTTCCTAAAAAGACACTTGTTGTGCATGTTTGAGCGCCGCTCAATGACGCTGATTGTTGAAGTTACAAGACCGCGCATAACTCGCCAAATCTGTGGAAATGCCGTTCAATTCGAGTTCCCACCTCACCGAGCCTGCCCTATATTACTGCTCTACAGTAAAGGGTGTATCCTTTTTTAAGCAATGAATATGAATTAGGAGAAGACAGATCCTATTTTCTTGCATTATTGATATTTTTTTATTTTCCTGAGGCCATCAGTGTGATAGATATGCTGATGTTTTCCATTCGCAAGATCATTTATAATCATTTCTAAGGACTCCTTGTTAGATTGCACAGTCTGTTCATCATTTTAAGTACGCTCCTTTGTTTTGTGTTTGCATGTGTTTGCCGCCCTCCTTCCAGCACAAGGCCACTCGGCTGCACATGACAATGAGCTGCCCACAGAGGCGTGACTCATGCCATCCCATAATGTTCACTGCGAGAAATGACTCATGCCGCCGTCCGTCTATACTCAAAGCTCAGCGGCCTCGGACGAAGTGGCAAAGAGAGAATGGGAGCGCTATTCAAAAACTTTAACGCGACTTTACTTCTTGTTATTGGTGCTAAAAAAAACAACTTTTTATGTCTTTGGGAGCTGTGCGCTGCATTCGTTTTCCCAATTCCAATTCCAAAGCGGGCTTGACTCGCAGACACACAGCTCAGGGAAATGCAGTGGAAATCTCATTATGGCGCACACATGCTGGAAGTAATGCTGGCTCGGGGGCAAATGAAACGCCTCCTCCTGCATGGCAATAGGCTTGTTAGGGATTTAGTGTGGGAATGTTCCTCTGGTTTTTTTTTGGAGGTGGTGAAGTTACCACCAGCTTTAACGAGCGAGGCTTTAAACCCTAACCTGCGCACTGCCCTCTGACCTCCCCGTCCGAGCAGAAGACCCACAATACATTTGCATGTGAAACGTGACTGCTGCGGAGTTGAGGTACAAGCCTGGAGCCTATTATTTAAAGGTGTGTGTGTGCGCATGATTTATGTGTGTGTTTTCAGATACACACCACCCGATATTTGGGTCAGCGGCAAAATTTGCCAACGTGACACTGGTAAATGTCACACTTTGTTGCGTTAGCCTGCAGCTAACGAGACCGGGGACATGGGAACACGTCGCGCTAATTTGCCGTGAATTTGAACTTGTTTTTTACGGCGATGTAAATGTGGACTCTTTGTGCCGTGACGCTGGTTGACTTCTAATTTCTCATTTAAAAAAATGTCATGCAAAATAATGCAAAGTTATTCCTCCGTGCCGGTGTGAAAGTGTCAACATTGTTAGGCCTGGGCCGATAGTCAGTAAGTCAATTACTGTAAATTCCGGACTGTAAGCCGCTACTTTTTGTCCTACACTTTGAACCCTGCGGTTTATTTAGCGTTGTGGCTAATTTATAGATTTTTCTTCGCTGACGGCCATATTGCAAATAGTTTTTGAGAGAAATTACACAGAAAAGATGTGTTATTTTTGTGCTGTGGTGACCATCTTTTGGATGAGTCCTTCCATTTAGTGCTTTCAACCGGAAGTAGAAGTGCCGTTCCATCTTCTAGCCCTTCATAGCGTTTTCACTCATATGGATTCTTCATTCATCACACACAAAGTTTGTAAGTTTTACAGAATAACTAAAATTGGCATCATTTGCCGATATCCGATATTCCGATATTGTCCAACTCTTAATTACCGATTCCAATATCAACCGATACCGATATATACAGTCGTGGAATTAACACATTTTTATGCCTAATTTTGTTGTGATGCATTAAACAATGTAACAAGGTTTTCCAAAATAAATCAACTAAATTTATGGGAAAAAAATGCCAACATGGCACTGCCATATTTATTATTGAAGTCACAAAGTGCATTATTGTTTTTAACATGCCTCAAAACAGCAGTTTGGAATTTGGGACATGCTCTCCCTGAGAGAGCATGAGGAGGTTGAGGTGGGCGGGGCGGGGTTGAGGTGTGGGGGGGAGGGGGCTAGCGGGGGGTGTATATTGTAGCGTCCCGGAAGAGTTAGTGCTGCAAGGGGTTCTGGGTATTTGTTCTGTTGTGTTTATGTTGTGTTATGGTGCGGATGTTCTCCCGAAATGTGTTTGTCATTCTTGTTTGGTGTGGGTTCACAGTGTGGAGCATATTTGTAACAGTGTTAAAGTTGTTTATACGGCCACCCTCAGTGTGACCTGTAGGGCTGTTGACCAAGTATGCATTGCATTCACTTGTGTGTGTGAAAAGCCGTAGATATTATGTGACTGGGCCGGCACGCAAAGGCAGTGCTTTTAAGGTTTATTGGGGCTCTGTACTTCTCCCTACGTCCGTGTACACAGCAGCGTTTTAAAAAGTCATACATTTTACTTTTTGAAACCGATACCGATAATTTCCATATTACATTTTAAAGCATTTATCGGGCGATAATATCCAAGTCCAAGTCCATGGTTCTCGCCCGGAAAAGGGTGGAGTGCCATCTCCGGGTTGGGGAGGAGACCCTACCCCAAGTGGAGGAGTTCAAGTACCTCGGAGTCTTGTTCACGAGTGAGGGAAGAGTGGATCATGAGATCGACAGGCGTCTTCAGTAATGCGGACGCTGTATCGATCCGTTGTGGTGAAGAAAGAGTTGAGCCGGAAGGCAAAGCTCTCAATTTACCTGTCGATCTACGTTCCCATCCTCACCTATGGCCATGAGCTCTGGGTTATGACCGAAAGGACAAGATCACGGGTACAAGCGGCCGAAATGAGTTTCCTCCGCCGGGTGGCGGGGCTCTCCCTTAGAGATAGGGTGAGAAGCTCTGTCATCCGGGGGGAGCTCAAAGTAAAGCTGCTGCTCCTCCACATCGAGAGGAGCCAGATGAGGTGGTTTGGGCATCTTGTCAGGATGCCACCGGAGCGCCTCCTTAGGGAGGTGTTTCAGGCACGTCCGACCAGTAGGAGGCCACGGGGAAGACCCAGGACACTTTGGGAAGACTATGTCTCCCGGCTGGCCTGGGAACGCCTCGGGATCCCCCGGGAAGAGCTGGAAGAAGTAGCTGGGGAGAGGGAAGTCTGGGCTTCCCTGCTTAGGCTGCTGCCCCCGCGACCCGACCACGAGAAGATGGATGGATGGATGGAATATCGGCTTTCCGATATTATCGGACATCCCTAGTTTATACTTACAAAACCGTCCCATGTGTGATGTCTATCGGCGTGTTTTCATGCATATTTGTACGTGCGATATGATGCGAGTATTGTTAGCATTAGTTAATATGCTAACACGTTTATTAGTGTCTGTGTTTGTATTATCAACTTACAATGGCATCCTGTTTGCATTGTTTTAGTTTCACAAATTCCTCAATAAATTCACCAAAACGTCACCGTGGAGTTATTAAGTCTGTTTAGCTTTTTGGACAGCTAGCTTCCGCAACTAGTGGGTCCATGATGATGACCTCCATTTCGTTTACAGGCAATCATATAGTTGATGTAGATGATCATATCTGCTGTACAGATTTACTTTAGAAAAAAGAAGTGTTGGATACTTCTCTTGTTGCCTTATTTGTATTTGACTTTATTAAATGTTTGGGTAGAATTATATTAAACAAAACCAGTTATCTTTTAAGTAATGTAGAAGTTTATCAGAGCTGTTTATCTATTTTATGAAGGAATGTAATTACGGTAATTATTGAACTGGCACCCAATGTTATTAAAAAGTATTGATTTTGATTCGTGAATCGTTTTAAGTCGAGAATCGATTATGAATCTAATTGTAACCCCCAAGAATCCAATCGAATCGAATCCAATCGTGTGGTGCCCTAAGATTCACCGCCATTATAATGATTTAGGTTACATTTTTGCTTACAGAGTTTGGAGTCCATTGTTGTTTTTTGTTTTTTATTTTGGAATAACCAAAAGTTATTCACCTTCCAATTACATTACAATGGTAAACAATTCTACAGTAATGAAAAATACAAGTTTATATTCCTTTAAATGGTTACTTGCATTTTTATTATACAAAGCACGTTTCCATATGAGTTGGGAAATTGTGTTAGATGTAAATATAAACGGAATACAATGATTTGCAAATCATTTTCAACCCATATTCAGTTGAATATGCTACCAAGACAACATATTTGATGTTCAAACTGATAAATATATTTTTTTTTTTGCAAATAATCATTAACTTTAGAATTTGATGCCAGCAACACGTGACAAAGAGGTTGGGAAAGGTGGCAATAAATACTGATAAAGTTGAGGAATGCTCATCAAACACTTATTTGGAACATCCCACAGGTGTGCAGGCTAATTGGGAACAGGTGGGTGCCATGATTGGGTATAAAAACAGCTTCCCAAAAAATGCTCAGTCTTTCACAAGAAAGGATGGGGCGAGGTACACCCCTTTGTCCACAACTGCGTGAGCAAATAGTCAAACAGTTTAAGAACAACGTTTCTCAAAGTGCAATTGCAAGAAATTTAGGGATTTCAACATCTACGGTCCATAATATCATCAAAAGTTTCAGAGAATCTGGCGAAATCACTCCACGTAAGCGACATGGCCGGAAACCAACATTGAATGACCGTGACCTTCGATCCCTCAGACGGCACTGTATCAAAAACCGACATCAATCTCTAAAGGATATCACCACATGGGCTCAGGAACACTTCAGAAAACCACTGTCACTAAATACAGTTCGTCCCTACATCTGTAAGTGCAAGTTAAAGCTCTGCTATGCAAAGCAAAAGCCATTTATCAACAACATCCAGAAACACCGCCGGCTTCTCTGGGCCCGAGATCATCTAAGATGGACTCATGCAAAGTGGAAAAGTGTTCTATGGTCTGACGAGTCCACATTTCAAATTGTTTTTGGAAATATTCGACATCGTGTCATCCAGACCAAAGGGGAGGCGAACCATCCAGACTGTTATCGACGCAAAGTTCAAAATCCAGCATCTGTGATGGTATGGGGGTGCATTAGTGCAATGCCAAGCCACATTCAGCACGTGTTACAACAGCGTGGCTTCGTAAAAAAAGAGTGCGGGTACTTTCCTGGCCCACCTGCAGTCCAGACCTATCTCCCATCGAAAATTTGTGGCGCATTATGAAGCGTAAAATACGACAGCGGACGACTGAAGCTCTACATAAAACAAGAATGGGAAATAATTCCACTTTCAAAGCTTCAACAATTAGTTTCCTCAGTTCCCAATCGTTTATTGAGTGTTGTTAAAAGGAAAGGCCATGTAACACAGTGGTGAACATGCCCTTTCCCAACTACTTTGGCACGTGTTGCAGCCATGAATGTCTAAGTTAATTATTATTTGCAAAAAAAAAATAAAGTTTATGAGTTTGAACATCAAATATGTTGTCTTTGTAGTGCATTCAATTGAATATGGGTTGAAAAGGATTTGCAAATCATTGTATTCCGTTTATATTTACATCTAACACAATTTCCAAACTCATATGGAAACGGGGTTTGTATATTACGATTACATTAGTGCTTAAATTGGTCACAACGTTAGGCTGACAATAATATAGTTTATCGGCAATTACTTGTGGGACAATATATCGTCCAGCAAAATGTGTCATCGGCCCAGGCCTAAACATCATCAACCCTTTATTAGCGATAAAAAGTGACGTATACTTATTGTCATACAAGTGTACCAATAAGTTAACCACTATATAAGAAACTGCAGAAAATTAAAACTGCTTTCACCTATCGATGATGCCTGACATTCACATAACGAACACAAAACATCTACTTTTTCCTAGCAAATCAGTGTTTCTCACAGGACTACGATACTGGAATTTCAGTAGCCGATACCTATGAATTTCCACGATTCTCGATAATATGTCCATACTAGGGTTGCACGGTATACCGATATTGGTATAGTACCGCGATACTAATAAATAATATTCAGTACTATACCGCCTCCAAAAATTGGTGTGTCTCTGGACACATGATGACTTTGAATATGACCAATGTATGATCCTGTAACGACTTGGTATCGGATTGATACCTAAATTTGTGGTATAATCCAAAACTAATGTAAAGCATTCAAACAACAAAAGAATAAGTGATTATTACGTTTTAACAGAAGTGTAGATAGAACATGTTAGAAGAGAAAGTAAGCAGATATTAACAGTAAATGAACAAGTAGATTGATAATATTTTTTTACAGCTTGTCCTTCATAATTTTGACAAAATAATAGAATGGAAAATGACACAATATGTTACTGCATATGTCAGCAGACAAATAAGGAGCCTTTGTTTGCTTACTACTAAAAGACACGTTGTCTAGTATGTTCACTATTTTATTTAAGGACAAAATTGCAATAAGAAACATATGTTTAATGTACCCTAAGATTTTTTTGTTAAAATAAAGCCCATAATGCAATTTTGTGGTCCCCTTTATTTAGAAAAGTGCCAAAAAGTATCGAAATACATTTTGGTACTTGTACCGGTACCAAAATATTGGTATCGGGACAACACTAGTCCATACCATGTTTAAAATATTAAAAAAACTGACTGTTGTTTTAAATTCACTACTTTAATGAAAAGTGTTTCAAACTGTCAAGTATTTAAGATCATATCTCTTTGCACAGAATTGAAATATCAGTATCGACTGCCAAGAGGCAACGGCAGTGTTCTATAACCTTCCAGTATATCAAAACAATACTGTGCTAATAAATATGTTCATAAATAACAACAATAGTCAGCTATTTTACATTCTAATAAGAATAGCAGTGGTGTGGTACCTTCAAGTATATAAAACAAACAATATTGGTATTAATATTCTCTTAATATGGTGGCAGTGTGACATTATCATGTCATTTGTAATTACAATATGCAAGGATATGCCTTTTTGCTTTGTTTTTCAAATGTTTTTGGTTTAGTTATGTCTACAATGTGCCATAAAAAAGAAGTGCCTTCAGCAAATGACTCCTAGGCCACACTTTGCCTTCCTGACGAAATAAGTAAAGCATTGTTGTCCAAAGTGTTGCCAAATGACCAGGGGCGTCACTAGGTTTTAAGAACAAGGGGTGCTTCGCCTCCAGGAGCTTCACAGGATGTAAGCGCAGAAAGCTGCACAGCCAATATCTTTTCGCTCACAACTTTTTGTCAATGTATTAGAATTACACACTGAAGAAATCTAAGTCTTTTGTAACTTTACAAATATCGTTTATATAGAGATTGAACACTTTTGGTCCCAGTATTGATCCCTGTGGTACGCCACAAAATAAATCTAGCTCTGTTGACATATTTTTTACTTAGCTTCACGTATTGCTTCCTGTTGGTTAAATAGCTTCTTATCCCGTCCGAGACCAAAATTGCAACAATACCAAGAGGCAGTGCGCTACGAAAACACTTGTTTACTCGCCAAGTGCTTGAGCCGGTGCAGAGTCTGTAACTGGAAATGACATAATGTGAAACAAAGGTATCGAAATATGCTACTGTTTGATTTTACGTGAACGGGTACTGTTGCGTTTGGACCAGTTGTTCCTCCCAGGGAATTCAAGTTGCTGGTCGCTCCCAAGCTCTTTGTGACACGTACAGCTGAGTAGAAGAACCACCAGAGACAGAATAGGTATTTTGTAATTTTATTTCCAAAGCCTTGGAAACAGAATGAGACCAGTCCAGCATAGAACATTCAATCGCGCAGCTAAGATGGTCTGATCTAAAATATGGAAACCTTCTCTTCTATAAAGTGTCTCTCGCTCCCACCCTCGTTGTCTCTCTTTCCAGCCCAAACACATTCCCATTGTCCTCCTCAGCTGGGCACAGGAACAGATAAGGAAAAGGAGTATCTGTCCTCCTTACATTCCTAAAGTCAAGGTTAGCACACAGTACTTGCAGACAACCAAAAGATCACAATTGGAAGAAGAACACTAGCTGTTTTGTAATATGACTATGAAAATAAAGAAGTAACACTTAAATACGGATATATGTAAATATCTGCCTCCGACAGTACGTAGTAGTACTGACGGTCAGTACCTAGTAAAGTACAACATTCTCTACCCATCCCGAATTAGCAACTTCTGTTCATTTGCACGATCAACAAATTTGAACCATGAGAACAATCCGAAAAGTGCTGAAGAAAGTTACTCCATTTTCCAAACTCTGAGACTTTCTTTGGCTCCCCTTCTTGATTTGGATGAAGGATGTTGTTGCTTGTCTCCTTCGGTTGTTTGGAGCACAAATGATAAGAGAAGCACGTCTTTGTTGCTGACACCAGTCAAGGTCTACAGCGCATCATGGCCGCATTTCATCTTCCCTGCGGCAGGTTGTGTATTTTTTCATCTGACCTTTGGTGACAATGTTTACGCTGTCATGAAACATCCCCAGGGCTGACATTGTGGCTTTTATACTGAGGCGGTGAAGCCGGTAGCTTTTTATGAGCATTTATAGATGCGGCAAAACACAATCCGTTCAGGGACACTGCTTGACCTTAGTTTTGACCGGTTTTAGAAACAATTTTTTTCCCATAAAATAGGTTTGAAACAGAAATAGTCGGTTCCAGGGTCAACACATTTAACTGACCTTTTGTGAGTTGATAATAAAAAAAACTCTATAAAGCAAACTACTGCAGAGTCTGTCCAGTAGCAGACTCAATTGGATATTGTTTACATATTAAAGAGGTCATATAATGATTTTGTTTCTACATTTAAAACACTTCCTTGTGGTCTACATACCATGTAATGGTGGTTCTTTGGTCCAAATTCTGCATTATTTTTCACAGACCGTTTCTTTCTTATTTACGTGGCTCCACTTTGTGTCTATTCCTTTCATCCATGTTGTAGTTTTTAGCGCTTCTTCATGTCTAAGAATGTTGTTATTCATCCAGGTCATTGTCATCTCACGGTATTCAATCGATCGCAACTGGACTGTTTCTCCTCTCATCCGAGTAGGCTTCATCAGTTCGTGCTCATAGACTTAGATTGGTCAGATTTAGTCTAATGGCTGAATGAGAACAATAATACACATGTTTTGAAACATTTTGAGTTGGATACCCTAAAAATGGTGTGGGAATATGAAAGGTTGGCTCGTAAGGTTGCAGACTACCGCAACCACTTCAGGTTTAACCTGAGATGTAGACCAAATGACCTCATATACCCACAAGCCTACGCCTTCGTTCTACCATGAAAGACCACAGGACAGACACAATCCTGTTGAAAGCACAAAAACAACTCTTGATTGTGAGAGTAAAACAAGTCAACTTTACAATTGAAAGACACAGAGTAAAATCTGATGAATTATGCCTCAAATTGCAAAATATCTTGACCGAAGAGGTCTGGGAAAAGGTTACAATATTCACAATCAAAGCCCAACTTAGACAACAGAACCAAAGCAAGACAAACAAGAACGTTTCATAAATTACAAGTCAGTAATAACACTTCCACACCGCAAGAACTCATTTGGAGGCATAAAACTGGGGACTCAACTGATAATGAATATGAATCACACAATAGATGGGTACAGAATTTGTCCAGCAGAAATTTTACCCAACCAGAAAAAGATGAATCTGTGAACTTTGCCACTCCACATCAGGTTACTAGAGTTGATTTGATCACAGCGACGGAATCAGCCATTAGGAAAAGCAACCTAACAGAAACCGAAGAGTAGCAAATACGGATGAAAGTGACAGCAGCTCTTTCTAATGCCAAACTGCCACCCCCAAACCTCTCCTTGGAGGAGAGGAAGGCAGTAACATCTGGGCAAGGATGAAAATAACACAATTCTGCCAGCTGATAAGGGGAGATGCACAGTAATTCTCAAAACAACTGACTACCAAAACCAGTTGCTTACACTCCTCAAAGACTCATAACACAGGAAATACTCAAAAGGGACCCCACCAGTAGGTACAAGAGAAGAATCATTAAAAACTTTCAAACTCTACAAAAGTCAGAAGCCATCAACCAGACATTGTATTACCAATTATACCCACAAGAAACCAACCCTGGTATTTATGGCCTTCCAAGAAATACACAAACATGGGGCTCCCCTCAGACCCATTGTCACTAGCATTAACTCAAGTATGTGACCAACATCGTAGCACCTTTGGTTGGCAAAACTCCACATCATGTCCAAAGCTCTGTAGCGAAGATCAGAGATCTAAAACTGGACAAAAATGAAGCTATAGTTTCATTAGACGTTCACCTGTATTCCAACCCAAGATGCAGTAGAGACAGTGAGGCAGCGTCTACTAGGTGATGGCACCTTACAAGATAGATCCACACTAAACCCAGAACAGATTGGCCTTTTGCTGGAACTTTGCCTTAACACTACATACTTTCAATTCATGGGAACGTTTTACCAACAAAAACACGGTTGTGCCAAGGGATCATCTGTATCCCCAATAGTAGCAAACCTTTACATGGAGGACATGGGAAAGAGAGCTTTGAGCTCTTTTTAGGGAACAACATCAAGTCATTGGTACATATATGTGGATGACACGTGGGCGAAAATCGGAAACCAAGAAGTGCAACCCTTCACCGAGCACATTAACTCAGTGGACAGAAACATCAAGTTCACACGTGAAGAGGTCAAAGACAGTAAGTTGCCTTTTTTGGACTGTGACGTCCACCTTGGAGAAAACTGGGCCTGCATGTCAGGGTTTACCGAAAACCCACATATACCAATGAATACCTACTTTTTTCACTCGCACCACCCACTGAAACACAAACTGGGCATTATCAGAACCCTGCACCTGATAATGTTCCTACCAGCTCACAGGCCAAAGAGAAAGAGTATAGGCATTTGAGGGAAGCCCTCAAAAACATGTGGTCACCCCAGCTGGTCATTTGTGAAAAGTGCATCCAATTCCAGAAGTAACAAGAACAGAGTGGATGACGAGGAAAAAGGTGACGGATGCAAATATATCGTCATTCCATATGTATCAGAGTCTATCTAAAAAAACTCAGAATAATTTTTAACCAACACAACATCCCAGTACACTTCAAACCAGGCAACACCCTGAGACGGAGACTCGTGCATCCTAAAGACCAGATAGCCCACACCCACAAAAACAATCTGGTGTATGCTATCCAGTGTAATGATGAATGCACTGATTCATATATTGGGGAAACAAAACAACCACTAAGCCGACGCATGGCACAGCATAGACGGGCAAACTCTTCAGGCCAAGACTCAGGGAGAAACAGCACTCCTTTGAGAACAAAAATGTACATATTCTGGACAGGAAGGACTGATGGTACGAAACAGGAGTGAGGAAAGCCATCTATGTCAAGGTTGAAAAACCATCCCTGAACAGACGAAGTTGTCTGCGACACCACCTGTCCCCCACATATAACTAAACTAAAAGACTCTGCAATTTAGCCTCCAACAAATAATAGGAGTTAGAAACATCCTGGTCACAGAAGGTGACCAGAATGCCATTTGTTTACAACTGAATGGAATACTTAGGCGGGGGATTCTGACTATTTTGGACTGGTAGTAGTCGATCCACAGCGATCGTTCTGCCACGCAATACCTCAAGGCTAACGAGGGGTAATTACACGACTGTTGTTGGCTTTAACAGTAGGATTGCTGGTATGCATCAAAACAGTTGTTTTTCTCACTACGAAACCATCCTTGCCCAGGCATACCCACCTGGTTTTGGAGTATTAATATTTGGGCTTTTGGTACCAGCCGCTAGACTATATCTGACCAACCTAAGTCTATGAGCACAAACTAATCTACTGACAGAAGTTTGAGCTATACACTACTTTGTATTAGAAATGGCAACAGCCGAAGGTGCATGTACGAGCCAGTCTGTCTCACTTAACGTATTGACTACAATGGTGGACTCGTGGAAAGCTCTCTGGGTAAATTTTTACCATATATGGATAATCCGCTGATGTCACAGTTGGGGAAAAATGTCGCAAATTGGGCAAATTCCAAACAGCTCGCTTGGAGGAAATATGAAGGAAGGCAAGATTGTTTTAGAAATATCTCCGGTTTGATTTCACATTTTTGGGACTTATGAAGATCCCAAAAACAGGTACCAATAGGTAAGCAAAGTTGGTTTTGGATAATATGGCCCCTTTATTCGATACTGGTGCTAAGTCAGTACTTTTTTCTTTTTCTTTTTTTTTAGATCAGTACTATTCAACTGGTGGCCCGCGGGCCACTTCTGGACTGCCAAGGCATTTAATTTTGCCCGCCGAACATCACCCAAATAGGGCTTGATGAAACCATTAAAACTAGGGTTGATCGTATGCAGATGTCCCGCCACATATGTGTCACAGTGAAGCTGCACTGGGGTGAGTAGAAGAAGACTACTCATTCAACCCTGGAAAAAAAATCAAAGTAAATTGTAAAAATCTGTCTTTTAACACCGACTGGACAAAAAAGTATGAATGTTATACCCAGAGCAAGTGCTCAAGACATTGTTTTCTGGCGGACCATTTAAACGACGGACACGTTGATCCAGACAAGCAGCAACAATAGAAATCCTAGTGTTTAGGCTTCATCACAAAACTCAGTCAAACATTTGTAAGTAGATATAATTTGTGCATATGTATAATTAGTTTGTTTTGTAATGGAACTGCTGACTTCATGATGTCTTTTGTATTCGTGGTGGTGCTGTTTTTTGTCCGAGAGTAACAATCAAACCTCGTTTTTTTGCGTGTAGTGCTAAATTTGACCAGCAGGTGGCAACAATGCTAATAGTGATAAGTCACATACAATGTTTAGTGTGTGAATGTTGTGTAATTTCTATATGTGTAAACATCCATCCATCCATTTTCTACCGCTTGTCCCTTTAGGGGTTGCGGGGGGTGCTGGAGCCTATCTTATTGTGTGAATATATTAATATTATGTGTAGTGCTAAATTTGACCAGTAGATGGCGACAATGCTAATACTGATAAATCACATACAATGTTTGGTGTGTGAATGCTGTGTAATTTCTATATGTGTAAACATCCATCCATCCATTTTTTACCGCTTGTCCCTTTAGGGGTTGCGGGGAGTGCTGGAGCCTTATTGTGTGAATATATTAATACTAAACCTTCTATTTTATTAATGTCAAATGCACAATGGACATTATTTATGTAAAATACATAATAGACGTTGTACTTTGTTTATGTTTATTTTATGTTTATGTTTTCAGTCTTACAAACCTAAATGAAGAAAGAAGTATAAAGAAATACAACTAAGGAAGGAAAATAATTCAAAAGAAGGAACATTAGTTTGCAACAAAAACTAGAGATATTTTTTCTTTATACTGTTAACTACCTGCACGCGCTGGAAACGAGTAGCAAGAGCAAAACAATGCATTTATTGACAGTGCAGTGTGAAAGCCAATGTGTTTACTTTGCAATTAAGTAAACGCAGTCTTTCAGACGAAACATCCACATTTTGATGTCCGGCCCCTGAGCCCTTGGGCTCTTGAAACTACGGCCCTCTTCATTATGTAGTTGAATAGCCCTGGCTTAGATGATGCCTGAATCGGTACCTAAAAAAAGAAAACCTACAGATTTTGTCCAAAAACAATATCTTTTTTTTATTTTGTGACATACAAAGTTAAGCACAAAAATGAATTTATATACTTCAATAATATGATTAAAATGATAATAAAGTAAAACATTCATCAAAATGAAATAACATTCACAGCAAATGTCATAATTATCACTTCAAAACCAGCAGCAATACAGAATACAAGGAATGTAATAACAGTTAACAAGCTTTTAAAGTGCTTTCATTCCACTGTTTAAGTGCATACATTCTGTACAATTTGATTATTGGTACACAATTGTTATGAGGTTAGACTTTATAATTACTTTACCATTACAACAGTGTTTAGTAGTCAACCCTACATGAAAGAGTTGTGCATTAATTGAGCAAAATTAAGTTACTGACAAGACGTTACTTGCACACTATCACCTTCAGGCATGTGGCTGACTCAGCAACTTTGGAGGTGAAGTACAACCAAACCCTCCAGCGTTTCAACCTCAGTAGTTTACCGAGATGCTCAGTGTTGTTTGTGTAGGTAAAAAAAACTAATGATGGTGTTTTGGGACAATAGGTTGTTGCAGATCGGTAGGGCTGGGTATTGGGATGGATTTTGCAATACTTGAGTCACGATATAATACAGCAGGGATCCGCCAGCGTCCACAATCTGGCCCGAAGGAAGTTCCAAGTTTAGAAAAAATATATTTATATACACTATATTGCCAAATGATGTGAATCAGGTGTCCTAATCACATGGCCCGGTGCATAAAATCAAGCAGTTAGGCATGGAGACTGTTTCTACAAACATTTGTGAAAGAATGGGCCGCTCTCAGTGATTTCCAGCGTGGAACTGTCATATGATGCCACCTGAACAACAAATCCAGTCGTGAAATTTCCTTGCTCTTAGATATTCCAAAGTCAACTTTATTATAAGATAAGAGAAGTTTGGGAACAACAGCAAGTCAGCCACAAAGTGGTAGGCGACGTAAACTGACAGAGATGGGTCAGCGGATGCTGAAGCGCATAGTGCAAAGACTTTCTGCACAGTCAGTTGCTACAGAGCTCCAAACTTCATGTGACCTTCCAATTAGCCCATGTACAGTACGCAGTGAGCTTCATGGAATGGGTTTCCATGGCCGAGCAGCTGCATCTAAGCCATACATCACCAAGTCCAATGCAAAGCGTGGGATGCAGTGGTGTAAAGCACGTCGCCACTGGACTCTAGAGCAGTGGAGACGCGTTCTCTGGAGGGATAAATTACGCTTTTCCATCTGATGGACGAGTCTGGGTTTGGAGGTTGCCAGGAAAACGGTACATTTCGAACTGCATTGTGCCGAGTGTGAAATTTGGTGGAGGAGGAATTATGGTGTGGGGTTGTTTTGTATGGGGGTGTTGGGCTTGGCCCCTTAATTCCAGTGAAAGGAATTTTGAATGCTCCAGGATACCAAAACATTTTGGACAATTCCATGGGATGGCACTTCAAGTTCATATGTGAGTAAAGGCAGGTGGCCAAAAACTTTTGGCAATATAGTGTATATGTGTATTTATTTATAGGTACCGTATTTTTCGGAGTATAAGTCGCACCAGAGTATAAGTCGTACCTGCCGAAAATGCATAATAAAGAACGAAAAAAAACATATATAAGTCACACTGGAACCCGGCCAAACTATGAAAAAAACTGCGACTTATAGTCCGAAAAATACGGTATATGCATATGTACATGTGTGTATTTATATGTATGTGTATACAGTATACATTTGTATATATATGTACAGTATATACAGGGTTTCCCCTAAACTGCCAAGATACCTGTGGCCGTGGGAGCGTGGTTACTGCCATGGTCATCGATGAATTTGCATAATTTGCTATGATACGATTTTCTTTCAAACTTATATAAACAAATATGTTATTATTAATTAGTATTAGCATATATATTTTTATAATTTTGTCATATTTTCAATTGTTGCTGCTTTTTGTACATTGTACTTTGTTGAAATTTTTTCAAGTGTTTCCAGACTTTTCATGACTTTTTTTTTAATTTAAAAACAACTAGCAACAAATGTGGCATCTTCTTCTGGTGTTGTTATAGAATTTACTCATGTTAAGAGACTCTTCTGTCCCTCGATGTCGCTGACTAAAGAGGCTAGCTGCAGCGAGCACGACGTCACACTTGCTTGGCTCTGTTGCTCTAGTTGGACTTTCTCTTCTTAAAAGCCGCCACTGTCCTCTTCATATTTGCACATTTTGTAGATGGCTGTCCGCGGGTATATCTGCGCCATATGTAAAACTTACGTTCACATTGCATACATGCTAACAACACTCCAGACAATGGTGTGCATTTTGTTTACATCCGATTTTGGTAGTGCGGTTTTGACCACGTCAAGTTTTCGGTAGATCACTTGTTAATAGTATACAAATAATAGTCTATATATTAGAGGTGTAACGGTACACAAAAATTTCGGTTCGGTACGTACCTCGGTTTAGAGGTCACGGTTCGGTTCATTTTCGGTACAGTAAGAAAACAACAAAATATAAATTTTTTGGTTATTTATTTTTCCAAATTTGTAAACAATGGCATAACATACATATACACACAGGGTCCATTGCCAGGGTCAATGTGGTCAACATATATAAAATAAAAACTAAATAAGATAAGGCTCAGAATGGTTTCTTAACAAAACCTTTCTACATATAAAGTGCTTTTTTTGATTGATTGATTGAGACTTTTATTAGTAGATTGCACAGTACAGTACATATTCCGTACAATGGACCACTAAATGGTAACACCCCAATGAATTTTTCAACTTGTTTAAGTCGGGGTCCACGTTAATCAGGGGTGTCAAACTCAAATACAGAGTGGGCCAAAATTTAAAACTGAACAAAGCCGCGGGCCAAGGTTGAACAAATTAACCTTTAATAGGGACCCAAACAAGTTTTGCATTGAACATTGAACAAGCAAGGCTTATATAACTTTATAGTGACATGCAAAATTGAGTTTCAAATAATAATAATAATAATTAAAAAATATCAATGGCATATCAAATACAATTTAAATAAAAATTGAATGCCTCTTCTATTTGCAGCCTTTTGAGGTAAATATCAACATTAACTTTTTCCACAGGCTAATAAATTTGAAAATAAAATAATGAATAAACCAACCATTCAGGATTTTAAACTGCTCAGTTTGCAACACACTGATCTAATCTGATGTGCCCAAGCCAGATACCTGGCATCTTTTCTTGGATGCTAGTTCATTAATGTCGGGGCTCAGGCTTTGAGCTGAAGCAACCCTCATTATCCAACGAAGGTGTTCGTCAGTCATTATATCTCGTATTCCACAGTCTTGGGGGCGTGCCTTACAGGCACTGCTTTTAACGTCCTCTACGAGCTGACGTCACGTCCGCTTTTCATCCCTTCTAACAACGTGCCCGCCCAGTCACAAGACATGAGAGGCTTCTGTACGCACACACGTAAATGCAACGCATACTTCATCAACAGCGATACAGTTTACACTGAGAGTGGCCGTATAAGCAACTTTAACATTGTTAGAAATATACGCCACACTGTGAATCCACACCAAAAAAGAATGACAAAAATTGTGGTGTGGCTGTTTCAAGATGCACAAGAAGGAGGTACTTGAAGAAAAATGGGCTGCATGGTCGAGTCGCCAGAAGAAAGCCATTTCTGCGCAAATTTCACAAAGTATCCCGCTTACATTACGCCAGACAGCATAGAGACAAGCCTCAAAACTTCTGGAACAAAGTAATTTGGAGTGATGGCTTTCTTCTGGCGACTCGACCATGCAGCCCATTTTTCTTCAAGTGCCTCCTTTTTGTGCATCTTGAAACAGCCACACCACAATTTTTCAGAGTCCTGTATTTCAGCTGAAGTTATTTGTGGATTTGTCTTTGCATCTCGAACAATTTTCCTGGCAGTTGTGGCTGAAATCTTTGCTGGTCTACCTGAATCCCTCATTTTACACTTCTTAAGCAGCGTTTGAACACTGCTGATTGGCATTCTCAATTCCTTGGATATCTTTTTATACCCCTTTCCGGTTTTATGCAGTTCAATTACCTTTTCTCACAGATCCTTTGACAATTATTTTGCCTTCCCCATGACTCAGAATCCAGAAACATCTGTGCAGCACTGGATGAAAGATGCAATGGTCTGTCAGAAGCCCAGAAACTCACTGACCTTTTATACTCACACATTAATTACAAACAAACATGTCACAGATGAGGATTGGAACCTTGATTAGCCATTCAAACCTGTTTGTGTCAACTTTTGTGCACGTTATCAGATCAAAGTCACTTGGGTATGTAAACTTTTGATCAGGGTCATTCGGGTACTTTCTTTTGTTATTTTGATTTAAAACGAGTAAACACAGTTGTTTGCCAATAAATAGCTTCACACAACCATTAAGCATGAGTGGAAGAAAAGTTTTTGAGTTATCATTCATATTCTCTGAAGAATGGCCAAGAAATCATAAATTCTCCCAGGGTATGTAAACTTATGAGCACAACTGTATGTATATATGTGTATATGTATGTATATTTGTATGTATGTGTATATATGTATGTATATATATATATATATGTATATATATATATACTATATATATATATATATATATATATATATATATACATATATATATATATATATATATATATATATATATATATATATATACTGTATATATTTATTTTATATATATATGTTAGCGCCCTGTAGGGATCCGGGTTAAAGTTGCAAACAGACCCTTTAACTGTTGACTTCCTGTACTGTACTGTCTTACTAACTGTACAATGAGATATAAATGTAATTATTTAAATTGAAAAAGAAAAAAGTTTAATAAAAAAAAAATCAATATTAAGACAAAAAACATGTATATTTATCGTAAGAAATTTTTGTTATATTGCTATATTGTTGTATAGATATTTTACCCACCCATGCTGATTGGTCATGAGGGGAGGAAGCGAGGGTCCTCCCTGCATGTGATCTGATGGATGCAAGGAAGAGTCATGCAGAGTTGAAAGTTGAAAAGTGGGTCAGTGCGATAAGATGGAGGTGGTACTCGTGTCGCTGTTACATTTTATTTTCGGTGATTCTAATTATCTGAACACATCCCCACTTGTTGCCTGGCAACACATCCTCAATCCTTGAGACTTGATTGTTTTTTTTAGCAGTCAAAAGGCATTGCATTAAGGGGATAAGGACAAAAGAGGTTACAAATGTTATTTTAGAAGCCCTACTTGTCAGTCTTGATACATAATTGGATACATGCTCATTTGGCTCACACCTATTTGATTTGAGACAGGCTATGTGGCCCTGATGGTGCCATTAGCATAGCGAGACGTGCCAGGTGGGACTTGAGAAGAAGATGCATGGTGAGAAAGCAGGAAAACCAATTGAAAGATAGGAAAAACACGTTATCGGTTCACATCAAAATTGTGATTTGTATTCATTCCGATTTTAAAACAATTCCTAATTTTTAACAATGGATTAAAAAAAAATTTAATGTTTCTTTAAAGGGATCATATACAGTAATTATTTTTTTTCTACATTAAAACACTTCCTTGTGGTTTACATAACACGTAATGGTGTAAACAATTACAGTTTTTTCTATTTGCTTACACACAATATTACTAACTGTGTGTCTCTTTTCAAAAGGATTTACACACTTTTCCAAACACATTACATTTTCTTAATTCCTAGATTATTTGCAAAATGACACACTTCGGTCAAAACATATGCCCATTCATCAAAATAAAGCAAGCATTTGTAAAAAAGGCAGTTTTATTGTCATCTCACTCACACAGACTTCAAATGACAAGACACTATTGGAGTGAGTTACCCAGAACAGTGATACATACAAAACACATTTGTAAAGACCCCTATTTTACTATAAGAAATCACATGTTTGGGGCATTTTGCCCGACCTTTTTAGCATATGTGATGAATGATTACTGTAACTTGACAAAATATATTGACAAATCCACAGCAATCGTCATTGTTTACTTTGAAGTGGGCCTATACGTAAAGACCTAAAGAGAAAGTAAAAATATCCTGTAATCTTTTCAAGAAGTGCTCAACAATGATTGCTGCAAACTGCAAATATGTATTTTCACCACAGTCAGGTAAAGTAACATATCACAGTAGTCAACAATGACATGCAGTACAAATTCAAATCTGAGACAAATAAAAAGGTTTGAATAAAAATCTGGAGATAAAGTAAAAATGACAGCATAGAGCAGTGTTTTTCAACCTTTTTTGATGTAAGGCACATTTTTTTCATTTAAAAATACGGAGGCACACCACCAGCAGAAAACGCTAAAAAATTGTACTCCACCAGGTCGTCGTGCCTTATTTTGAGTTTGTTGTTGTTTTCCTGTGCTTTAGTTATTGTCTTGCGCTGTTATTTTGGTGGCCCTTCATGTCTTCCTTTGAGCGGTATTCCCCGCACCTGCTTTGTGTTAGCAAGCAAGGCTATTTAAGTTGTTGCTATCCTTCTTTGTGTGGACATTGTTGATTGATGTGTCATGTATGGATGTACTTTGTCGACGCCGTAAGTTTTTGCTGTCGTCCAGCATTCTGTTTCTGTTTACTTTGTAGCCAGTTCAGTTTTACTTTCGTTTTGCATAGCCATTGCTTTTTCCTTTCGTGTTTGTTTATTTTTGGTTTAAGCATTACATACCTTTTTACCTGCACACTGCCTCCCGCTGTGGTTTGCACATTGGGATCACAACAAACCATCCTTTGTCTCACCCGACACATTCTGACTTTTACAACGCAATTAACTACCTGCTGCCACATACTGACATGGAGTACTATGTGGTTACCCTGCCGAGTTTTACACAGCACAGACACTAAGCAACGGCACATAATTTGCAGATTATAATTATTGATTTGCAAAAAAAAATGTGGACCAATTAGGTGAAGTTGCATAATTTCACACGGCTCACCAGACAATATCTCACGGCACACCAGTGTGCCGCGGCACAGTGGTTGAAAAACACTGGCATAGAGTATAGACTACATGTGCAGCAACTCTATGAAAGAACCTACTCAAAAGCCTCAGTAAATGATTCTAATCATCACCTGCCCGTCCAGCTGGATCAGGCCATAGTATCTCATCCACATCACATGTGCAAGATGGGAAGGTGTGTGTAAAGCATTGTGTGTAATATTTTGCTAAAACTGTGAAGCATAGTCTATGCCTAATATTAGGCAAATCTGCACAGTGGTTTTGTTTACTGTGTGAAAATGTAACATTTTGTGTGTAAGCAATTGGAAAAAAACTGTAAACATGGTCTGTTCACTTTTGTGTGTGAATTTTGACATTTAGTTCATATTCTCCTGATATTGCATCTGCTTTCTTGAAAATACCCCTAATTTACCACTCTTTTTTCTTCTTACTTTACTGTGTTTTATTGTCAATATGGACCTACCCCTTTAAAAGTGCAATCTTACCTTAATTTATTTTCTATTTAAAATGACCCCTCATTAAATCCTATCTTTGGCTTTGTGTTTAGGGAATAAGTAGGGAAATGGAAAATTAGCACCAAAAAAGAAAAAAAAAAACCCTCCTCTCAGCATTCTCTCAAATGACCCTTTAGATTTTTTTTCCTCATTACAAGGAGGTATAAACAGATTTTCAGGCCTATTTAAGGACCTCAAAGTGTGGACCACTGGGAGCTCCGCCTCCCAGTAGACGCCGTTTAATCTCCCTGCTAATCTCCAATCAAATTGGCGATTAAAGGTGTTTGGCCAATACTGTGGCCACCCCTTTTAACTTGCCGTCAATTGTCCCATGGGGGTACACACACACTCACACACTTGAAGCAAAGTGCTCATATGGATTGACCTAGATCGAGGCCCACTTCAGCAAGTCATTTCTGCAGACACAAAAGAGGATTAGCAGAGATTAAAATGACAAGGATTGAGGAGTAACTGGCTGAGGCCAATTATTATTACTGGCCAAACATTTAAAAAAATGGACCGTGGCTAATCCAGTCAGTGGAGGCTTTGTGTTTAGATCTCCCACGCTGTTATCTAGCTAATACTGTTGCTGGGGCAATAAGGAGGGGAATGGCTAAGTCAATTATGATATTTCAGCAATATTAAGAACTGGAGGAGAAAACTTTGAAACCTCTTTTTTATACGGAATTGCAGAATCAGAGGCGTTGCTTTTTGGTTTTGATACTCTGCTTGGTACGTACTAAAAGGACCTCTTAACCTGCACATCGCCTACCTTCTCTGCATCCTGAGCTCATGCCTATTGCTGATATTAAAGGGTCATATTATTATTTGTTTTCTACATTTAAAACACTTCCTTGTGGTCTACATAACATGTAATGGTGGTTCTTTGGTCAAAATGTTGCATAGAAGATGTTTTACAGACCATCTTCAAGCCGCTTTCTGACCGCCGTTTTGT
>NC_084558.2:42813327-42883327 GCF_033978685.3 Nerophis lumbriciformis | reverse complement strand
CGAGTCCATGGTTCTCGCCCGGAAAAGGGTGGAGTGCCATCTCCGGGTTGGGGAGGAGATCTTGCCCCAAGTGGAGGAGTTCAAGTACCTCGGAGTCTTGTTCACGAGTGAGGGAAGAGTGGATCGTGAGATCGACAGGCGGATCGGTGCGGCGTCTTCAGTAATGCGGACGCTGTATCGATCCGTTGTGGTGAAGAAGGAGCTGAGCCGGAAGGCAAAGCTCTCAATTTACCGGTCGATCTACGTTCCCATCCTCACCTATGGTCATGAGCTTTGGGTTATGACCGAAAGGACAAGATCACGGGTACAAGCGGCCGAAATGAGTTTCCTCCGCCGGGTGGCGGGGGTCTCCCTTAGAGATAGGGTGAGAAGCTCTGCCATCCGGGGGGAGCTCAAAGTAAAGCCGCTGCTCCTCCACATCGAGAGGAGCCAGATGAGGTGGTTCGGGCATCTGGTCAGGATGCCACCCGAACGCCTCCCTAGGGAGGTGTTTAGGGCACGTCCGACCGGTTGGAGGCCGCGGGGAAGACCCAGGACACGTTGGGAAGACTATGTCTCCCGGCTGGCCTGGGAACGCCTCAGGGTCCCACAGGAAGAGCTGGACGAAGTGGCTGGGGAGAGGGAAGTTTGGGCTTCCCTGCTTAGGCTGCTGCCCCCGCGACCCGACCTCGGATAAGCGGAAGAAGATGGATGGATGGATGGAGAATCAGAATAGTTTTATTGCCATTGTTTGAGAACAGGTTCACAAACTAGGAATTTTTCTTGGTGCAATTGTGCAACATAAAACACATATAACACAGAATAGGTCACAAAATGAATGTTATACAGGAAAGTTTTTTTTGTATATTTTACTGAACTTCAAATCATTGTTATGCTCAAAATAGTAAGAATAAAGTGCACATTTTTAAAGTATTTGCAGTAATATTGCACACAAAGTACAGTTACTAATCGATAATGTAGTCAACGCACTACTGTATCATCCAGACTATAGAGCGCACCGGGATATAAGCCGCACCCACTCAATTTTAGGGAAAAAAACAAATGTTTCCATATATTAGCCGTGCCGCACTATAAGCCGCAGATATATACGTTGCAAAATGAGTTATTTATACTGTAAGATTCTGTAAATATTTATTTACATACCTTAATTGTTTCCAAACGGTGCCTGTAACACGGCTGTAAAACGGCTGATCAAAGAAAACAGAAGTTATTGTCATGGACCGACTAGCTGCGCAAGCTAGCTCTCTAGTCAGCTAAACAGACTCAATAACTCCACGGTGACATTTTGGTGAGTTTACTGAGGAATTTGTGAAAATGAAACAATACAATGAGAATGCTGTTGTAAGTTGATGATACTAACACAGACACTTGTAAGCGTGTTAGCATATAAGCTAATACCAGCGCGTACAAATATGCATGAAAACATTCCTACAGACATCACACATGTGACGGTTTAGTAAGTAAGAATTGTTTTAGTTATATTGTAAAACTTATAAATATTGCTTGGAGCGATGAATGAAGAATCCATAAGAGTAGAACGCTATGGACGACTAGAAGGCAGAACGGCACTTCTATTTACGGTTGTTGAAAGCACTAAATGGAAGGAGACTACGAATTTGTGCAAAATATGGAGCCATAGCACAAACAAACACCCTCTGTGTTTTTGCTTGTTCATTGTTTTTTTTTAATTGTTTTTTTTATGGTCGTTAGCGAAGAAAAATCTATAAATTTGCCGGTCCGTCTTATACGTTGCAGGGTTCAAAGTGTAGGAAAAAAGTAGCGACTTATAGTCCGAAATATACATGAGTGTACCATTTAAATCTGCAGTTACTCTTCTTTGATTTAACCAGTTGTTTTAAAGGGGAACATTATCACCAGACCTATGTAAGCGTCAATATATACCTTGATGTTGAAGAAAAGGGCCAAATATATTTTTTTAACCAATTTCCGAACTCTAAATGGGTGAATTTTGGCGAATTAAACGCCTTTCTATTATTCGCTCCCGGAGCGATGACGTCACAAAGTGACGTCACATCGGGAAGCAATCCGCCATTTTCTCAAACACATTACAAACACCGAGTCAAATCAGCTCTATTTTCTGTTTTTTCGACTGTTTTCCGTACCTTGGAGACATCATGCCTCGTCGGTGTGTTGTCGGAGGGTGTAACAACATGAACAGGGACGGATTCAAGTTGCACCAGTGGCCCAAAGATGCGAAAGTGGCAAGAAATTGGACGTTTGTTCCGCACACTTTACCGACAAAAGCTATGCTACGACAGAGATGGCAAGAATGTGTGGATATCCTGCGACACTCAAAGCAGATGCATTTCCAACGATAAAGTCAAAGAAATCTGCCGCCAGACCCCCATTGAATCTGCCGGAGTGTGTGAGCAATTCGGGGACAAAGGACCTCGGTAGCACGGCAAGCAATGGCGGCAGTTTGTTCCCGCAGACGAGCAAGCTAAACCCCCTGGATGACTTGGCTCACACCGTCCCTTATGCCACCGAAGATGATCAAGAGAAGATTATCGACCCTAGCTTCCCTGGCTTGCTGACATCAACTCCAAAACTGGACAGATCAGCTTTCAGGAAAAGATAGCGGATGAGGGTATGTCTACAGAATATATTAATTGATGAAAATTGGGCTGTCTGCACTCTCAAAGTGCATGTTGTTGCCAAATGTATTTCATATGCTGTAAACCTACTTCATAGTTGTTAGTTTCCTTTAATGCCAAACAAACACATACCAATCGTTGGTTAGAAGGCGATCGCCGAATTCGTCCTCGCTTTCTCCCGTGTCGCTGGCTGTCGTGTCGGTTTCGCTTGCATACGGTTCAAACCGATATGGCTCAATAGCTTCAGTTTCTTCTTCAATTTCGTTTTCGCTACCTGCCTCCACACTACAACCATCCGTTTCAATACATGCGTAATCTGTTGAATCGCTTAAGCCGCTGAAATCCGAGTCTGAATCCGAGCTAATGTCGCTATACCTTGCTGTTCTAGCCGCCATGTTTGTTTGTGTTGGCTTCACTATGTGACGTCACAGGAAAATGGACGGGTGTATATAACGATGGTTAAAATCAGGCACTTTGAAGCTTTTTTAAGGGATATTGCGTGATGGGTAAAATTTTGAAAAAAACTTCGAAAAATAAAATAAGCCACTGGGAACTGATTTTTAATGGTTTTAACCCTTCTGAAATTGTGATAATGTTCCCCTTTAACAAACAAGGTCATTTACCTTTTCAGATGACTGATCTCTTTTTTTGGGGAGGTGGGTACAATGCAACCCCAGCTTGTTGTGATTACTTACAGATGTCCAGTGTCCCCAAGTAGGCAAAATAAATTCACATTCAGCCAATAGTTGCAACTTGTGCGCTTCTTCGTGTCGTACAGTTGTTGTATCCTTGCTGTATTCGCTCCTCTCCAAGGTATTGTAGGGTCTTCACACATGTTAAGTGGTTTCCATGCGGTGGCTGTCCACCTTATCTGTGGTATTAACTTTAAACTTTGCAAGCGTAGTTTGTTGTCCTATGCTTGTTGTCGATGAAGCATACATGCTAGCAGGACCATCCTCGGCTTGAAGATGATCTGTAAAACATAATCTGTGCAACATTTTGACCAAAGAACCACCATTACATGTTATGTAGACCACAAGGAAGTGTTTTACAAACCCCGTTTTCCATATGAGTTGGGAAGTTGTGTTAGATGTAAATATAAACGGAATACAATGATTTGCAAATCATTTTCAACCCATAATCAGTTGAATATGCTACAAAGACAACATTATTGATGTTCAAACTGATAAACTTTTTTTTTTTTTTTTTGCAAATAATCATTAACTTTAGAATTTGATGCCAGCAACACGTGATAAAGAAGTTGGGAAAGGTGGCAATAAATATATATGATAAAGTTGAGGAATGCTCATCAAACACTTATTTGGAACATCCCACAGGTGTGCAGGCTAATTGGGAACAGGTGGGTGCCATAATTTGGTATAAAAACAGCTTCCCAAAAAATGCTCAGTCTTTCACAAGAAAGGATGGGGCAAGGTACAAAGTGTTCTGTGGTCTGACGAGTCCACATTTCAAATTGTTTTTGGAAATATTCGACATAGTGTCAAAGGGGAAGCGAACCATCCAGACTGTTATTGACGCAAAGTTCAAAAGCCAGCATCTGTGATGGTATGTGGGTGTATTAGTGCCCATGGCATCTGTGAAAGCACTATTAATGCTGAAAGGGACATACAGGTTTTGGAACAACATATGCTGCCATCTAAGCGCCGTCTTTTTCATGGACGCCCCTGCTTATTTCAGCAAGACAATGCCAAGCCACATTCAGCACGTGTTACAACAGCGTGGCTTCGTAAAAAAAGAGTACGGGTACTTTCCAGGTCCGCCTGCAGTCCAGACCTGTCCCCCATCGAAAATGTGTGGCGCATTATGAAGCATAAAATACGACAGCGGAGACCCCGGACTGTTGAACGACTGAAGCTCTACATAAAACAAGAATGGGAAAGAATTCCACTTTCAAAGCTTCAACAATTAGTTTCCTCAGTTCCCAATCGTTTATTGAGTGTTGTTAAAAGGAAAAGCCATGTAACATAGTGGTGAACATGCCTTTTCCCAACTACTTTGGCACGTGTTACAGCCATAAAATTCTAAGTTAATTATTATTTGCAAAAAAAAAAAAAAAAGTTTGAGTTTGAACATCAAATATGTTGTCTTTGTAGTGCATTCAATTGAATATGGGTTGAAAAGGATTTGCAAATCATTGTATTCCGTTTATATTTACATCTAACACAATTTCCCAACTCATATGGAAACGGGGTTTGTACATTTAGATAAAAATAATCATAATATGACTCATTTAATGCGCCTTATAATCCGGTGCGCCTAACATATGAAAAAAGATCAAAAATAGACCATTAATCGGCAGTGCGCCTTATAATCCGTCCGGAAAATACGGTAACTGTGGTTTATGAACCACGTACACTATTTGGGGGGGAAAAATACCCCTATTCATAGATCAATAACTGAGAAGACTTTCAATGTTTCCCACATTAAAAGTGCATTTCAGACTTGGAATATATTTACTTTGAAACAAATTTCTCCAGGAGACACCACACGTCCTGTTGACTTACCTCCGAAAGGACGACAGCTTTCTCTTTCTGATGTCAAATCCCGAGGTTTTGCACACACCCAAACTTGGCATTCCCAAATGTTAGGCCTAAAAACTGACTCTGTTGATGTTCGAGATACAAGACACGTTCGGCACCTTGGTTGTGCTCATAAGGATCAATTCCACCAACATTACTTGTTTTTAAGGTAGCGAGCCTTTGGAACATGGTCCAGTTTGTTTCTGTACAGTCCCTTGATGGTTTTGTTTCGTACGATCTATTTGAATCTGTTTTTTGGCTCTCTCACAATACCAATACAGCCATGTAATCAAAAACCTTGTCCAGCAAAAAATGTCTACCCAATGTCCACAGTGCTTTGCAAAATCACATGCCTTTTCAAGACATATTGGCACTTACTTCATCGTATTGGGCCTAAAAATTATGTCTACAGGTAATATTCCCCCCAAAATAGACCAGTAGAGATGTGACGTACGCAAATTAAAGTGGTCGCTGCTTATGTTGTTTCACTAGGTGGCTCTGAAGCCACTCTACATCATTTGCCGTGCGCGCTTTGTTTTGTTTCGACTTGGCCCTGAGTTGTTGTTTGACCTTTATCTGACAGGCCGTGTCGATCTGCAGCTGAACACAATGAGTCATGAGATCATCCCCCCCAAAAAAACATCCAAGTTTGAGGAAGAAGCACCCCGTCTAAGCAGTTCTGTTTATCCCAGTGGCAATTTTACAAAGCTTTCAGAGTTAGCACTGTCAGTATACGAGTTTTGACACTATAAGTATAGTTTGCCACATAATCAAATACAGTGGCTTCTCGGTTAACGGCTGCACTAGTTAAAGTCATTAAATACGAACATTATTTACTAAAATGTTGCCTTTGTTTTGCAATCTTGACTCACACGGCCAACACCAAATCTGTAAAACAGATTGACTTGGCCTTGTTGTGTGTCAATCCGCCGTGCCAAAACAAAGGAAGCTGACTAAAGCAGTGTTTTTCAACCACCGTGCCGCAGCACAATAGTGTACCGTGAGATATTGTCTGGTGTGCCGTGGGAGATTATGCAATTTCACCTAATTGGGTTAAAAATATTTTTTGCAAACCAGTAATTATAATCCGCAAATGTGCTGTTGTTGAGTGTCTGTGCTGTCTAGAGATCGGCAGAGTAACCGTGTAATACTCTTCCATATCAGTAGGTGGCAGCAGGTAGCTAATTGCTTTGTAGATGTCGGGAACATGGTTTGTCGTGATCACAAACCCACTTACAGTCTGATATAATATTAATTTTCTGCAGAACTTTGTTGTAAAAATTGGCTTCTGTGCCTGTCCCTGACACCCATGTTTCAGGCTGGCTGTTCTGGAACCAAACCCCGCCCACGCTGCTTTGATGTAGATTACCGTAATAACTCACAGATTCCAACCCTTGAGACGTTTTCTATAATTCAAGACTTACGGTAATTTTAAAACAAACCTGCACATCATACGGTGGCTACAGCTTCGATGTTAAAGGTCTAAAAAACGATCGTTGGGCCGGATTAAAATTTTTAACAGGCTGTATGCGTAATTTGCCCAGGAATAAGAATTGCGATTTGGATGTGAATCTATTTTTGTGCACCCCTAGCGCTTATGTTTTGGTACTATTTCCTACCAAAGTCTTAGCCCTAAAACAGACCTTGGCAATTATTTTGACCCAGGTCTTGGTTCCCTTTTTTTAGTAACACTAACACAAAAACTCACAATCATGTCTGATAGGGTCAATCGGTAGAAAATGGATGGATGGAATGCTAAAAAAGCTATGACTGTCGAGCTAAAAAAAACAGAATGTAATTTGACTTTTTTTTTTACTGAACGAGACACCCAGAATGAACATAAAAATAAAGAATGTGTGATTTACATTATTAACTATGAACGATAAAACACTGAATATTAACAACAGATGAACGTCGCTTCTCTTTTGCTTCTTAGACCAACTCCTCAATTGACATCTTTTACAATCAAGCAAAACGCAACAAACTAAACGTAAAGAAAAACACCTACTGTGTGATATAATATTAATTTTCTGCAGAACTTTGTTGTAAAAATTGTCTTCTGTGCCTGTCCCTGACACCCATGTTTCAGGCTGGCTGTCTGGAACCAAACCCCGCCCACGCTGCTGTGATGTAGATTACCGTAATAACTCACAGACGTTTTCCATAATTCAAGACTTACGGTAATTTGAAAACAAAACTGCACACCATATGGCGGCCACAGTTTCAATATTATAGGTCTAAAAAAATGTCTGTTAGGTGGGATTGAAAATTTTAACAGGCTGTATGCGTAACTTGCCACGGTCTGCCCTAGAATGGCCTTTGCCAAAAGAATGCGGGTGAAGATGGCTAAAGGGGTAAACTGACGTTTGGCCAGTAAAGGTCAAATAGCCCACATAAAGGTCATAGCTGACACGCCATCATCGTCATTCCCTCCTGTTGTCTCTTTGAAAAGGGCAGCTGAAGAATGAAAGAAGATAACAGAGCAGCAGGCACACGACTTTTCTTAATGACAAGGCTGACTTTAATTGATTGTTTTGGCTGTGCGGTCACATCAAGGGAGAACGGTGCGCGTTTACTTTTAACGTGTGTATACTTCTAAGGACTGAAGTAACGCGTCTTTAACCGCACCCCAGTGAAAATCCATTAAAGATCAGAAATTGCAGGGCGAATACCTTCACGCGGCGCTGATTAAAAGAGCCAACAAAGCCGTTTCAAAGGGAACATAAACAACGTTACGAGCCCGCCGCCTGCAGTGACTCAGCCCCGGCGGTTATTACATCCACCTTATGAGGCCACGCCGCGTTTCATCTCGCTGAAAGTCTGAGATAAGCCGGCCATCACTCAGTGGCCTTAAAAGCCGCCCTGAGCGCTTAATAAGTGTGTACTAATGACCCCCGAACACATCTTCTCGACATGAAAACGCTGGACGGCTTCCAGAGGCTGAGGTGATGTTTGGTTTGAGGCAGCTGAGGGGCCTCGTAAACCTGCGACTGTCAGGGACGACGACTCCCAGAGCCGTTTGCTGAAGAAAATGTCAGACTTGTATTCCTTTTTCAATCCCAACGTGTAGTAAAACTATCAAACTCAACTGGACATGAAAAGTTTTATAAATGTCAAACCTTGTTGATTCACTTTCAACTACTTTGTTTTGTTAACTTTTAGTGTCTTTACTTTCCTTTGTGCCTTTTCCACAAATGACTTTCTTCCAACTTTCCGATGTTTGGGAATGACTTTACGATTGCCTTTTCAGGGGATATTAGTAAAATGATCCTCAAATGTGTGAAGACGGAGATTTCCTTTAACCCTGAAAACGGGATACACATCCGAATCGCGATTCCTATTCATCAAGATTTTGGTTTGATTCATAATTTTTATAAATAGATTTTAAAAAATGTACAGTCGTGGTCAAAAGTTGACATACACTTGTAAAGAACATAATGTCATGGCTTTCTTGGGTTTCCTATAATTTCTACAACTCTTATTTTTTTGTGATAGAGTGATTGGAACACATACTATTCATGAAGTTTGGTTCTTTTATGAATTTATTATGGGTCTACTGAAAATGTGACCAAATCTGCTGGGTCAAAAGTATACATACAGCAATGTTAATATTTGGTTACATGTCCCTTGGCAAGTTTCACTGCAATAAGACGCTTTTGGTAGCCATCCACAAGCTTCTGGTTGAGTTTTTGACCACTCCTCTTGACAAAATTGGTGCGGTTCAGCTAAATTTGTTGGTTTTCTGACATGGACTTGTTTCTTCAGCATTGTCCACACGTTTAAAGGGTGATGGGTCAAATGCAGAGAATAATTTTGCCACACCTCGTGTGTGTGTGACAATCATTGGTACTTTAACTTAAGTCAGGACTTTGAGAAGGCCATTCCAAAACCTTAATTCTAGCCTGGTTTAGCCATTCCTTTACCACTTTTGACATGTGTTTGGGGTCATTGTCCTGTTGGAACACCCAACTGCGCCCAAGACCCAATCTCCGGGCTGATGATTTTAGCTTGTCCTGAAGAATTTGGAGGTAATCCTCCTTTTTACTCTCTGTAAAGCACCAGTTCCATTAGCTGCAAAACAGGCCCAGAGCATAATACTACCACCACCATGCTTGACGGTAGGAATGGTGTTCCTGGGATTAAAGGCCTCACCTTTTCTCCTCCAAACATATTGCTGGGTATTGTCGCCAAACAGCAGAATTTTTGTTTCATCTGACATCACATGGACAAAGATAAATCAAATCAAATCAACTTTATTCATAGAGCACATTTAAAATTTACCACAGGGGTAGCCAAAGTGCTGTACAATGGGCACGTTAAAAGATAATACGAGTACCAAGCAAACACACCACAAACAAAACACGATAAAAAATAAATAAAATAGAATAAATAAAAACATAAAAACAGGTTCACAGCATGTGTATTATGGGGCGCCATTGCAGGATGGATATCACTCAGTGTTACAAGCCATGGAATAAAAGTATGTTTTTAAGAGAGATTTAAAAACAGGAAGAGAGGAGGCTTGTCTAATACTCAGAGGTAGGTCGTTCCAGAGCTTGGGAGCAGCAGCGGCGAAAGCTCTGTCACCTCTAAGCTTCAGCCTTGTGTCAGGGACCGTCTGATCAGCTGATCGGCTGATCTTAAGGATCGGGTGGGGCAGTAAGGCTGAAGGAGGTCGGAGAGATAGGTTGGTGCGAGGTTGTTTAGACATTTAAAAACAAATAAAAGGAGTTTAAAATTGATTCGATAACGCACAGGGAGCCAGTGAAGGGATGCTAATATAGGAGTGATGTGCTCACGTCTGCGGGTCTGTGTTAGCAGACGAGCAGCAGAGTTCTGCACGAGCTGCAGGCGGGCGAGGGAGGCCTGGCTAATGCCTACATACAGGGCGTTGCAGTAGTCAAGACGAGTCGAGATAAAGGCGTGGATTAATTTCTCGAGATCATGTCCTGATAGAAGCGGTTTCACTTTTGCTATTTGGCGTAATTGATAAAAGCTTTTTTGAACGACGCTGCTGATTTGTTTTTCGAATTTAAAATCTGAGTCGAACTTTACCCCCAGGTTTGTGACACAGTCGCTGAGATACGGGGTCAGAGTGCCGAGGTCAACGTTGGGGGAGGGAGAGCGACTTGGACCGAACAACATAACTTCTGTTTTATCTTCATTTAGGCTCAGGAAGTTAGCTGAAAGCCAGACTTTGATGTCGTGCAGGCAGTCAATAAGACGTTGAACCGTGTTATTTTGTGCCATGGGAAAGTAAATCTGGCAATCATCGGCATAAAAATGAAAAGCAATAATGTACTTCCTAAAAATAGAACCAAGGGGGAGAAGGTAAAGCGCAAATAAAATTGGGGCAAGGATTGAGCCCTGGGGGACCCCATGTGGTAAAGGAGCTGTGGAAGACATAAAACTGTCTACTTTTACACAAAAACTCCTGTCGGTTAGGTACGACCGGAACCAGTTGAGGGCGGCGCCCTTAATGCCCACACAGTTCTCAAGACGAGTGATTAAGTTGGCGTGGTCGACGGTGTCGAACGCAGCAGACAGATCTAAAAGCACCAGGACAACATATTTACCAGAATCAGTTGACAGGAGGATATCGTTAAAAACTTTTAGAAGCGCTGACTCTGTGCTGTGGAGGGCTTTAAAACCGGATTGGAACAGCTCAGTGATACCATTATCCTCTAAGAAGGGCAACAACTGACTGTAGACAACCTTCTCTAATATTTTGGAAATGTATGGAAGATTAGAGATAGGTAAGACAGGTAAGATAAGACCTTCTGGAGGAAAGTTCTGTGGTCAGATGAAACAAAAAGTGGTTGTAATCTTTTGACCACAACTGTATATGTATTCTTTTTTTTTTTGAAGAGTCACTTTTTTAAAATACGTTTTTAGGGCACCTACATACACCCATAAGAAGTTTTTGTAACCTGTTTTGAAAAGGTTTCATTATAATTATTACATCAAATAACTCTTTGTAAGACTCTGTTTGAATGGAGAATCGATTCTGAATCAAGTCGTCACCACAGGTATCGGAATCAAATTGTTAGGTGCTCAAAGATTTACACCCCTACAAAACGGTCCCAACTAAATGTTTTGCCTTTGACAGAAATTCCTGTAGCTGATTTGGTCACGCTAGCTCATCTCATTTAAAGGGGACCTATTATGCAAAGCCAACTTTTCTCACTTATTGGTACCTGTTTTGTGTATTTGGGATCTGCATAAGTCCAGAAAATGTGAAATCAAATCATGGAGACATGGCGGAGATATTTATAAAACATTGTTGCCTTCCTTCATACTTACTTCTAACGAGCCGTTTGGAATTTGCCCAATTTGTGATGTTTTCCCAATTATGACATCAGCGAATTATTCATATATGGTAGAAATATACCCGAAGAGCTTTGCGCGAATCCGCCATTGTAGCTTTTTTTTTTCCTCCATCTTCTTGTTATTGGGCAAACTGTCTCGTACATGCACATGCACCCTCCACTGTTGCCATTCTAATACAAAGTAGTGTATAGTTCAAACTTAATCTTAGACAGAGAGACTTAGAGTGAGACTTCCTTTTTTTGTCATTCAAATTTGAACTTTACAGTACAGATAAGAACATTTCGTTGCATTCGCTTGTTGTAGTGCGGGATAAAAGACCAATAAGGTGCAGAGTGTTTGCATTTACAAACAAAGGTGCAGAAATAAATAGATTTACTGTACAGATGAATATATCACACTTTTGCATATGCATCCACGTTTATGGATGTATGTTATATTGTCTTTATATTCCAGAGAGTTAATCTGTTTTTGGGGGGGAATTGAGGGGATTATTTTGATGTGTTCAAGAGACTTATGGCCTGAGGAAAGAAGCTGTTACAGAACCTGGAGGTTCTGCTACGGAGGCTGCGGAACCTCTTTCTAGAGTCCAGCAGTGAAAACAGTCCTTGGTGGGGTTGGGAGGAGTCTACTGATTTTCTGAACCCTGGTCAGGCAGCAGCTTTTTGCGATCTTCTGGATAGGAGGAAGAGGAGTCCTGATGATATTTTCAGTCAGTAGACTCGCTATAGAAGGGCTAAAAACTGCAACATGGATGACGGGGAGAGGACGCAGTTGAAGTGGAGCCTTGTAAAAAAGTTGGCGCATCCTGAAGAGAAAGTCACAAAAGCGGCTTGAAAACGTTCTGTGAAACATCCCTTTGACCAAAGGGCCACCATTACATGTTAGGTAGACCACAAGGAAGTGTTTTAACTGTAGAAACAAATCATAATATGACCTCTTTAACGCTAAATCAATGGTCGACATGGAATCCGGGAAAAGACCTCTAACTTGGTCAGCAATGGGCCCACATTTCTGTTAGTGACTGACAGAATTAGACCTCTGTGGCCAAAATAAGTTGGCTCTTTTCGGAGGCTAATCTGGGCCATGTCCTTCTTGAATTGCTGCAGAATTGAAAGCAGAAAATCTTGTGTATCGCCGTGTTTTAGCTGCCCCTGTCAAGTGGTTTGGTCTCCATGTTGACATGGCTGCAAACACCTGAGAACGACTTGCTTGACTGGAAATGTACAAAGTTTGTCAGAAGGGTTCCAGGACTGGTGTCACAAAACAGATTTTTACCCTTTTAGAGTAATCCAACCCACTTTCCCAGCCTTCTGCACCACACTGTCATGCACCCAGGGAAGGATTCTTCCAGGATCCAGCAGCTCTGTCGTAACAGCCATCGTAGTGTCGTACTTGTCTTGAAAAGGGGTCTCCTCGACAATCTCATTGATCTTAAGAAAGAGGGCGAACACAAGTTGAGTCATGAAGTCACTGCAGCACGGCGATGTTGCTCTTGTCCATGAACTTTTGGATGCTCAGGGCAGTAGCTATGTGTTGTCCTGCCACAACTCTCGCCTCTTCTCGCGCATTGAACAAAATGCGGCAGGATCTCGTTGTAGATTAACTGGTTGATGGTCTGGCACTGTGGAAAGTATTCGCAGTGGACATACAGTAATGCCCGTCACGTCGAAGAATGTCATCAACATCAACGGTTCTGGAACAACCCATGGTTGCCTCACCGTGACAACCAGTTTGTACTGTAGTTTGGATTTGAAATATTGCTTTCCTCACACCAGTCCTGGAACTTTCAAAGCTAACTAACATGTTTAACGTAATCATTTCGTCCGAGTGACCTCGTGGTTGGAGTGTCCGCCCTGAGATGGGTAGGTTGTGAGTTCTAACCCCGGCCGAGTCATACCAAAGACTATAAAAATGGGACCCATTACCTCCCTGCTTGGCACTCAGCGTCAAGGGTTGGAATTGGGGGTTAAATCACCAAAAATGATTCCCGGGCGCGGCCACCGCTGCTGCCCACTGCTCCCCTCACCTCCCAGGGGGTGAACAAGGGGATGGGTCAAATGCAGAGGACACATTTCACCACACCTAGTGTGTGTGACAATCATTGGTACTTTAATTTAATTTTAATTAATGAAAGACACTTCTTCGACAAACTTTTCTATTACCATTGCTGACAGCGTGTGGCTAGTCAATCACGATTTTGTTTGAACTTAGTCGATTGAAACTCCATTAAAGTGGTGCTCTAGAGCTGAATTACCAAGTGGCTACAAAGTAAGGAACTCAGAGGGGTATGTTTCCTGCCGACGGAGGGGGAGATTATGGGGGTGAGGGTTAAGATAATGACACTGGGCAAGAGACAAAAGGAGGCTGAAATGAAGGAAGAAAGAGAAGCTATTGTGCAGAAGACCTTAATTACCTCTCATCCATTTTCTCTCAGCTGCCACACTTAGTCAAAGGGAGGCATTGACTTGTGGATAAACTAAGCTAATGAAGATGTGCTCATCCTGAAAATCGGGATAAGCACGTTGAAACAACAGTGACGTTTCTGAAGCATTTTGCCTCAATTGCTAAAAGACACAATTTTTAAACAGTTAATTCCATAAAATCAACCCAAATTCCTAACCATGTGGTATGTTGTGCCTGGGGTTGTGCCTTCCTACTGTTAGAAGGCAGATGTTGAACATTTGTAAAAAAAAAAAAAAGACCAGTCTTCCCTTCTGTCTTTTCCAACTATTTCTAAGCTCCCATTTGTGTCCAATATTTTAGAGAAGAGTGTTTTTACGCAGATAAAGTGGCATTTTATATACTTTTCAGTCAGGTTACAGAATCTTCCACAGCACAGTCTGCACTCTTAAAAGTTTTTTAATGACTTGTTTTTAATGACTGATGCTGGTAGTTCAGCCATTTTATTGCTTTTAGACCTGACTGCTGCTTTTGACACGGTTGACCACACAATTCTTTCATCTCGTTTGGAAGACTATTTAGGTGTCTGGAGGGACTGCTCTGAATTGGTTCAGGTCTTACCTATCAGGGAGAAGTTTCTGTGTAAAATTGGAGGACTCAACTTCATCTACCGCTCACCTTGACTGTGGAGTCCCCCAAGGATCAATTATTGGGCCCATCCAGTGTGCACTTTATATCATTCCCCTGAGTGCAATTTTCAGAAAGCATGGAATATTTTATCATTTTCATGCAGATGTCTGCCAAATATATTTGCCAATTTCAAAAAAATGACCGTACCTCCTTGGCGCCCCCTACTTGAGTGCTTAAATGACCACAAGGCCTAAAGACGAGGAAAAAACTGAAGTTGTGCTGCTGGGCAACAGTGACCCTCTGCTTGACCTGGACTTTTTTAAGAACTCTGTACGTCCCACAGCCACCAGCCTTGGAGTCATTATAGACCAGGGGTTGGCAACCCGCGGCTCCGGAGCCGCATGCGGCTCTTTGATCACTTTGATGTGGCTCAGCTGCATACTTACCGCCCCTCCTGATTTTCCTGGGAGACTTCCGGATTTCAGTGCCTCTTAATGTTGTGTCGTTCGCGAACGATTCGTTCGAACGAACGAATCTTTTGAGTGAACGTACTGAACCGAATCACTTCATGAACTGATTCGTTCCTTTCTCAGTTCAGTTGAGCTCCGCCGCAACCATGCTGGTATGAGTGGAACTGGCGCATTCTGTGACTCACTGAACCCTTGACGTCGGCGAACGACGCAGCCAGCTACTCATCATAGGGGCGGGGGAAGGGACTAAGCGAACGATTCGTTCACCGCGGATTAACGACATGAATCACTCAGTGAACGACAGAATCGGGACTCGCGAACCTACCGACACAGAGAACTGACTGTGTCGCGGAGGAGGATGTCACATTGAGGCTCTCGTTCAGTCACTGTGCGCGTCGTTCATTGGGTGCTGAGGGCTTGTGTCGTTCGCGAACTGACACACACCGAGATCTGCCGCTGGGGAAGCTGTTACTGACTGACTCATGATTCGCCGACCTGCACACAGAAGTGATTCAGGTTCACGTACTGAACTGTGCTGACTGTGGCGCTGTGTCAGTCACTCACTGCCTGGTGTACTGCATGCACAGAGCTGTGTAGGGACTCGCGTTCACCCTATTTGCTGCTTTTCCCGCGAATGTCTGCACTGTACTGTACTACGCACCCCCCCACCCCTATTTTTTTTGGGGGGGGGGGGGGGGGGGGGGGGAGATTCGGTGAACGAATTTTTTGAACGACTCAATTTAAGGAACTGATTCTAGTGATTCAGTACAGTCAAAAGAACTGCCGATCCCATCACTACTAAAGACGAGGAAAAAACTGAAGTTGTGCTGCTGGGCAACAGTGACCCTCTGCTTGACCTGGACTTTTTTAAGAACTCTGTACGTCCCACAGCCACCAGCCTTGGAGTCATTATAGACCAGGGGTCGGCAACCCGCGGATCCGGAGCCTCATGCGGCTCTTTGATCACTCTGATGCGGCTCAGCTGCATACTTACCGCCCCTTCTGATTTTCCTGGGTGACTTCCGGATTTCAGTGCCTCTCCCAGAAATCTCCCGGGGCAAATATTCTCAGATTTTCACCCTAACAATTATAATAAGGTCACAGCGTGCCAGCCCAGCTACATGTTGTATGCAACTGCTGCTTGCACACATAGGTGAATGCAACGCATACTTGGTCAACAGCCACACAGGTTACACTGACGGTGGCCGTATAAAACAACTTTAACACTCTTACTAATATGAGCCACACTGTGAACCAAAACCAAACAAGAATGACAAACACATTTCGGGAGAACATCCCCACCTTAACACAACATATACACAACAGAACAAATACCCAGAATCCCATGCAGCCCTAACTCTTCCGGGCTACATTATACACCCCCGCTACCACCAAACCCTGCCCACCCCAACCTTGCTCCCCCCGAACAATCACCTCCTCCACCCCCTCCGTGCGTCGGTTGAGGTGGGCGGGGTTTGGTGGTGGCGGGGTGTATAATGTAACCCGGAAGAGTTAGGGCTGCAAAGGATTCTGGGTATTTGTTCTGTTGTGTTTATGTTGTGTTAAGGTGCGGATGTTCTCCCGAAATGTGTTTGTCATTCTTGTTTGGTGTGGGTTCACAGTGTGGCGCATTATTAGTAAGAGTGTTAAAGTTGTTTATACGGCCACCGTTAGTGTGACCTGTGTGGCTGTTAACCAAGTATGCCTTGCTGTCACTTGTATGAGTTAGCAGAAGCCTCATACATCCTGTGGCTGGGCCGGCACGCTGTTTGTACAGGTTGTAGAGGGCGTTAAATGCCGTGCCATCATAGCATGCTCGTGAGAATAGTTGCCCTGAAATTATTCGTAGTCTCCCGGAAAAATCGGGAGGGTTGGCAAGTGTGACGCTGTCAAGCGCCATTCATATAAAACTCGCGGGCCGGAGTAACATTACATTTTCTTATTAAGGAGCGGGCCGCGTGTCTGAGACCCCTGGTTTATACATAGCACAAAGCAAAAAAAAACAACTTTGTATGTAGTGTTATTGTATGTAGTTTTGTGGCCCCCATTGTCTTCTTTAATTTGTGAAACTGGTCAAAATGGCTCTTTGAGTGGTAAAGGTTGCCGACCCCTGTTATAGACCATAGTTTTAAATTTGACAAACAAATCAATGCCGTTGTTAAATCAAGTTTTTATCACCTTCGACTTTTATTAGAGATTAAATCTTTTCTATCTTTTAAACAATTTTAAAAGGTCATGCACGCTTTTATCTCATCACGTCTGGACTACTGCAATGCCCTTTACACTGGAATAAGTCTAAATGCACGGTCAGTTGGTCCAGAACTTTTACAGTTAGTCCAGAACTTTTAACAGGAACCAAAAAAAGGGAGCACATCACCCCGATCCTCGCTTCTCTGCAAAGGCTTCGTTTTTAGAAATTATTTTAAAATTTGACTGTTTGTTTTTAAAGCTTTGAATGGACTGGCCCAAAGGTACATCACGGTCCTCATCCAAATGCATATTCCAGCTCGTGCGTTGAGGTCCGAGGGCCCAGTTCCAACTTGTGGGGCCTAAAACGAGGCTTAAAACTTGGGGAGACAGGGCCTTCTCTGTTGTGGGCCCTAAACTTTGGAATGTTCTGCCCCCTCATGTCAGAATGGCCCCCACTGGTGAATGTTCTCTGGCTTTTAAAGCTTTTGTGGTCCTTTGTGTCTTTTACTGTTTTATTCTATTTAATTGATGTCTTTTATTGTATTTGTTTTTTACTTGTTTTCTTTTAAATGCTGGTAATTTGATTACTTTTTATTGTTTCTTTTTATATGCATCACTCGGGAAACAGTCTTGTTGTTAATAGTGCTATATAAATAATGGGGATTGGATGTAACTGCCGGGGCTTGTTTATCTGTCCGTCTGTTTGTTGGTTAGTTAGTTAGCAACAGAGCCCAAAAACCTTTGAGAGGGAAATGTCAGAAATGGGATAAAGAACAAGTGCCTACATTTATGTCTACTATGTTACCTTTACATTCGGGTCGAATGTCTATTTTGGATTTTTTTTGTCAAATCCGATCTTTTTAGTTGCCGTTCACATACGTATAAGACGTCACATGCACTGCAGTGCTAACGGAATTAAACATGGCTTCAACTCTAGTTGGTCTCAATCCTGGCACATTTGTGGTAATTTCAAAGATTTTTTTGCAATCCAAGTTAACCGAATTATTGCGCGTAGAAGATTTAGAGGGGCAAGCATTTTAGTTCTTGCAGTTTTACGGGATATTTTTAGAGATGTCCGATAATATCGGACTGCTGATAAATGCTTTAAAATGTAATATCGTAAATTATCGGTATCGGTTTCAAAAAGTAAAATGTATTACTTTTTAAAACGCCGCTGTACGGAGTGGTACTCGGACGTAGGGAAAAGTACAGAGCGCCAATAAACCTTAAAGGCACTGCATTTGCGTCGCGGCCCAATCACATAATATCTACGGCTTTTCACACACACCAGTGAATGCCACGCATACTTGGTCAACAGCCATACAGGTCACACTGAGGGTGGCCGTATAAACAACTTTAACACTGTTACAAATATGCGCCACACTGTGAACCCACACCAAACAAGAATGACAAACCGTAACACAACATAAACACAACAGAACAAATACCCAGAACCACTTGCAGCACTAACTCTTCCGGGATGCTACAATATACACCCTCCGCCACCTCCTACCCCCTCCCACCTCAACCCCCACCCCACCCACCTCAACCTCCTCATGCTCTCTCAGGGAGAGCATGTCCCAAATTCCAAGCTGCTGTTTTGAGGCATGTTAAAAAAAAAAAATGCACTTTGTGAATTCAATAACAAATATGGCAGTGCCATGTTGGCATTTTTTTTCCATAACTTGAGTTGATTTATTTTGGAAAACCTTGTTACATTGTTTAATGCATCCAGCGGGGCATCACAACAAAATTAGGCATAATAATGTGTTAATTCCACGACTGTATATATCGGTATCGGTTGATATCGGAATCGGTAATTAAGAGTTGGACAATATCGGAATATCGGATATCGGCAAAAAAGTCATTATCGGACATCTCTAGATATTTTGCTTCGATGTCTGGTTGAGTAGGGTGTTTGTGGGCGAGAAGTCTGAGACGGGAGTGGTTGAACTTTCACGTGAGTTCCTAAAACGTATCATTACTCACCTGTTTTCTGCGTTGTTGTCAACTATTTATTGTATAACCGTCTATTTTGGCGAATAGTTATGACGCTTATTGCTTTTTGATGACGTTCTGGTCGAATGAATGCGACCTGAGTGCGGGAGCGTTCAGATTGAGGACCTATCGCATATACAGTACAGGCCAAAAGTTTGGACACGCCTTCTCATTCTATATGTTTTCTTTATTTTTATGTAGATTGTCACTGAAGGCATCGAACCTATGAATGAACATATCAGAATCAGAAATACTTTAATAATCACCGAGGGGAAATTAAGATTTTCAGCACAATCCCATTCAAGATCAGACAAACAATACAGGGAGACAGAACAGAATCACTGACGGGTCTGCCAACTTCCGGCGCTCCTTACAAAAAAAGTGAGAAACAGGTAAACGCTGGGGAGGGAGGTGAGGAAAAAAAAAATTTAGTCTCAGCCTGGGCCCCTGGAGAGACTAAGGCCAAGGGGAAAAAAACCTCATAGCCATAGCACACATAAACATGTGTGTAAGAGGGAAACATCAAAGAACACAAAGGACATTAAAGACATTAAAAGAGCAGAGCTGATGCAACCAGCCACTTCTACACACAGCCACAAAAGTAAAACAACAAAAAAAAAAAACTAAAAACATATACACTGTGATGTTCCACGCCATCGTCTGCTGGGGTGGGGGGAGCATGGCCAGAGACAGGAGCAGACCCAACAAAGCAACCAAGAGAGCCGACTCCACCTTCGGCCGCCCACCAATTCTCGGCCAGTGTCCAGTCCGCATGGATGAGCGAGGACGTCCGCATGTGGAGTTATGTACTTAACAAAAAAAGGTGAAATAACTTAAAACATGTTTTATATTCTAGTTTCTTCAAAAATAGCCACCCTTTGCTCTGCCCTGTCACATATTATCTACGGCTGTTGACTCACTCACAAGTGAATGCAAAGCATACTTGATCAACAGCCATACTGGTCACACTGAGGGTGGCCGTATAAACAACTTTAACACTGTTACAAATATGCGCCCACTGTGAACCCACACCAAACAAGAATGACAAACACATTTCGGAAGAACATCCGCACCGTAACACAACATGAACACAACAGAACAAATACCCAGAACCCTTTGCAGCACTAACTCTTCTGGAACGCTACAATATATGACCTGTATCCGATCTTTTAATGTCAAAATGAACAGTGCAATTCCGATTTTTTCAAATCCGACTCAGACCCTCTTTCCTATATGAATCTAAATCAGATAGGTATCGAATGCGACTGCAGTCTGAACGCTCCGGTCACATTCAAATGGCCAATATGTCATCAAATAGTGGTAAGTGTCATAATTCTGTGCCAAAATAAATGTTTGCAAAATAAATAGTTGGCCAATGAGCAGAAAACAGCTGAAAATAAAATGTTTTAGGAACTCATCAATGTTCCACCACTCCTGTCTCCGACTGCTCGCCCACACGCTCAGACGTCAAAGCAAATGCCACAGCCAAAATGCTTGCCTGCTTCTTTTTCAAATCTTCTACACGCAATAATTTGGTTCAGAAAATGTTGACTTTGAATGCACAAAATCCTTGAAATCGCCACAAATGCGCCAGTACTGAGACCTACTAGAATTGTAGCCATGTTTACTTCCGCAAACGCTGCAGCATGTTTGATGTCACAACGTCATGACTGCAAGCGGGTCAGATTGCGTATTTTGTAATGTGAACGATTACACAAAAAGATCTGAATTGGACATCCTACCCTGCAGTGTGAACGAAGCCTCGGAGAGTGGATGGCTGAGTAGAGCAGGGGTCCCCAAACTACGGTCCGGATCCGGCCTGCCAGCGTCCAAAATCCAGCCTGCAGGAAGTCCCAAATTTAAAAAAAAAAAAATAGATCCATCCATCTTCTTCCGCTTATCCGAGGAGGGGTCGCGGGGGCAGCAGCCTAAGCAGGGAAGCCCAGACTTCCCTCTCCCCAGCCACTTCTTCCAGCTCTTCCCGGGGGATCCCGAGGCGTTCCCAGGTCAGCCGGGAGACATAGTCTTCCCAAAGTGTCCTGGGTCTTCTCCGTGGCCTCCTACTGGTCGGACGTGCCCTAAACACCTCCCTAGGGAGGCGTTCGGGTGGCATCCTGACCAGATGCCTGAACCACCTCATCTGGCTCCTCTCGATGTGGAGGAGCAGCGGCTTTACTTTGAGCTCCTCCCGGATGACAGAGCTTCTCACCCTATCTCCACCCAGCGGAGGAAACTCATTTCAGCCGCTTGTACCCGTGATCTTGTCCTTTCGGTCATAACCCAAAGCTCATGACCATAGGTGAGGATGGGAACGTAGATCGACCGGTAAATTGAGAGCTTTGCCTTCCGGCTCAGCTCCTTCTTCACCACAACAGACCGATACAGCGTCCGCATTACTGAAGACGCCGCACCGATCCGCCTGTCGATCTCACGATCCACTCTTCCCTCAATCGTGAACAAGACTCCGAGGTACTTGAACTCATCCACTTGGGGCAAGATCTCCTCCCCAACCCAGAGATGGCACTCCACCCTTTTTCAGGCGAGAACCATGGACTCGGACTTGGAGGTGCTGATTTTCATCCCAGTCGCTTCACACTCAGTTGCGAACCGATCCAGTGAGAGCTGAAGATCTTGGCCAGATGAAGTCATCAGGACCACATGCAAAAAGCAGAGACCTAATCCTGCAGCCACCAAACCGGATCCCCTCAACGCCTTGACTGCGCCTAGAATTCTGCCCATAAAAGTTATGAACAGAATCGGTGACAAAGGGCAGCCTTGCAGAAATAAATAAATAATAATTATATATATATATATATATATATATATATATATATATATATATATATAATTTGTATTTTTTTATTTTTTATTTTATTTTTTTAAATCTGTCTTTTCCAATCCATTTTCTACCGCTTGTTACTCTCGGTGTCTCCTAGCCGCTCAGACAAATCATATTGTCTAAAAATGCATTTTCCCATCGAAAACGTGGGGCCTCACCTGCCATCATGGAAAGAAAAAAAATGTAAAAAGAAAAAAAAATTATTAATTTGTTATATGTATTCAGTGATTATACTATAAAGTTATTTTCCATTTAACTTCACCAGTTTTAAATTATTTTTATTCAAAATCGCTGAATTTTCACATTTGCCGTTCAAATACTGAGAAGAGACGGTGCGGTGATCAGCAGCCAGTTGAGGCACATCACTCAGTGCCTCAACATGGATTGCGCAATGACTCGGCTAACTGCTGGCCTGCTGTGCAGTGAGACCGTATTGCTATATGAATTATACATTTCCAGGTACTAATGTGTATGTTCAAATGTGTTGATAAAAGTGGGGCCTCACCTGCCATCATGGAAAGAAAAAAAATGTAAAAAGAAAAAAATGTAATTAAATTGTTATATGTATGCAGTGATTATACTATAAAGTTATTTTCCATTTAACTTCACCAGTTTTAGATTATTTTTATTCAAAATCGCTGAATTTTCACATTTGCCGTTCAAATACTGAGAAGAGATGGTGCGGTGATCAGCAGCCAGTTGAGGCACGTCACTCAGTTGAGCCTCAACATGGATTGCGGACTCGGTTAACTGCTGGCCTGCTGTGCAGTGAGACCATATTGCTATATGAATTATATTATACATTTCCATAGTTTAGTTAGCTGAGGTATATAATGTACAGTGTATTTAGTCAACAACTGTATGTGTGTAACGTATTTATTGTGCTGAGCAATCATAAAACTGCTGCGAAGACGCACTGGCTGATGCTCGCAGTAATCCCGCCTCCTGGTGCCGGTTAATGCACCCCCCGACGGGAGCGCCACACCAACCAAAGCCACACCCAAATCCTCCACGTGCAAGACCGAATCCACCCAAAAAAACTTAACAAGAAGCCAAAAAGTGCAAAAACAACAATGCTCGCGCCGGAGGAGCCGTACGTGAACGACTGCAAGGACACAACATTAGGTACACCTGCAGACTGCAGCACGGATTTCATATTTCATTCATTCACAACTCCTCCAACACGAACACCACTGTTCCCGCACTTATAAGTAAAGGTAAGACCATAATAACGTTTTTTTTAATTAAATGTGCTTTTTTGTGTGCTACAGTTTGTATGTGTAAAGTTAAAGTTAAGTTAAAGTAGCAATGATTGTCACACACACACTAGGTGTGGTGATATGTGTCCTCTGCATTTGACCCATCCCCTTGATCACCCCCTGGGAGGTGAGGGGAGCAGTGGGCAGCAGCGGCGCCGCGCCCGGGAATCATTTTTGGTGATTTAACCCCCAATTCCAACCCTTGATGCTGAGTGCCAAACAGGGAAGAATGCTGGTATGAGCTTTTAAACATAACCAGTTAACTGCTGCCAATCAAATGGTGAATAAGATACTCTTTAGGGTTCATATGTTTGTAAATCTGACTGTGATGAAGTCAGTGCCTCACCAGCCATCAACCTCACCGCACGTCACTGGTGTGTATATATATATATATATATATATATATATATATATATATATATATATATATATATATATATATATATATATATATATACACAGCCTAGCCCCCGGCCAAATTTAAAATTTTTTAACCCAATGCGGCCCCTGAGTCAAAAAGTTTGGGGACCCCTGGAGTAGAGGATTAACTTGTTTCTTTCCGCAAAAGTGGACCCTCTTGCAGCGTGTTTGGAAGCGACAGACGAACAAAACAAACACTCACAGACATGACAGTTTTAGCATTGATTACCTAACCACTGAGGTCAGGGGTCAGCAACCTTCACCTTACAAAGAGCCCTGGAGCCCATTTACCACCAAATAAACCTTACGTAGATCCGCAAACTCTTTTTGATCCTTAAAATGATGATATCATTAATTTATTTATTTATTTATTTATTTTTAAAATATATTTTATTAATATTATTTTTTAATTTTTCCCCTCCCTCAGGGGGGGGGCTCGGCGGGGCGGTTGCTGGTTGTTCCATCTCCATCGTTGGGGTCCCTGCGGGTGGGGTGGGTGGTTCCCGTGGCCCTGTGCCTGGGTGGTCCTGCGGCGGCCGGTTTGGGTGGGGTGGCCGGGGGCTGGCCTCGCCGCGCTCTCCGGGGGTGGGGGGTGGGCTCGTGGGGGCCCGGTTGCCGGTGGGGCGGGGGCGGTCTTCCCGTCCGGTTGCGGGGAGTCTCTGGGTCCTTCGGGCGGGGCGTCTCGCCTTTCTGCCCGTGTGGGGTGTGGTCTCTCGCTGGCTTGGGGTCTGGCTGTCCTCTGCTTTTCTCGTGCCCTGTCCTCCGCCGGGTGCGTCTGTCTGCGGCCTGCTGCTGGCCCTTGTGGGCGGTACGGTGGGTCGGGCTCTGGGGTTCCTGTCGCTGGCCGGCTTGGCTGCGTGGGGGCGGTGGTCCCTGGTTCCCTGGGCACCACGCCTCCTGTTTGTGGGTTGGGCTCTCGGGGGTGATGGGGCCGTGCTCTGGCTCCCACGCACTCTGGGAGTCGAATGTATTGTACATGCAAATTCACGTATGCTCACATACGTACATAGGTACCTACGCTCCCACATACATACACAAATACAGTACATATTTACCTACCTAATGTTCGTACATCCACACGCACATTCAATATACAAACATACACATACACATACTGTACATATACATTCACTGTACAAACACATATACACATTCTGTACATATACATTCATTGTACAAACACATATACACATTCTGTACATATACAAGTACATATGCATACTTACACTCATGCACATAATCACGTTTCATCAAACATATATTAACGTTGTTGCCCTAGGGTAAACTGGGTGTAACACATGGCACACTGACAAAGCTTAACCTATTGTGACTATAACAATCTACAAGGTTAATGTAGGTTGCTTCTCTTTCTCCCCCTCCATTTTTCTGCATTCTTTCGTATCTCAAGTTATCATTACGTATATGTATTGTTGCATTTAAACAACTGTATTGTTGATAATAAAGGTAAATTATTGGTATTGTTCATTATCAATAGCGCTATTTCTATTGGTATTTGTATTGATCCATTTGTAGTGTAATAATGCTCATTGTCATTTCTGTATTATTTTTTATTTTTCGCTAACTGCTTATTTGCTATTACTTTTACCATCATATTTGTACATGTCATATTTGCTGATGTTGCTCTATTGTTGTTGTTGTTGTTGTTTGCTGTTGTTGTTTTTGTCTCTCTGTCTAATCCCCCTCTTGTCCCCACAATTTCCCCCTCTGTCTTCTTTTTTTTTCTCTTTCTATCCCCTCCTGCTCCGGCCCGGCTGCACTAAATGATAATATAAATACATTTAATAAAGTCAAATACAAATAAGGCAACAAGAGAAGTATCCTACACTTCTCTTTTGTAAAGTAAATCTGAACAGCCGACATGGGCATCTACATCAACTATATGATTTGCCTGAGAAGCTGGACAGGACATAAAAAAAAAAAAAAAAAAAAAAAAAAAAAAAAATGATGATATCATCACTACTAGTTTCATTACACTTATGCTAAAGCGCTTATGAAAATAAACACGAGACAGAAAACGACTCGGCAAGTATTTTTGCTGTGATCGATCTTTTTCGGTCATTTTTTTGGCGTTTGTTATTTTCTCCCCTCATGGCGAACCAACTGTCTGTCCATAAAGCATCAAATATTGTATTGCCTTAAAGCCCCACTTAAGAACTTTCAGTTTTGGTTGATTTTGGCAGCGCCAGTGGACCAAAGCGGTAGTGTTTTGCCAGAATAAGACCACATTTCCCATGAGGACTAGCGCTTATAGCATCATACTGACTGTAATATTGTCACAAATATTAGGTTTCTAATGGCTATGCTGATGTTAAATAGCAGACACTATCAGGAAATTATCTTGGATTGCACTACAAACATGACGCTACTACCAAGAATGTATCGGGGCGAATGTAGGTAGGAAGCAAAGAACGACCGGCAGGAGGCTATTTTTTTGTTACCATGCAAATTTCCGCTGGCTAATATTTGGGTTATCATTTTGATTTGAGCATCGAAAGTCACCTACTAGTTTAGCAGGAACAGAGCCAAGGCAGCATCGATCTGAAATTCCTCGACTTTGAGCTCACGCCAGCGAGTGAAAGCCAAGGCAATGTTGATCCTCACTGTCCTTTTGTCTAGGTAACATCCTTTTTTCTTTTTTTGTCTCCTCAGACAAAACTTTTTCTTTCTTTGGTTGTTTTCTAGCTTCGGCTATGACAGCAGTAATTGCACGTATGCAATTCTTCTTCTTTTTGTTTTCTTACGACTTCCGTCTTTTTAACGAATAAGGAAAGGGCGAGTGACGTGTGCCGTAAAGCAAGTCAGCGCATTTGTAGTTTTTTGTCTGGCAAGTTTCCTGCCACCCTCCTCAATATCGTTAAGTGCCAGTAAAAACGACACAAACCACCTTCGGGCCATGACAGAGGTGTCATTCAACTCCATGTATCATCCCAAAAGTCATGAAAATATTTTATGAAGGTTGAAAAAGTTACTTTCTCTCTTTTTTGATCTGTCCATTGAAGGGTTTGTACAGTATACCGGTATCAGTATAGTACCTCGATAATAATGAATCATATTCGGTACTATACCGCCTCTAAAAAGTACCGGTCCCCCAACCCCCGCCCTTCCTCGTCGTCACGTCGTGTCATTGCTGGTTTACGAGCAGACGAGCATGTTCGGCAGCGCACAATCACTGAGTACTTACAAGCAGACACAGTGTGTAGACAGAAAAGGGAGAACGGACGCATTTTGGCTTAAAAACTAACGATATAGGTGATGATATAACACTGAAACGCCCTCAGGAAGAGGTGCTTTGAGACATGGCTAGCTAGCTAGCGGCTAAAGTCCATCCGCAGTCTGCATTGTTGTAACTACTTCTAAATCACTAATCCTTGTCTCCATGGTGACAAATAAAGTAAGTTTCTTACAAGTATCATCCCTGCAGGACGAGAAATAGCTAAACATGTTTCACTACACACCGTAGCTCACCGGCGTCAAAATGTAAACAAACACCATGGGTGGATCTACACCTAACATCCACTGTAATGATACCAAGTACAGGAGCGTATCTAGTCGATACTACTATGATCACAACATCTTCTTTCGTTTTTTGGAAATGTATATTGTGGTTATAAACTCAGGAAATATGAGGACTTTGAATATGACCATTGTATGATCCTGTAACGACTTGGTATCGGATTGATACCCAAATGTGTGGTATCATACAAAACTAATGTAAAGTATCAAACAACAGAAGAATAAGTGAGTATTACATTTTAACAGAAGTGTAGATATAACATGAGAGATAGTAAGCAGATATTAACAGTAAATGAACAAGTAGATTAATAATTCATTTTCTACCACTTGTCCTTAATAATGTTGACAAAATAATAGAATGATAAATGACACAATATGTTACTGCATATGTCAGCAGACTAAATTAGGAGCCTTTGTTTGCTTACTTACGACTAAAAGACAAGTTGTCTTGTATGTTCACTATTTTATTTAAGGACAAAATTGCAATAAGAAACATATGTTTAATGTACCCTAAGAATTTTTGTTAAAATAAAGCCAATAATGCAATTTTTTGTGATCCACTTTATTTAGAAAAGGATCGAAATGTACCGAAAAGTATCGGAATACATTTTGGTACCGGTATCGGGACAACACTAGTCCATCACTATCTTACCGGGGGGTTGACTGCTAAATACAATACATTTGGTTTGCTTGCTTAGCATACATTTAGATTGACAAAATATTAAAATAGGTTTTAGTTTTTTATTACAAGACCACCAAACTCTGAAAAATGACAACTGTTACATTAAAATTAAATATAAATTGTTATTGAAATTTTGTATCAAATCATCCCACAAGACATTCATACAACGTTGATTGTACACACGTCCTTTTAAAAGTGACACTGAAACAACGTTGCAAAATAGTTGTATTTGTAAAATGAGACAACGTTGGATCCACGTTGTTGGGTGGGAAATTCCAAAATGTCAATGGTCAAATTAATGTCACAATCTGACATTGAATAAACGTTGTCAAGAAGGATGTTGTTTCAACGTTGTATTTGTGTTGTAGAGTATTGGTTGGAAAATGACCAAATTTTAATGGTCAAATCAACGTCAGAACCCAACATTGATTAAACGTCGTCAAAAAGCATGTTGTTTCAACGTTAGGTTTGAGTTGCTCAACGTCAGGACCTAATTCAGCCAGTTCTCAACGTTTTTTAAATGTGGAATTAAATTATGGAACGGATTAACCAAAGAAATCAAACAAAGCACCAATATGATTCAGTTTAAGAGACGGTTCAAACTACAAGTGTTCACAAAGTACACGGAATAATTATAAGGAACATCTTCAATCAATCAATGCTCAATCAATGTTTATTTATACAGCCCTTAATCACGAGTGTCTCAAAGGGCAACATCTTGAACCCCTTTTTTTTTTTTTTTTTTTTGAGATAAAGATGCTCAAAGGGGAACATTATCACCAGACCTATGTAAGCGTCAATATATACCTTGATGTTGCAGAAAAAAGACCATATATTTTTTTAACCGATTTCCGAACTCTAAATGGGTGAATTTTGGCGAATTAAACGGCTTTCTAATATTCGCTCTCGGAGCGATGACGTCACAACGTGGCGTCACATCGGGAAGCAATCCGCCATTTTCTCAAACACCGAGTCAAATCAGTTCTGTTATTTTCCGTTTTTTCGACTGTTTTCCGTACCTTGGAGACATCATGCCTCGTCGGTGTGTTGTCGGAGGGTGTAACAACACGAACAGGGACGGATTCAAGTTGCACCAGTGGCCCAAAGATGCGAAAGTGGCAAGAAATTGGACGTTTGTTTCGCACACTTTACCGACGAAAGCTATGCTACGACAGAGATGGCAAGAATGTGTGGATATCCTGCGACACTCAAAGCAGATGCATTTACAACGATGAAGTCAAAGAAATCTGCCGCCAGACCGCCATTGAATCTGCCGGAGTGAGTGAGCAATTCAGGGACAAAGGACCTCGGTAGCACGGCAAGCAATGGCGGCAGTTTGTTCCCGCAGACGAGCGAGCTAAACCCCCTATCGACCCTAGCTTCCCTGGCCTGCTGACATCAACTCCAAAACTGGACAGATCAGCTTTCAGGAAAAGAGCGCGGATGAGGGTATGTCTACAGAATATATTAATTGATGAAAATTGCGCTGTCTGCACTCTCAAAGTGCATGTTGTTGCCAAATGTATTTCATATGCTTTAAACCTAGTTCATAGTTGTTTGTTTCCTTTAATGCCAAACAAACACATACCAATCGTTGGTTAGAAGGCGATCGCCGAATTCGTCCTCGCTTTCTCCCGTGTCGTTTTCGTCGGTTTCGCTTGCATACGGTTAAAACCGATATGGCTCAATAGCTTCAGTTTCTTCTTCAATTTCGTTTTCGCTACCTGCCTCCACACTACAACCATCCGTTTCAATACATGCGTAATCTGTTGAATCGCTTAAGCCGCTGAAATCCGAGTCTGAATCTGAGCTAATGTCGCTATAGCTTGCTGTTCTATGCGCCATGTTTGTTTGTGTTGGGCATCACTATGTGACGTCACAGGAAAATGGACGGGTGTATATAACGATGGTTAAAATCAGGCACTTTGAAACTTTTTTTAGGGATATTGCGTGATGGGTAAAATTTTGAAAAAAACTTCGAAAAATAAAATAAGCCACTGTGAACTGATTTTTAATGGTTTTAACCATTCTGAAATTGTGATAATGTTCCCCTTTAATGTATTTAATATTTGTTTACTTACTATGGCATATTATTTATTTATTATGTAGTTATTCACTGGATGGATGGATGTTCCGTTACAGAGAACAAAAACAAGGAAATGGGATAAAATTGCTACGGTATGAAAATGGGTAGGATTAAATAAGCTCAGCTTCTTCCTACTCCTTTTCGGACATGCTGTAATGAAACAGCTATCGTATGCATGTTCGAAATAAACTGAAACTGAGCTGAATGTCTTGTGCCTGCTGGGCTGCGTCTCCAGAGCCGCAGGTTGCGGACCACTGACCTAAGTTATTTATTAATTGGGGTTTGTTTGTCTGTTTTTTTGTTACTTAGTTTGTCAAAAAGGGGATAGAAACACGTGATTATATTTTGGATTCAGGATGTTTTTTAAGGACTCTTTACTATTTAGCGATAGAGCCTGGCGGTGGTCTCTGCTCTCCCGAGTGCTTTTTTTTAGTTATTCAATTATTATGCTTATTTCTCGACTAGAGGAGGAGAAAATGCCCGTGACTTCTACTCTCTGAAATGCGGGATCGATGCGCTGGCCTCGTCACGGTCGCCTTGTCCGAGGCGTTCATGCTCTGCAAGCTGATGTAACTCCTTGAGGTCATCCTGAGTTGACCCCCGCGCTCCTTTCCTCATTTTTGAAAACATCCATGACACCGCGGCAGGATGTGTGCATGTATGAGTGCACGTCTGGAATGATTTAAGGCGGCTCCGCCCTGCTTGAAATAAGAAACATTCGCTCACCAGGCGTCGTCTTCTTCTCTGGTATCCACCTACACTCGCTTGGATGTTGACCCAAATAGAACATCTCCCCAATCATCCTCACCCTGAGGGAAGGCTTTTGAATTGCTATATGATCTTATTTGCCTGACAAATATTTGACTCAAATGCATTTTTTCCCCCTGCTAACAACGCCTTGCAGTTAGCTCAAGTAAATACGTTCAGCGATTTGAGCGTGCATCGCTTGTTTTAAAGATTATATCTGTGTTTCTCTTGTCGTTTCGCAGCATTCCGGCTCCAGGGGCTTGTACCGTATGCCCGACATTAGGTGCACCCAAACACAACCAAGGCCAGAGCTGTTTTCCGAAAACTCTTGCCTTTATTCTAACGGCCATGTCTGTGTGAAGTGTTTGTGGTGTGTCTTACCACATTGTGGCGAACAGCAGCTTGTGTTCTGTAATTAGCAGCGTTCTCTCTGATGAGAACGAGGCAGTAGATGACAATAAACGGCCTTCATTGTGTGGCCACGCACAAACATAAAAGGCAACAGGATCGCTGTCTTGGTAATGTCGAGGTCACACTTAAAGGGGAACATTATCACAATTTCAGAAGGGTTAAAACCATTAAAAATCAGTTCCCAGTGGCTTATTTTATTTTTCGAAGTTTTTTTCAAAATTTTACCCATCACGCAATATCCCTAAAAAAAGCTTCAAAGTGCCTGATTTTAACCATCGTTATATACACCCGTCCATTTTCCTGTGACGTCAAATAGTGATGCCAATACAAACAAATATGGCGCATAGAACAGCAAGTTTATAGCGACATTAGCTCGGATTTCAGCGGCTTAAGCGATTCAACAGATTACGCATGTATTGAAACGGATGGTTGTAGTGTGGAGGCAGGTAGCGAAAACAAAATTGAAGAAGAAACTGAAGCTATTGAGCCATATCGGTTTGAACCGTATGCAAGCGAATCCGACGAAAGCGACACGACAGCCAGCGACACGGGAGAAAGCGAGGACGAATTCGGCGATCGCCTTCTAACCAACGATTGGTATGTGTTTGTTTGGCATTAAAGGAAACTAACAACTATGAACTAGGTTTACAGCATATAAAATACATTTGGCAACAACATGCACTTTGAGAGTGCAGACAGCCCAGTTTTCATCAATTAATATATTCTGTAGACATACCCTCATCCGCTCTCTTTTCCTGAAAGCTGATCTGTCCAGTTTTGGAGTTGATGTCAGCAGGCCAGGGAAGCTAGGGTCGATATTCTTCTATGCCATCTCTGTCGTAGCATAGCTTTCGTCGGTAAAGTGTGCGGAACAAACGTCCAGTTTCTTGCCACTTTGGCATCTTTGGGCCACTGGTGCAACTTGAATCCGTCCCTCTTCATGTTGTTACACCCTCCGACAACACACCGACGAGGCATGATGTCTCCAAGGTACGGAAAACAGTCGAAAAAACGGAAAATAACAGAGGTGATTTGACTCGGTGTTTGAGAAAATGGCGGATTGCTTCCCGATGTGACGTCACGTTGTGACGTCATCGCTCCGAGAGCGAATAAAGAAAGGCGTTTAATTCGCCAAAATTCACCCATTTAGAGTTTGGAAATCGGTTAAAAAAATATATGGTCTTTTTTCTGCAACATCAAGGTATATATTGACGCTTACATAGGTCTGGTGATAATGTTCCCCTTTAAAGGGGAACTGCACTTTTTTTTGGAAATTTGTCTAACATTCAGATTTCCTGTGTAAGACATGTTTTTTCAATGCATTCTAATTAGTAAAATATGGCAAGTAGAGATGTTCGCTAATGGCTTTTTTGCCGATATTGTCCAACTCTTAATTACCGATTCCGATATCAACCGATACCGATATATACAGTCGTGGAATTAACACATTATTATGCCTAATTTTGTTGTGATGCCCCGCTGGATGCATTAAACAATGTAACAAGATTTTCCAAAATAAATCATTCCAGTTATGGAAAAAAATGCCAACATGGCACTGCCATATTTATTATTGAAGTCACAAAGTGCATTATTTTTTTTAACATACTTGGAATTTGGGACATGCTCTCCCTGAGAGAGCATGAGGAGGTTGAGGTGGGCGGGGTTGGTGGGGGGGCATAGGGGGTAGCGGGGGTGTATATTGCAGCGTCCCAGAAGAATTAGCGCTGTAAGGGGTTCTGGGTATTTGTTCTGTTGTGTTTATGTTGTGTTACGGTACGGATGTTCTCTCGAAATGTGTTTGTCATTCTTGTTTGGTGTGGGTTCACAGTGTGGCGCATATTTGTAACAGTGTTAAAGTTGTTTATATGGCCACCCTCAGTGGGACCTGTATTGCTGTTGACCAAGTATGCAGGCATTCACTTGTGTGTGTGAAAAGCCGTAGATATTATGTGATTGGGCCGGCACGCAAAGGCAGTGCCTTTAAGGTTTATTGGCGCTCTATACTTCTCCCTACGTCCGTGTACCACTCCGTACAGCGGCGTTTTAAAAAGTCATAAATTTTACTTTGTGAAACCGATACCGATAATTTCCGATATCACATTTTAAAGCATTTGTCGGACATCTCTAATTGCGCCCATTTAAGCCCTCTTAAAAAAACATCCAAAAACCGCCAACAATACTCTATTTAAATCTCATGACCTTAATATTACCAGAGTGTTATCGATGTTGTTATTATAAGTCCTAACGTCAAGGAACTACTTTTAACGACGCCTTGATCGAAGAGAGCTAACTTGCTTATGCAGCTGCAGTTATGACATACTGAGCTGCATTGCCCCTGAGCTAGTAAAAGTAAATTGTAGATTATAAAACATGCATCTCACTTGGATAGTAGAAACCAAAAAGTTGTCAATTTTTGACATCCAACTTATACCCGGAGTTGGCGAGAAAGACATGTAAAGACTCTCGTTTACACCCACCTTTGTTTTTTTCATTTTTAATTATCTGCGTGTGGATTATGATTCATTTTTCATGTAAACGGGAACACAAACAAACAAATCCAACAGCATCCAAGTGAGAGCATACATTGTACAGTAAGTGGTTGTCTTATTATGTTCGTCGTTTGTATTTCTTGTTTAGCACTTAGCAGTACTGCTACATGATGCTCAGTGTTTCACTAAAGCTGGATCTGTTTAGCACACACCTTCTAGAACCTGTAGCTCATCCTCTGTATATTCAGGCTCAAAAATATAAGGTCCTGGATCGTCATTTGTCCTAAAGTACTCATTGGCTCTTGTGACGTCTGCCATGATTAACAGTTGTTGTTACAGGAAATAGCAAACGTTGTGATGCATCTGTGAAATAAATACGTCGTCGTATGTTTAAAATGAGTGAAATACGTAAATATTACATGTAAATATTATAATATTGCATGTAAATATTACTACATTACATTTATACTTACAGCGTGTATATAACATTGACAGAGTTTTTTTAGACCACTTTATAGGCGGAATAGAGCGATTACCATTACCTCCATTGTTAGCTGACTTTTGCTAGTGTTTATTTATGACTTAGAATGCATTGAAAAATAGAAAAACGTGTGTTTTTGTCTTACATGAGGGATGGCCGGCAACATTAAAAAGAAAGTGCAGTTCCCTTTTAAGTATTGTCGTTAAAACACAACATTAGTCGACATACACATGTGTTTGTGTGTGTGATATGATGCTTGCAATTATTGATTTATGGATTTTGGATACGTCAGATGAAAAATTAACAACCGTGGGGGAAAAACGTTAGCTGTCATAACTCAAAAACTGTGTGCTCCTCATTGATGTGTCGAGTGCACTCATCTTGGAAATGGTAGCGTTGACGACTCGTCAAACTGATACAGACTGGAGAAAGACTGGTGAAATATGAAAATGAGTGAACGTCAGGAAAGGGCAATGAATTACGGTAGTCTCACAGGAAAATCAAGATTAAAAATTAGCTAGAATGAGCATAAGTGAATCTTTGATGTTTCAAGGAAAATTGCATTTTTATTTATTTTTAGATTGTGTCCATCTTCCACAATCCCCACGTGAGACAACTGTACGTTCAAGATCGTAAATAAGGCGACTAACAGCGCAGATAATGAAGATTCCCTCATTCCACCTATAAAGTCCTCTTTTACTATGAAGCCACGCTGTTGTAACACGTGGCTTGGCATTGTCTTGCTGAAATAAGCAGGGGCGTCCATGATAATGTTGCTTGAATGGTAACATATGTTGCTCCAAAACCTGTATGTACCTTTCAGCATTAATGGTGCCTTCAAGTTACCCATGCCTTGGGCACTAATACACCCTCATACCATCACAGATGCTGGCTTTTGAACTTTGCGCCTAGAACAATCCGTATGGTGCTTTTCCTCTTTGGTCCGGAGGACACGACGTCCACAGTTTCCAAAAAATATTTGAAATGTGGACTCGTCAGACCACAGAACACTTTTCCACTTTGCATGAGTCCATCTTAGATGAGCTCGGGCCCAGCAAAGCCGGCGTTGTTTCTGGGTGTTGTTGATAAATGGTTTTCGCTTTGCATAGTAGAGTTTTAACTTGCACTTACAAATGTAGCAACCAACTGTAGTTACTGAGAGTGATTTTCTTAAGTGTTCCTGAGCCCATGTGGTGATATCCTTTACACACTGATGTTGCTTTTTGATGCTGTACCGCCTGAGGAATCGAAGGTCACGGGCATTCAATGTTGGTTTTTGGCCTTGCAGTGATTTCTACAGATTCTCTGAACATTTTGATGATTTTGCCGACTGCAGAAATCCCTAAATTCCTTGCAATAGCTGGTTGAGAAATGTTGTTGTTAAACTGTTGGACAATTTGCTCACGCATTTGTTCATAAAGTGGTGACCCTCGCCCCATCCTTGTTTGTGAATGAAGCTGCTTATGTGCCCAATTATGGCACCCACCTGTTCCCAATTCGCCTGTTCACCTGTGAGATGTTCCAAATAAGTGTTTGATGAGCATTCCTCAACTTTCACTGTCTTTTTTGCCACTTGTGCCAGCTTTTTTTAAAACATATTGCAGGGATCAAATTCCAAATGATATACAAAGTTTTCCAGTTCGAACGTTAAGTATCTTGTCTTTGCAGTCTATTCAATTGAATATAAGTTGAAAAGGATTTGCAAATCATTGTATTATGTTTTTATTTACCATTTATTTACACAACGTGCCAACTTCACTTGTTCTTGGGTTTTGTACATTCTGGTACCATGGAGTCACAGTAATGTTCATGATAACATGTAATACTCACATTATTTGGGTAATATTAAGCATTACCGCAATTTCTTTCACGAGCACATTGATTTCACATAGCAGCAAACGCTACTTCTGTCAACTCCAGCATTGCTCCCACTAATCATGGCATACTTCGGGAAAGCACATAACGGCTATTTCGGGACTAATGATGAGATTGAACCTTATCTTTCTGAGTCTGAATATACAGAGGATGAGCTACACGTTTTAGAAGCTGGGTGCGAGGCAGATCCAGCTTTAGTGAAACACTTAGCATCAAGTAGCACTAGTGCTAAACGTTTAATTAACAAAGTAAGAAGGAAAACAAGTCACTTGCAATGTCCACTCTCACTGGGTTGCTGACTGATGGGATGGTTGTATCTTTCAGCACCAGACTTGCAGTCCCCGTTTAGCTGGTAAATTCAGCATAACCCTCGTTCCTCGGCTCGAAAATGCTGGGAGGTAAAAAGCATCTTGCCGTGTCTTCCGAGTGATGTCTAAGTTGAGAGCCAGGATTCAATGATATTTAGCTTGTAGCATATGCAATTTCTAAGTTTCAGACTGTTCCAAACTCAGCAGTAGTAGCACCTCCTGTAGCGAACATTACCTTTCAGCTCTCCGTAGTAGCCTGAAGCGCTGTGACAAGGCGCTGTGTCACTACGCCAGAAAAGTAGTTCCTCTGTGTTAGCTCCTAAAATAACAATGCCACTATAGCTTGGTCAATATGCATGTTATGGCATGTAAATTGAGCATTGTTGGAGGATTTTGAACTTTTTTTTTTATTTATTTTTTTGTCCTGTCCAGATTCTCAGGCAAATCATATAGTTGATGTAGATGCCCATATCGGCTGTTCAGATTTACTTTACAAAAGAGAAGTGTATGATACTTCTTTTGTTGCCTTATTTGTATTTGACTTTATTAAATGTATTTATATTATCATTATTATAATTATCATTTTTGACCATTTTTTAGAGGGCTTTGCAGGTAAATCCCCATTACCTGCATTATTTATTTATTTATTAATTTTTTCCTGTTCAGCTTTTCAGGCAAATCATATAGTTGATGTAGATGCCCATATCGGCTGTTCAGATTTACTTTACAAAAGAGAAGTGTAGGATACTTCTCTTGTTGCCTTATTTGTATTTGACTTTATTAAATGTATTTATATTATCATTTAGTGCAGCCAGGTATTAGGGGATAGAAAGAGAAAAAAAAGAAGACAGAGGGGGAAATTGTGGGGACAAGAGGGGGATTAGACAGAGAGACAAAAACAACAACAGCAAACAACAACAATAGAGCAACATCAGCAAATACGACATGTACAAATATGATGGTAAAAGTAATAGCAAATAAGCAGTTAGCGAAAATAAAACATAATACAGAAATGACAATGAGCATTGCCTGCATTATTAGCCGTTTCATGCAAGCATTTATTTTACTTTTTCGAACGCATAGAAAATGGAAAGACGTGTGTTCTTAATTCGACTGCACACGGGAAACGGACACGGAAATGATTAACGGATTGTTATCTCGCATAAAGATTGTGAATAACAGGCAAAACATAAAAGACGATTAGCAGCATCAGCAGTAGGAGTAACTTCAGTAGCTGGCATTATCTCTCAGCTCTTGATAGTAGCCTGAGGCACCGTGCGCAAGGAGCTACGTCACTACGCCAGAAAAGTAGTTCCTCTGTGTTAGCTCCTCCAATAACAATGACGCTACTGTATAGCTTGGTCAATATGCAAGTCATGGCATGTAAATGGAGCGTTGTTGGCGCGGTTTTTAAACATAAGCAGTTTCCTATACTGCACAGATACTCCCTCCAAAGGCAGAAACAGTTTGATACCTGTGTGCTGTTAATACCAAACAGCGACACAGGTGGGAAAATGGCATCTGGTGTACCTTATAAAGATTTAAAGAGGTCATATTATGATTTTTTTGGTAACACTTTAGTATGGGGAGCATATTCACCATTAATTAGTTGCTTATTAAAGTAACAAAGACTTAATTTAGAGTTATTTAGACACTAGGGGAACATATAAGGGTTAAGGTTAGGGTTAGGGTTATTAATAAGCAATAATTCTGAGGTTATTGAGGGAATACTCTTAGTTAATGGCTTATTGGTTGTATAATAAGGCCATGCAGAATAAGGCATTAATAAGTGCTTAATAATGACTAATTAAGAGCCAATATTTTACTAATTTGCATGTTAATAAGCAACAAATAAAGTTGCCTTTTGGTAACACTTTATTCCCCATAATAAAGTGTTACCGATTTTTTTCTACTTGTAAAACTACAGATGTCCGATAATGGCTTTTTTGCCGATATCCGATATCCCGATATTGTGCAACTCTTAATTACCGATTCCGATATCAACCGATACCGATATATACAGTCGTGGAATTAACACATTATTATGCCTAATTTTGTTGTGATGCCCCGCTGGATGCATTAAACAATGTAACAAGGTTTTCCAAAATAAATCAACTCAAGTTATGGAAAAAAAATGCCAACATGGCACTGCCATATTTATTATTGAAGTCACAAAGTGCATTATTTTTTTTAACATGCCTCAAAACAGCAGCATGGAATTTGGGACATGCTCTCCCTGAGAGAGCATGAGGAGGTTTAGGTGTGCGGGGTTGAGGTGGGCGGGGGGGCTAGGGAGTAGCGGGGGTGTATATTGTAGCGTCCCAGAAGAGTTAGTGCTGCAAGGGGTTCTGGGTAATTGTTCTGTTGTGTTTATGTTGTGTTACGGTGCGGATGTTCTCCTGGAATGTGTTTGTCATTCTTGTTTGGTGTGGGTTCACAGTGTGGCGCATATTTGTAACAGTGTTAAAGTTGTTTATACGGCCACCCTCAGTGTGACCTGTATGGCTGTTGACCAAGTATGCTTTGCATTCACCTGTGTTTGTGAAAAGCCGTAGATATTATGTGATTGGGCCGGCACGCAAATGCAGTGCCTTTAAGGCACGCCCCCAATATTGTTGTCTGGGTGGAAATCGGGAGAATGGTTGCCCCGGGAGATTTTCGGGAGGGGCACTGAAATTCGGGAGTCTCCCGGGAAAATCTGGAGGGTTGGCAAGTATGACTGGGAGACGCAACTGCTCTGTACTTCTCCCTACGTCCGTGTACCGCTCCGTACAGAGGCGTTTTAAAAAGTCATACATTTTACTTTTTGAAACCGATACCGATAATTTCCGATATTACATTTTAAAGCATTTATCGGCCGATATTATCGGACATCTCTATTTAAAACACTTCCTTGCGGTCTACAACAGTGGTTCTCAAACTTTTTTCACCGAGTACCACCTCAGAAAAACTATACATATATGAATAATATTAAAAATGACTGACATTAAAATACGCTAGCACAGTAGGTCTAAGTATTCATTAAAAAAGGCAGATGTTTTTATTTAATATTATTATCCACTGTAACATTACACACAGTTTGAACAGTAACACAGTGTTTGAATATAGGAAAATAACACACTGTACTTAAAGGAGCCATGTGTAATAATGAGGCCAGAAATCGTACTGCAGTCACAGTCAAAATTCTGTAGTGCCCTCCAACTCTCCCAGACTGAGGTTGCCAGATATGCAGCCGAATCCAGCTCGATCGACTGGGCTACTCCATTTTACACAGAAATGAGGCTATTTTCAGGAAGAAGAACGTCATGCCTGCGGACAATAATACAACAAATGGCAATCACATGGTTATTGTCAGTACTATCAGAAAACAAAGACTAAAACAAACTACAACCAACGCTAGCAATGGTTATACTGGTGAAAATAAGTAGAGCATGCTTAGCAGCCTAATGATGTTTCAGATTGCCATATACCTTGGTACATGTAGTCCACAATATGCGAACACGAATGAGGAATTGTTTTTATCTACCCCGTAAGGGACAAGTGGTAGAAAATGGATGAATGGATGATTTGGCTGTCTCTATACCAGGGGTCACCAACGCGGTGCCCGCGGGCACCAGGTAGCCTGTAAGGACCAGTTGAGTAGCCCGCTGGCCTGTTCTAAAAATAGCTCAAATAGCAGCACTTGCCAGTGAGCTGCCTCTATTCTTTAAATTTTATTTATTTACTAGCAAGCTGGTCTCGCTTTGCTCGACATTTTTAATTCTAAGAGAGACAAAACTCAAATAGAATTTGAAAATCCAAGAAAATATTTTAAAGACTTGGTCTTCACTAACTGACAAAGAAACAGATAACAGATTTGGTGTCCAGTTCAAAGTGTGACATGATTTATTTAAAAATCTGAGAGTTGACTTTTGTATTTTACATGAGTTATTATTTGTACAAACATGGTGCAAAGTAATTCATGATTTGTTAAAAAATGTTAGTGGCTAGCTAGTTAAAATGGGATATTGTGATTTCACAAGACTGTCTTAGAAGTGATCATTTGAAAATGTTCAATTTGAAAAATGTGCACTTAGAGAAAATATAAAAATAAAGTGTTGCATATTGATATTTATCTGTTTCTATATATATTTATTGTGAGAAATCATTAAGATGATCAGTGTTTCCACAAAGATAAATATAATTAATTATTAATAATAACAGAGTTAAAGGTAAATTGAGCAAATTGGCTATTTCTGGCAATTTATTTAAGTGTGTATCAAACTGGTAGCCCCTGCGATGAGGTGGCGACTTGTCCAGGGTGTACCCCGCCTTCCGCCCGATTGTAGCTGAGATAGGCTCCAGCGACCCCAAAGGGAATAAGCTCAATAACAAAATGGATGGATGGAAACTGGTAGCCCTTCGCATTAATCAGTACCCAAGAAGTAGCTCTTGGTTTCAAAAAGGTTGGTGACCCCTGCTCTATACGTTTCACATTGCCATGATGACAACCGTATCAGCATATTGAGTACGAAATAGGCGCTGACACTACCCATATCCACATACAGTCGTGGTCAAAAGTTTACATACACTTGTAAAGAACATAATGTCTTGGCTGTCTTGAGTTTCCAATCATTTCTACAACTCTTATTTTTTTGTGATAGAGTGATTGGAGCTCATACTTGTTGGTCACAAAAAATATTCATGAAGTTTGGTTCTTTTATGAATTTATTATGGGTCTACTGAAAATGTGACCAAATCTGCTGGGTCAAAAGTATACATACAGCAATGTTAATATTTGGTTACATGTCCCTTGGCAAGTTTCACTGCAATAAGACGCTTTTGGTAGCCATCCACAAGCTTCTGGTTGAATTTTTGACCACTCCTCTTGACAAAATTGGTGCAGTTCAGCTAAATTTGTTGGTTTTCTGACATGGACTTGTTTCTTCAGCAATGTCCACACGTTTAAGTCAGGACTTTGGGAAGGCCATTCTAAAACCTTAATTATAGCCTGATTTAGCCATTCCTTTAGCACTTTTGACATGTGTTTGGGGTCATTGTCCTGTTGGAACACCCAACTGTGCCCAAGACCCAACCTCCGGGCTGATGATTTTAGGTTGTCCTGCAGAACTTGGAGCTAATCCTCCTTTTTCATTGTCCCATTTACTCTCTGTAAAGCACCAGTTCCATTGGCAGCAATACAGGCCCAGAGCATAATACTACCACAGAGGTTCTTAAAGGGGAACATTATCACCAGACCTATGTAAGCGTCAATATATACCTTGATGTTGCAGAAAAAAGATCTTTTTTTTTTTTTAACCTATTTCCGAACTCTAAATGGGTGAATTTTGGCGAATTAAACGCCTTTCTAATATTCGCTCTAGGAGCGATGACGTCACATCGGGAAGCAATCCGCCATTTTCTCAAACACCGAGTCAAATCAGCTCTGTTATTTTCCGTTTTTTTCGACTGTTTTCCGTATCTTGGAGACATCATGCCTCGTCGGTGTGTTGTCGGAGGGTGTAACAACACGAACAGGGACGGATTCAAGTTGCACCAGTGGCCCAAAGATGCGAAAGTGGCAAGAAATTGGACGTTTGTTCCGCACACTTTACCGACGAAAGCTATGCTACGACAGAGATGGCAAGAATGTGTGGATATCCTGCGACACTCAAAGCAGATGCATTTCCAACGATAAAGTCAAAGAAATCTGCCGCCAGACCCCCATTGAATCTGCCGGAGTGTGTGAGCAATTCAGGGACAAAGGACCTCGGTAGCACGGCAAGCAATGGCGGCAGTTTGTTCCCGCAGACGAGCGAGCTAAACCCCCTGGATGTCTTGGCTCACACCGTCCCTTATGCCACCGAAGATGATCAAGAGAAGAATATCGACCCTAGCTTCCCTGGCCTGCTGACATCAACTCCAAAACTGGACAGATCAGCTTTCAGGAAAAGAGCGCGGATGAGGGTATGTCTACAAAATATATTAATTGATGAAAATTGGGCTGTCTGCACTCTCAAAGTGCATGTTGTTGCCAAATGTATTTCATATGCTGTAAACCTAGTTCATAGTTGTTAGTTTCCTTTAATGCCAAACAAACACATACCAATCGTTGGTTAGAAGGCGATCGCCGAATTCGTCCTCGCTTTCTCCCGTGTCGCTGGCTGTCGTGTCGTTTTCGTCGGTTTCGCTTGCATACGGTTCAAACCGATATGGCTCAATAGCTTCAGTTTCTTCTTCAATTTCGTTTTCGCTACCTGCCTCCACACTACAACCATCCGTTTCAATACATTCGTAATCTGTTGAATCACTTAAGCCGCTGAAATCCGAGTCTGAATCCGAGCTAATGTCGCTATAGCTTGCTGTTCTTTCCGCCATGTTTGTTTGTGTTGGCTTCACTATGTGACGTCACAGGAAAATGGACGGGTGTATATAACGATGGTTAAAATCAGGCACTTTGAAGCTTTTTTTAGGGATATTGCGTGATGGGTAAAATTTTGAAAAAAACTTCGAAAAATATAATAAGCCACTGGGAACTGATTTTTAATGGTTTTAACCATTCTGAAATTGTGATAATGTTCCCCTTTAACCTTGTTGGAGGTACCGAACCCCACCAGTTTCATATGCGCATTCATCGAACCCTTCCTTAGTGAAAATTAAAATGTTTTTTTTTTTTTCAAATTCAAGACAAAGTTATGATTTTGGTAACACTTTAGTATGGGGAACATATTCTAAGTAACAAAGACTTAATTTAGAGTTATTTGGTTAGGGTTAGGGGGTTAGGGTTATAATAAGGCCATGCCGAATAAGGCATTAATAAGTACTTAATCATGACTAGTTAAGAGCCAATATGTTACTAATTTGCATGTTAATAAGCAACTAATTAATGGTGAATATGTTCCCCATACTAAAGTGTTACCATGTTTTTTTACTGGTGCACAAAATGAACCGTGCATGAACATCACCTTGTTCAAAGAACAAAACCAACAGTGCATAAACTCACAACAAATTACACACCTGCAAATCAGTGTGACTTCTGCTGTTGTCGTATCCGTAATACGCCAGGGAGAAGTTTTTATTCACACGATGAATCAGGTGTGTCTTGACCTCCGCCAAACCCCTGAGCCTGACTCACCGAACCCAAGGGTTCGATCAAACCCAGGTTAAGAACCACTGTACTACTACCACCATGCTTGACGGTAGGAATGGTGTTTCTGGGATTAAAGGCCTTACCTTTTCTCTTCCAAACATATTGCTGGGTATTGTGGCCAAACCGCGCAATTTTTGTTTCATCTGACCACAGAACTTTCCTCCAAAAGGTCTTGTTTTTTTCCATTTGTTGTCAGAATAAACAAAAAAATTGCTTTTTGGCCACAATACCCAGCAATATGTTTGGAGGAGAAAAGGTGAGGCATTTAATTCCAGGAACACCATACCTACCGTCAAGCATGGTGGTGGTAGTATTATGCCTGTTTTGCTGCCAATGGAACTGGTGCTTTACAGAGAGTAAATGGGACAATGAAAAAGGAGAATTACCTCCAAATTCTTCAATACATGCACAAAAAAGAAGGAACTTGTTGACGACGGCGGCGGACTTGCGCAAAGCACTTTGGGTACATTCCACCATATATGGACAATCCACTGATGTCACACTTGGTAAAAACGTCACTAAATTCCAAACGTCTCATTTCCCGGAAGTATGAAAGAAAGCTATTGTTTTGTGATTATCTCCGCCATTCTTGAGACTTAGTCAGTTCCCAAACCATACTTGGCGTGGTTGGGGGCGTGGTTAAGAGGGGAGGAGTATATTTACAGCTAGAAATCACCAAGTATATATAAGAAATACTTAACTTTCAATGAATTCTAGCTATATATATATATATATATATATATATATATATATATATATATATATATATATATATATATATATATATATATTTATTATATACATATATATATATATGTATGTATATATGTATGTATGTATGTATGTATATATGTATGTATGTATGTATGTATATATATATATAAGAGAAATACTTGAATTTCAGTGTTCATTTATTTACACATATACACACACATAACACTCATCTACTCATTGTTGAGTTAAGGGTTGAATTGTCCATCCTTGTTCTATTCTATGTCACTATTTTTCTAACCATGCTGAACACCCTCTCTGATGATGCATTCTGCTTCGTCTCCTTGTTGTGTGCGCAGTTGTGCACTGCACTCTCTAAAAGCCATAGATGTTATTGTCACATATGCATGTACAGTAGATGGCAGTATTGTCCTGTTTAAGAGTGTCACAACATTGCTGTTTACGGCAGATGAACTGCTTTACGGTAGACGAAAACGTGACTGCTGTTGTTGTGTGTTGTTGCCGCGCTGGGAGGACGTTAATGAAACTGCCTAACAATAAACCCACATAAGAAACCAAGAACTCGCCCTCGATCATTCTACAGTTATAATGTGATTGGGCAGGCATGCTGTTTATATTGTGGGAAAGCGGACGTGAAAAAAGGCTGTCGACACGTCACTCAGGTCCGCATGGAGCTGGAGGGGGCGTGGGCTCCAGCTCCGCCTGAATTTCGGGAGATTTTCGGGAGAAAATTTGTCCCGAGAGGTTTTCTGGAGAGGCGCTGAATTTCTGGAGTCTCCCTGGAAAATCCGGGAGGGTTGGCAAGTATGTCCCAAACACACAAACAGGTACCAATAGGTAGGAAAAGTTGGTTTTGCATAATAGGTCTCCATTAATTGCATAATTTGGCACTGAATGAATAATTCAAATCACCTGTCTATTGCTACAAGAGTCTGTGTTCATCCACCAAGAAAGTAGTCCACAACAAGGTCACTTTTGTGTTTTCGTTTTTTAAATCAGGAGGAATTCTGCAGCCGAGCCTCCTCTAAAATCCCGACTTTTGTTGGATCTGTTTGTGTACGTGTGCATGCTTGAACGGTTCTTTGGTTTTAACACATTGGGACGTTCGACCCCAAGAAATACAGGTCCACGGGTTCACTGGAACCCAAAGGACTCTTGGACGCGTTGTAGGAGACTTGTGAGTGCAGGAGATTGGGGAGGGGTCGGGGGTACACGTCAAGCTTCCTGCCGGACAGGAAATTCAACTTCCTGTCGTGATTAATGGGGGGGCTGTTGGATGTTGTTGGGAGGTCAAAAAGGGGGGCCTCCCACACACAGCACCCTCACATTTCACCTTAAATGTCAGCCTTTGTTTGCAGGCCACACACACGCACGGCTGGAGGAAAGATTTTAGTGGCCGCCGAGAGGATCCTTGTCACCTCTCCGGGGCAAAGATTGTTTATTTCTTTAGATCCCCGCGCACTTTTCCGCCTCCCCCGCATGGCGGGCCCACGAGGGTCAGGATCCAGTCAGACTGGTGTTTCTCAATCTGGTGTCAGAGCGAGGAATGTCAACACAAGAACTGCTGGACTCGTCGCAAATTGCAGTAACTGCTTGGGATGTGCGGTACAGGCCAAAAGTTTGGACACACCTTCTCATTCAATGCGTTTTCTTTATTTTCACGACTATTTACATTGTAGATTGTCCCTGAAGGCATCACAACTATGAATGAACACATGTGGAGTTATGTACTTAACAAAAAAAAGGTGTAATGACTGAAAACATGTTTTGTATTCTAATTTCTTCAAAATAGCCACCCTTTGCTCTGATTACTGGTTTGCACACTCTTGGCATTCTCTCCATGAGCTTCAAGAGGAAGTCACCTTAAATGGTTTTCCTTTCACAGGTGTGCTTGAAGCTCATCGAGAGAATGCCAAGAGTGCGCAAAGCAGTAGTCAGAGCAAAGGGTGGCTATTTTGAAGAAACTAGAATATAAAACATGTTTTCAGTTATTTCACCTTTTTTTAAGTACATAACTCCACATATGTTCATTCATAGTTTTGATGCCTTCAGTGACAATCTACAATGTAAATAGTCATGAAAATAAAGAAAACGCATTGAATGAGGAGAAGGTGTGTCCAAACTTTTGGCCTGTACTGTATTAAAGTTAAGTTAAAGTTAAAGTACCATGTGGTGAAATGTGTCCTTTGCATTTGACCCATCCCCTTGTTCACCCCTTGGGAGGTGAGGGGAGCAGGAGCAGCAGCGGTGGCCGTGCCCGGGAATCATTTTTGGTGATTTAACCCCCAATTCCAACCCTTGATGCTGAGCGCCAAGCAGGGAGGTAATGGGTCCCTTTTTTATAGTCTTTGGTATGACTCGGCCGGGGTTTGAACTCACGACCTACCGATCTCAGGACGGACACTCTAACCACAACGCCACTGAGCATTGTTAAGATTTTATCGGTACCATACCCTTATCAATACCGGTATTTATCGGTACTCTTACCGGTACTGTATGTGATTGGTGGAACTATAGATGTGAAAAAAATGCATTTTAATTAGCATTTCTTTTAGCACAAATTAAACCATAACACCTCAAACAAGATGTACTATGACATGGGAAGTCTTTTTTTAACAGCTGTTTTTTTTTTTGTAATATGTGTGCAGTAGAGATGCGCGGATAGGCAATTATTTCATCCGCAACCGCATCACAAAAGTCGTCAACCATCCGCATCCACCCGAACTAACATTTAATCAAAACCGCATCCGCCCACACCCGCCCGTTGTTATATATCTAATATAGACGATGCAAGGCATTAGTGAGGTTATAAAGCTTTTGCCTGTTAAAGAAAGGAGACTGATCCAATGCAGCAGAGACATTCAATGCGTGCCACGCTGTCACGGTCCAGACGCACACTAGTGCGCAATCATCTGGGAGCCGCGCTGAGCGCACCTCCAAGCGCGCTCGCGCCACTCAAACTGCTGCAGGCAGCTGCGTTCTATCTTGTTTTAACATCCTGTGGCACTCTTCTGGGATCACGGCGGACGAAACTGCTCATGCTCAGGGTGTTTGTGGAGGTTCGGGGTTTTGCACAAATGTGATGCACCATGTTAGATGTCCCGGTTTTGTCACTGTCGTAGACATAAACAGCGTCGCAGCTCTTGCAAATCACGTAGCCAGCATTACTATCATCCTGATTTACAACCTCATAAAAACGAGTCCACGCTGAACTTTTCTGGCCTTTTTTCCCCCTGGTCTTTAGTATTCCCTTTTTTAGTTTGTCGCGTACCACGTTTGCTGCTGGCGTTGCCATCTCTTTTTTTTTCTTCTTCTGTTGTGGCATATGCTGCAGGTGCCTGCTCGTTTTTCGTATGTGGGTAACAACATTTAACTATGTATATATATTTCCGAATTGGTTTAACTGCCACCCGCCTGAATCTATTTAAAATCTAATTTTTTTTTATTTCAACCGCCCGACCCGACCCGCGGATAAAATCTAATTTTTTTTTATTTCAACCGCCCGACCCGCGGATCCGCGGTTGTGTCCGCAAACCGCGCATCTCTAGTGTGCAGTGTAAGGTGAAATGCAGTATGTCACTGTGTTTCTATTCATTACAATTACACTCAGCTGGAAATAATATTTATGTAAGGCGTACATGTGCAAAACATACCTTTTACATGATACACCATATCAAATATATCATATCAATCAATACAATGGATTAGCATGTTGTGTGGGTGTGCATTTTGTTACAATAGGAATTATTTGTGTTTATGTTGCACACAGACTTACTATGGACCGGAAGCCATAGTAAATAGTGCGCTACCGATGTATGTGTGTGTGTAGTAGGATTGTAACGATACCAATATTTTGGTACCGGTACCAAAATGTATTTCGATACTTTTCTAAATGAAGGGGACCACAGAAAAATGGCATTATTGGCTTTATTTTAACAAAAAATCTTAGGGTACATGAAACATATGTCTCTTATTGCAAGTTTGTCCTTAAATAAAATAGTGAACATACAAGACAACTTGTCTTTTAGTAGTACGTAAACAAACAAAGGCTCCTAATTTAGTCTGCAGAGATATGCAGTAACATATTGTGTCATTTATCATTCTATTATTTTGTCAACATTATTAAGGACAAGTGGTAGAAAAGTAATTATTAATCTACTTGTTCATTTACTGTTAATATCTGCTTACTTTCACTTTTAACATGTTCTATCTACACTTCTGTTCAAATTTAATAATCACTTATTCTTCTGTTGTTTGGATGCTTTACATTAGTTTTGGATGATACCACAAATGTGGGTATAAATCCGATACCAAGTAGTTACAGGATCATACATTGGTCATAAGTTAAGTCCTCATGTGTCCAGTGACGTATTTCCCGAGTTTATAAACATAATATACATTTTAAAAAACGAAAAAAGATTTTGTGATGCTAAAAAATATCATAATATCGATTAGATACACTCCAGTACTTGGTATCATTACAGTGGATGTCAGGTGGAGATCCACCCATGGCGTTTGTTTACATTTTGACGCCGGTGAGCCATGGTGTGTAGTGAAGCATGTTTAGCTATTCCTCGTCCTGCAGGGATGATACTTGTAAGAAACTTACTTTATTTGTCGCCATGGAGGCGAGGATTAGTGATTTAGAAGTAGCTAAAACACTGCTGACTGCGGATTGATTTTAGCCGCTAGCTAGCTAGCAATGTGCTTTAACCTCTTACTAAGGGCGTTTCAGTGTTATAACTTCACCTTTATTGTTAGTTTTTAGGCCAAAATGCGTCCGTTCTCCCTTTTCTGTCTACACACTGTGTCTGCTTGTAAGTACTCTGTGATTGTGCATTGCCGAACATGCTCCTCTGCTCGTAAACCCAGCAATGTCACGACGTGACGACGACACCCCGCCATGCCGTTTAAACAAAAGGGAGGACAGCGGGGGGTGGACCGGTACTTTTTTAGAGGCGGTATAGTACCGAATATGATTCATTAGTATCGCGGTAGTATACCAGTACCGGTATACCGTATAACCCTAGTGTGTAATCTGTATTATATCAATAAAAAGACTCAGTGAGCAAATGTAATGCTCGATAGTCCAGTTTGTAGTCATGTGACTGAACAAACTGAAACACATTTAAGCAATATGTCTTTGAATGACACGCAAACGCAGCGCAATGGAGTGGCGTCAGACGGCAACCCAAGACTTGTCAGTCACAGCGGATGCTAGGATGATGATATAACCTCAATTTGTCACTTTTTTGAGTGGATTAATATTAGCCTGTGAATAAATGGATCGCTTGGAGGACGGTTGGTAAAACGCGGTCATGAGTAAAGTGTGTTCACAGGGGGAAATATTGTTACAAACTTTTGTGTGGTGTTGCTTCCTTATTAGTCATTATTCAAAGCTGATTTTAAAGTGTAGCAGTGGCAGCTAAACTGAATGTGACAGAGTGTCATAATTACGTCGGTCAGCTGGAACAAAAAATAGCAGTATCATTAGTCCAAAAAATACCGATACTGGGTATACATCCCTATTAACTGACACTTTTTTTTTTCCTTAAATGTGATGCATTTGATTGACGAAAAGTGTGAGAAAGGACGGGTTGGGGGAGGAGAGATGTGCTTTTTAAGATTTCATGTTCTCCTCCAGCCCCCACAGTTTTGCAGATAATGGTTGCCAAGGTGACTGCGGAGAGAAAGGGAAAGTATGTGGCGGCTCCTCTGGTGCGCTGAGGAGATGATTCCAGTCCGCCTTTAAATACCTCTGGATCCGCAAAGCGTTCACCTGAATGTGGAATAACGAGCACGGCGGCGAGATTCTTTACAGCCAAGAGGAAAAACCTCATGTTTATTCAGCCATGGATTTCACATTGTGAAAAAAAAAATGAAATATACAAAATAATGCCATGGAAATAGAAATGAAACGTCATGACATAACGACAACAAAGGGTTCCGTCTTGGTTTGAGATGGTGTCGGTGGTTCCCAGATAAAGCAGAGGGGGACATCCGGATACAAAAAGCAAGGCTCATTCAAGGGTCCGTTTCCACAGAGACCAGTCTTGTGCGGGGGAGGTAGCGCTCTGATGCGATCGGAGGGGCCTTTGGCGTTGTTGGGGAGATCACGTTTGGGAGTTGTTAGGTTGTGCGGAAAATTGAAGTTATTCTTGTAGATATATCGCCGAGACAGGAACGTTTAAGACATCTCACATAGCAACAAGTTGTCTCTTTTTTTTGGTCTTTAGGAACTTTTGTTTGAGCAGAACACCAAACTTGTTTTCCTCTGCTGATTAGATCAATTCACACGTGTTTAGAACCCCTTGCACAAGGTTACATAGTTTGGTTCACAAAACAGCCCAAAGATTCATTATTGAATTCAGCACCCCCGAAATGACTCCTCGGCCTTGTTCACACTGCAGGTCAATTCCAACTTTTTTTGCCCGTATTCGACCTGTATCGGATTTTTTCGAGTCAATGTGAAAAGTACGTACGTGGTTATTAATCGGATATACAGGTATATCGAATGTGACTGCAGTTCGTCTGACCAATACGTCATCAAATAGCGATAAAATGCCTTTCTCGTTTGAATTGATATGGTACCGATTCCCTTTACCCGGTAATTAATACCTGTACTCAACGGTACTAATTCTGGGTACGTATGTATCTGTTCAAATGTGTTAGATGTTATTAGTTTAGAAAATACATATTGAACATTTAATACTGAGCTGTGCTGTCCAGTTGCTATATTGTTTTCTTACACTTCTGTGTCTCATTTGCAAGTATGTAGCCTACTGTATTACACAGTAGACTTTGCATGCAATTGCGAAAGTTAGACCTTAGGTTTTTTTTGCTCAAAGGTGACCTGTATCGAATTTTTTCATGTCAATGTGAACAGTGCAATTCCAAATGTTTTAAATCCGACCCAGGTCTCTTTCGTTTGTGGATATAAATCGGATATGTATCGAAGATCGACTGCAGTCTGACCAATCAGGTCGCGTTCTTCCGACCAATACGTCATCAAATAGCGATTAAAATACCTTTTACATTTGAATCGATACCTGTACTCAACGATTTTCGTTTTTATGAGTGTGTTCAAATGTGTTGATAAATGTTAATTGTTTAGAAAACAATATTTATCATTTAACACTGAGCTGTGCTCTCCAGTTGTTGTATTGTTTTCTTACACTTCTGTGTCTCATTTGCAAGTATGTAGCCTACTGTATTATACAGTAGACTTTGCATGCAGTTGCAATTCCAAGACGTCTTTGGACAATTTTTTTGCCTTTATGTGACCTGTATCTGATTTTTTTCATGTCAATATGAACAGTGCAATTCCGAATTTTTCAAATCTGACCCATGTCTCTTTCGTATGTGGATATAAATCGGATAAGTATCGAAGATAGACTGCAGTCTGAACGATCAGGTCGCGCTCTTCCGACCAATACGTCATCAAATAGCGATAAAATACCTTTTACATTTGAATGGATACCTGTACAAATGGGTTAATGAATGTTAATAGTTTATAAAACAATATTTAACATTTAACACTGAGCTGTGCTCTATATTTGTTATATTGTTTTCTTACACTTCTGTGTCTCATTTGCAAGTATGTAGCCTACTGTATGGTACAGTAGACTTTGCATGCAATTGCAATTCCGTTTTTGGACAGTTTTTTTGCCCTTATGTGACCTGTATCAGATTTTTTTCATGTCAATGTGAACAACGTTATTGAATTTTCAAATCCGACCAATGGCCTCTTTCGTTTTGTGGGAATAAATCGAATCTAAGTATTGAATGCGATCAGGCCGCGTTTTTCCCGACCAATACATTATGAAATAACAGTAAAATAACTTTCAGATTTGAATCGATACCTGTACTCAACAATTTTCGGTACCAATGTGTATGTTCAAATGTGTTAATAAATGTTAATAGTTTAGAAAAAGAAAAATTTACATTTAATACTGAGCTGGCCTGTCTGGTTGTTATATTGTTTTCTTACACTCTTGTGTCTCATTTGCAAGTATGTAGTCTACTGTGTTATACAGTAGACTTTGCATGCAATTGCAATTCCAAGACGTTTTTGGACAGTTTTTCTGCCCATATGTGACCTGTATCGGATTTTGTCATGTCAATGTGAACAACGCTATTCCGAATTTTTCCATTTTGACCTAGTATATAAATCTGATATGCATCGAATGGGACTGCAGTTTGAACGATGCGATCGCATTCATTTAACCAATACGTCATCAAATAGCGATAAGCATCATCATAATATAGCGAAAATACACCGTTGCAATATACACAGGTCAAAAGTTTGGACACACCTTCTCATTCAATGCGTTTTCTTAATTTTCACGACTATTTACATTGTAGATTGTCACTGAAGGCATCAAAACTATGAATGAACACTTGTGGAGTTATGTACTTAACAAAAAAAGGTGAAATACCTCAAAACATGTTTTATATTCTAGTTTCTTCAAAATAGCCACCCTTTGCTCTGATTACTGCTTTGCACACTCTTGGCATTCTCTCGATGGGCTTCAAGAGGTAGTCACCTGAAATTGGTTTTCACTTCACAGGTGTCATAGTTTTGATGCCTTCAGTGACAATCTACAATGTAAACAGTCATGAAAATAAAGAAAAACGCATTGAAATGAGAAGGTGTGTCCAAACTTTTGGCCTGTACTGTAAATAGTTGACAAATGAGCATAAAACAGGCGAAACTAATGTTTTAGGAGCTCACGTCAATGTTCCACCACTACTGTCTCCGATTGCTTGCCCACACGCTCTTTGGACCAGACTTCAAAGCAAACGCTTGCTCTCTTCCTTCGTAATTTCTACGTGCAATTGACTTTGATTGCACCAAATCCTTGAAATTGCCACAAATGAGCCATGTTTACCGTATTTTTCGGACTATAAGTCGCAGTTTTTTTCATAGTTTGGCCGGGCTCCAGTGCGACTTATATATGTTTTTTTCCTTCTTTATTATGCATTTTCGGCAGGTGCGACTTATACTCCGGTGCGACTTATACTCCGAAAAATACGGTACTTTACACTGCAGCACGTGTGACGTCATATCTGCGTGCGTGTCAGTTTGCGTTCACGTTAGACATCGCATTTTCTTTGGAATGTCAACGACTACATAAAAAGATCGGATTTGACAAACACAAAAAAAAGATCCGATTTGGACACCCTACCCTGCAGTGTGAACGGAGCTCTAATCATTTGTGTCAGCAAAGTTTCTGGCCTAGTTGGTTGGGGGGGAGGAGAAAGCACTGCGGTGTCTGCCCTTGTCACTGCACAGTTATTGGATCACGGGGAGGAAGACCAGGAGCGCCAACAAGTGACCTAAACACCCCGCACCCCCATAACCCATTTGTCCCGCAGACAGCTGCAAGGACCGCCGCATTCTTCGGCTTCTCGCCATTGGTCGCATGACACTCGCCCCCTTAATGGTTAATTGCTGCATCGGTGCACTTTTCAGGTCCTGGGGTGCGGGGGGTCGGCGCGGCTGATTTAAGGCAGGTTTGGACCAAAGTTGGAATTCCTTTCACTGGGTTTGGCGTGACCCCCGCGGTCTTAACAGCCTCAAACTGCGGGTAATCTGAGCTTCCCCCCCTCCTCATTAAGACCGCACAATGAAGGCCCGTCGAAGTCACGTGACCACGCAGGGCGGCCTCTGTGAAAACCTTCACACAGAGGAGAAATAAATAGGATTAAAACACGTATAAATTAAGGGACACCGCAAGCTGAGCACATATTAAAGTTTAGGCCAGTTGTGCTGAGTCACTACGAGGGCACATGCTGTTTCAAAACAAAACAAAACGATGACTCAGCAAGCAAGCGCGATCACACTAACAGTAAGCGGAGGGAGGTTTCGCGTCCAGCCAAGTGTGCAAAGCCAAGGCGCCGAACAGAAAAACACGGTGGTGACTTGCCCCCCTCCCCCAAACTCAAGTCACCAAAAACTCTCAACGGATGATCGTCAGCTGCCAATCTTCGTCAGGCGGCGACAGCGTCACGTGCACACGCCGTGCTTAGAAGGGTGGGGGGCGGGGCTTATTAGAGGATGAAGAGCTTTGCGCCTCCGTTGTGCCATGTGTGCCTGGTTCAGTCTAGATACATGCTATACAGTGGTGGTGGTGTCTGGGTGAAATGTCCCACTTGAGCAGCGGTCTGGTTGGTCGGTTGGTTTGGCGTCAGCTCCGGTTCGTCTCTTTGAGTGCCTCGTCACAGTCGTAAAAGGACGTCAAACCTGGAAGAGAAAAATATTACGTAAGTCGACGGTGTCTTAAAGACAAACAACCCCAAACTGATGAGCACCCTTGTTATAGTTATTAGGGCTGTGAATCTTTGGGCACCACACGATTCGATTCTTAGTGGTAACTACCGTATTTTTCGGAGTATAAGTCGCACCGGAGTAGGGATGTCCCGATCCAGGTTTTTACACTTCCGATCCGATACTGACCGATACCGATACTGACCGATACTGGCCTATCCGAGCATGTATTAAAGTTTAAAGTTATTTAGCCTACTTAGTTGTAAGTAATCATGTTGAAAAGGGTTTTAGTACTCTTGATAACAACTAGCCAGCTGAATTAGGGGAGTTTGAATAATACACAATGGTTGTTAACAAGAAACTGACCTGTTTATTCAAGGATAAACACAAAATAGACAAAATTATACATGACAAACAGAAATGGCATCATTGAACTAGGGCTGGGCGATATGGCCTTTTTTTAATATTGCGATATTTTAAGGCCATATTGCGATACACGATATATATCTCGATATTTTGCCTTAGCCTTGAATGAACACTTGATGCATATAATCACAGCAGTATGATGATTCTATGTGTTTTGATTGATTGATTGAGACTTTTATTAGTAGGATGCACAGTGAAGTACATATTCCGTACAATTGACCACTAAATGGTAACACCCCAATAAGTTTTTCAACTTGTTTAAGTCGGGGTTCACTTAAATTGATTCATGATACAGATATATACTATCAGATATATACTATCATCATAATACAGTCATCACACAAGATAATCACATTGAATTATTTACATTATTTATAATCCAGTGTGTGGAGGGGGGCGCCGGATGTAAGTGTCAAAAAGACAGCCAAAAGAGTTTGATATGAGAATAAATCTAAAGTTAAAATATAGGGTAGAAATGCACCCATTTGCAGGAAATGTAGTCTTGATTTTCAAAATTTTCTTTCAAGGCTTGCATGTCTACATTGAAACATTCTTCTTCATACTGCATTAATATATGCTACTTTTAAACTTTCATGCAGAGAAGGAAATCACAACTAAAAAAATCACTAATTTTTTCAAACGGTGTTGATGTGGAAATGTTTGCCTCAGCATTTTGATGGTGTGGGCGTGTGGCACCGAATGGAGATAAGCGTCTCGACAGACGTCACAATATTTGAACAATGATGACGAAAACTGTTTTCTCTGTCGTGTCGGTGTGTTGAAAATTGTTATGCGCTTATTTTTTTTATTAGATTTTGTGCGTGGCATAGATTTGCTATGCGCAGAGGACGCTTAAACAGTGCACAATTGCACAAGCGCGCACCTTAGAGGGAGCGTTGCTCGCACGGCTGCGCTAGCATCACAGCTAACGTTAGCCATGCTGCTACCTCTCTGCTCGGGGAGGACGTATACGTATGTGACGTATGACGTGACAGTATGTGACGTGTGTCGTGACAGTATGTGACATGTGTAAGAAGGTGCGCTTGCTGTCTGTGAGAGGGAGACACAGGAAAGAGTGAGAAGAGCCTGTCGTGTAATGCCAGCAGCTAAAAGCAACTGCGTGAGAATTCACAGACATGTGGATGTGTTGAAGGTGTGCTGTAAAATGCGGAACGGAATATACGGAGCAGCAGAAAAGTGGAATGTATTATTTAAATCGGTGCGTTGGAAAACACGGACCGGAGTTTTTTTTTAAACTGGATCTGGATCGGCATTTTCCCATGCCTTGCCGATACGCAATTTTTGGCAAATATCGGCAGCCGATCCGATCCAAATATCGGATCGGGACATCCCTACACCGGAGTATAAGTAGCACCCGCCGAAAATGCATAATATAGAAGGAAAAAAACATATATAAGTCGCAATGGAGTATAAGTCGCATCTTTTGGGGAAATGTATTTGATAAAACCCAACACCAAGAATAGACATTTGAAAGGCAATTTAAAATAAATAAAGAATAGTGAACAACAGGCTGAATAAGTGTACGTTATATGAGGCATAAATAACCAACTGAGAACGTGCCTGGTATGTTAACGTAACATATTATGGTAAGAGTCATTCAAATAACTATAACATATAGAACATGCTATACATTTACCAAACAATCTGTCACTCCTAATAGCTAAATCCCATGAAATCTTATACGTCTAGTCTCTTACGTGAATGAGCTAAATAATATTATTTAATATTTTACGGTAATGTGTGAATAATTTCACACATAAGTCGCTCCTGAGTATAAGTCGCACCCAAACTATGAAAAAAACTGCGACTTATAGTCCGAAAAATACGGTATTTGATTCAGAATCAATTCTCGATTCAAAATCAATATTTTTTTAAATAACATTGTGTGCCAGTTCTATGATTAACTACATCCCTCCGTCAAATAGACAAACAGCTCTAATAGGTTTTTCTATATTACTTAAATGAAAACTGGTTTTGTTTAATAAAATTCTACCCAAACATTTAACAAAGTCAAATACAACTAAGGCAACAAGATAAGAATCCAATTTTTTAAAGTAAATTGGCCTAGTGGTTAGAGTGTCCGCCCTGAGATCGGTAGGTTGTGAGTTTAAACCCCGGCCGAGTCATACCAAAGACTATAAAAAATGGGACCCATTACCTCCCTGCTTGGCACTCAGCATCAAGGGTTGGAGTTGAGGGTTAAATCACCAAAAATGATTCCCGGGCGCGGCCACCGCTGCTGCCTACTGCTCCCCTCACCTCCCAGGGGGTGATCAAGGGTGATGGGTCAAATGCAGAGAATAATTTCGCTACACCTAGTGTGTGTGTGACAATCATTGGTACTTTAACTTAAATTGGTACAGCAGATATGGATCATCTACATCAACAATATGATTTGTCTTAATGGCTGGACAAGACAGACGTAAAATATAAATAAATAAATGTTTCGAGTGGTATAATCGATTTTTGATTATTTATTTTTTGTATCAATTAAGGATCGTTACAAATAAGAATCGCAATTCATTCAAAAATATTTTTTTTGCCACCCTTAATAGTTCCAAAATTTATATTGATACTTTCTGATACTTTTCTAAATAAAGGGGATGACAATTTTTTTTATTATTGGCTTTATTTTAACCAAAAAATCTTACGGTACTTTAAACATACGTTTCTTATTGCATTTGAAGAACAATTTCGGCATTAAATAAGATAGTGAACATACTAAACAGCTTCTCTTTTAGCAATAAGTAAGCAAACAAAGACTCCTAAGTTGGCTGCTGACGTATGAAATAACATATTGTGTCATTTCTCATTCTATTATTTTGTCCAAATTATGAGGGATAAGCATTATGAAAAATATGCATTATTAATTTACTTGTTTATTTGCTATTGTTTTAACATGTTCATTTCTGTTAAAATGCAATAAGCACTTATTATTCTGTTGTTTGGATACTTTTGGGTGATACAAAACATTTGGGTATGGATCTAATACCAAGTTAGTTTATAAGTTGAGTTTATAGAAAAATTACTAAAATTACAAAATGTTCTTTGACCATAAACATTTTTGATTTAATCATTGTAATATCGGCCTCTTGTACTTGGAATTGTTACAGTTGATATTTGTATAGGGCCACCCTTTTGTTTACATTCAGCAGCGCTAGCTTGCTGTTAGCGGTTAGCTATTGTATCCTCTTATGGTGTGTAGTGAAGCATGTTTAGCTATTCCTCATCCTGCAGGGATGATACTTGTAAGAAACATACTTTATTTGTCGCCATGGCAGCGCAGATTAGGGATTTACAAGTAGCTAAAACATTGCGGAGGGATGTTAGCCACGCGCTAGCTATGTTTTAAAGTGCTGCTCTGGCGCTTCAGTGTTTATAGTTTCTGTGACGCTTGGGTTGCACAACGGCGATAATTTGGCGTGTTCCCAAGATGCAGAAAGCCAAGGAGGCAATGTGCAGGTAAAAGGTATTTAATGGCTCAAATAAACAAAAAGGAAGGCCACCAAAGCATAGGGAAGGCTTTGCAAAACGAAACTAAACTGTTCGACAAAACGGAATGCTGGAGAACAGAAAAAACTCACGAGTGAAAACGTGCAGCAGGAGAAGCATCAACATACATGACAAAGTCCCGACAAAGGCCAGCAGCAAGGGCTCAACTTAAATAGGCGTAATTACAAAATGAAAACGGCTGTGAGGAGAAGACACTCAGAGGCGGGAGTGAAGCTGCTTGCAGGAGCACAAAACAAAACAGCAAGAACGACCAAAATAGGTGTGCTAAATCGTAACCAAGACACTAAACACAGGAAATCGCCAACAAACTCAAAACAAGGCATGATCTGATGTGACAGCTTCAACTTTATCGTTATTTTTAACGCCAAAATGAGTCCATTCTGCCTTTTCGGTCTCCACACTGTTTTCGCTTGTAAGCGCTCTATGTGTATGTTGACTCACATGCGCCTCTGCTCATATTACCAGCAATGTCCCCACGGCACGCCATCATATCAATGAAAATCAAAAAAGTAAAAAATATATATATATATAACATGTTAATATTATAAATAAATTAAATATATATATATGTACCCCGCCTTCCACCCGATTGTAGCTGAGATAGGCTCCAGCGCCCCCCGCGACCCCGAAGGGAATAAGCGGTGGAAAATGGATGGATGGATATATACAGGTATATACATATTTAAAAAATCTCCTTCTCACCCCGGTGGGGTGGTATCTGTGTCATCCTCAAGCTCGGGTCCTCTACCAGAGGCCTGGGAGTTTGAGGGTTTTGCACAGTTTCTTGGGTGTTCCTATGACTGCGCTCTTCTGGACTGGGGATTCAGATGTTGTTCCTGGGATCTGTTGGAGCCACTCTCCCAGTTTGGGGGTTACTGCTCCGAGCGCCCCCACTACCACGGGGAACACGCTCGCCTTGACCTTCCACATCCTTGGTACGTCTCAAGTTTCTCGTGTTCCTTCTTCCTTACGTTGGCGTCAGCTGGAATTGCCACATCTATCACCACCACCCTTTTCTGCTCTTTGTCCACCACCACTATGTCTGGTTGGTTAGCCAGAAGCTGTTTGTCAGTCTGGAAGCAGAAGTACCACAGAACCTTGGCCCTGATGTTCTCAGCCACCTTCTGTGGTATGGCTAGGGATGATGTTTGATAAGAAATGATCGAGTTCGAGCCTATTATCGAATCCTCTTATCGAAGCGATTCCTTATCGATTCTCTTATCGAGTCCAGATAGGTTGTTGTATATGGAAAAAAACACAATATTTGGTTTAACAAAAGTTCACTTTTATTATATAAGAAAAAAATTGAATCTAATAAATAAATAAATATTGTCTTTTACCCCCCTAATAAAATAAAATAAATAAATATTGACTGTTGTTTCCCAAAGAATATTAAGTGGGATTTTTCAGAAAAACAAATATATACAGTAACACAAAAACAACCTGTCTCTGTGATCACTATAGGTGTATAAATAATAATATAGTGTTAAATAAAATCAGTCCCTTGGGCACAAAACTGAAAATAATACAGCTCTCCAAAAAGTGCACTTCTGCTGGTATTAGACATAACTGTTTGTTATGATGCTTTGACATTTTTGCACTTTATTTCTTTATTGAAAGAAAATTCTATGAAGAGAAAAGTTGTTTGCAAATGTGGTTACAATACTAAAAAATGAAAAGTTAAAGCTAAAAAAAGAAATACACTTTATTGAGTTAACATTATTTCTTTATAGGGGGAAATATGTGATGTTATGAGCTCGGCTAGGGAATATAACAACTACACTACCCAGCATGCAATGGGAGTGACGAGCATGCGCGGTAGCCCCGAAAAGTGTTGTTGCATGTCGCCACCCGGCAGCTAAGAATGAGGTTATGAGCACGCTGTGAAAGTAAACGTCAAGAACTCAGCCAACACGCCTCGTCTGCATTATTTATAATTAGACAGACAACACATATACAGTGTGATTTTGTTATCTTTACAAGGAAAGAAAAACAAAAGTTAAAAAAGGGAGATCATGTCATATATGTATGTGCTGCGGTTGCTTTAAGAACGTTGCGACAGCTGCCGTAAAGGAGGTGCGTTGCTAGCCTGGTTGCTATGTTTCCAGTTGGTCGTAAAAGTGTTCGTCATGTGTTTGTACCCTGCTCAAATCTCTCAGTAAAGTTATTCATTGGATTATACCTTTTGTTTTGAACTTTATTACACCTTGGAGCGCTTTTTCCGGTCCATTTTTTTCCTGCTTTCGCTATCTGCGCCTAATGACTGAGCTACGTGACGTCATTTCTTGTGATGTCTCACGGAGCATTTCCGGTCGGGACGGGATTCGTTCCCAGGGATTCGAATAAAGAACCAACTCTTTTTCTTTACTATAGTGGTCTCGATAACGGGTACCGGTTCTCAAAAAGGAATTCGAGTCCGAGGACTCGGTTCTTTTCTTATCGAACAACCGGGAAAATTGGTTTCGAGTATCATCCTTAGGTATGGCCCATTGGGACTTGGGTACTTCTTTTCCATACTGGTTGCAGATGTTCCTGTATATTATCCCAGCCACTTGGTTGTGCCTCTCCATGTACGCTGATTTAGCTAGCATCTTACAGCCTGCTACTATGTGCTGAACTGTCTCAGGGGCTTCTTTGCACAGTCTGCATCTTGGGTCTGGTCTACTCTGGTAGATCCTGTTCTCTATGGCTCTTGTATGTACCGGTATATGGTACAACCCTACACTGTTCATGCAAGGTTACACGTGTTTCCCTCTCTGACACTTTTGTTGCATACTGTATTTTTGTTCATGTCAGCACCAAAAAGATCACTGCCAGCTATTCAAACTTTTCATTTCCTCTTGTAAACAACGAGACATATTTTTCCCCCCTACGACAGTTTTCTTCTCCTTTCCTCTTTTCAAGCTCGGCTGTCAGCCTCCGCGGTGCTCGGCAGGCAGACAAAAGACGAGCTGAGGTTTAAATAAGTGGCAGGATTATACCCTTCGCTGGATACAGCGTGCCGCTGCCTTGGAGACGCTAGAGTCAGTGGACTTAGAGGGAGTAATCCTGCACGGGGTTAGCCACTATGGCCGCTATTAGTCGCTTCCCAGAGGCTTTACCCAACGAGGATGTACACAACAGATGAGGACTCACTCGCCTACACCTCCCGTGATTTGTCCAGAGCTGGCAGCCATGTGTGGGTGATGCCTCCTAAGGCCTGCGGCGCCTGACGACGACGCGGGCGCCTCCTACGTCTAGCCTGATAACCATCATCATGCGGTGGCGGGCTGAGAAGGAGGTCAGGAAGGCGAGCCGACAAGACAAAGGGACTCTAAAGTCACGGTACAGTTCATTGGCCATAGTTTGCGTCGGTAAATCCTGTTCAGGCAGTGACGACAAAGCAGGGACACCACGGCGTAATAATTCAATAAACGTGACAAAGAGCAAACTATTGACATCCCACACTGGAAACCTGATTACGTTTTTTTTCTTGTTTCAAAACGCACTATAGCAAACTAAACAGTACCAGTTGGAGGAAACATTACCTTGTAGTCTAACACAGAAGTAGGGATGGCTACCGTTTTGAATAGATACGGTACCAATTCCCAGGACGTACAAATCGATACCTGTACTCAATGGTATCAACTTTAGGTACTAATGTGTATGTTCAAATGTGTTGATAAAAGTGGGGCCTCACCTGCCATCATGGAAAGAAAAAAAATGTAAAAAGAAAAAAATGTAATTAAATTGTTATATGTATGCAGTGATTATACTATAAAGTTATTTTCCATTTAACTTCACCAGTTTTAGATTATTTTTATTCAAAATCGCTGAATTTTCACATTTGCCGTTCAAATACTGAGAAGAGACGGTGCGGTGAACAGCAGCCAGTTGAGGCACGTCACTCAGTTGTGCCTCAACATGGATTGCGGACTCGGTTAACTGCTGGCCTGCTGTGCAGTGAGACCATATTGCTATATGAATTATATTATACATTTCCATAGTTTAGTTAGCTGAGGTATATAATGTACAGTGTATTTTGTCAACAACTGTATGTGTGTAACGTATTTCTTGTGCTGAGCGATCATAAAACGGCTGCAAAAGACGCACTGGCTGAGGCTCCAGTAGCCCCGCCTCCTGCACCCCCGCCGTAGAATTGTTATATCAACTAAAGCCCACACTTAAACTTTCCACGTGCAAGATTGAATCTATTTAAAAAAGTTATTTCATAAGAAGCCAAAAAGTGCAAAAACAATAATGTTGGTGTTGGAGGAGTTGTGAATGACTGCAGGGCCACAACATTAGGTACACCTGCAGACTGCAGGTGTATCTAATTCACAACTCCTCCAACATGAACATTATTGTTTTTGCACTTTTTGGCTTCTTATTAAATAACTTTTGTAACCTATTTTTATGGGCTTTCCTATTTGTGATGTTAAGTTCCTGTTATGCGCTGTTATACAGTATATGCCTTGAGCTCTTATTTTGAAGGCGCCAAGAGCGGAAGTGATGACATGTTGTAGTGGAGCGGAGGTTTTTGAAAGAAGGTAAATAAAGTGGTCCTCGTGTAAACTGGAGCCTCTGTGTTTGTTATTTTGTAGCTTCATACAGTATAGGCGACATTTATAAACCCTCGGTTACACTTTTTTAAATAGATTCAATCTTGCACGTGGAAAGTTGAAGTGAGGGCTTTAGTTGATATAACACACCAGTCAGGGGGTTCATTAATCCAGCACAACAGCGGCGAATGGACTTTATTTATAAGTAAAGGTAAGACTATAATAACGTTTTTTTTATTAAATGTGCTTTTTTGTGTGCTACAGTTTGTATGTGTTAAGTTAAAGTACCAATGATTGTCACCCACACACTAGGTGTAATGAAATTTGTCCTCTGCATTTGACCCATCCCTTGATCACCCCCTGGGAGGTGAGGGGAGCAGTGTGCAGCAGCGGCGCCGCGCCCGGGAATCATTTTTGGTGATTTAACCCCCAATTCCAACCCTTGATGCTGAGTGCCAAGCAGGGAAAAATGCTGGTATGAGCTTTTAAACATAACCCGTTAACTGCTGCCAATCGAATGGTGAATAAGATACTCTTTAGGGTTCATATGTTTGTAAATCTGACTGTGATGAAGTCAGTGCCTCACCAGCCATCAACCTCACCGCACGTCACTGCTAAATTGTTTTCTTACACTTCTGTGTCTCATTTGCAGATACTGTAGCCTACTGTATTATATGCTAAATTCGTTTGCATGCAGTTGCAATTCCAGGACGTTAGATGGCAGTAGTGTATAGACTTGTGTCCGCCCTGAGATCGGTAGGCCGTGAGTTCAAACCCCGGCCGAGTCATACCAAAGACTGTAAAAAAAATGGGACCCATTACCTCCCTGCTTGGTACTCAGCATCAAGGTTTGGAATTGGGGGTTAAATCACCAAAAATGATTCCCGGGCGCGGCCACCGCTGCTGCTCACTGCTCCCCTCACCTCCCAGGGGGTGATCAAGGGTGATGGGTCAAATGCAGAGAATAATTTCGCTACACCTGGGTACTTTAACTTCTTAACTTTAACTACAGCAGTGTTTCTTAACCTCAGCTGTGGTCCGTACTGAGATGTAATACACTTTTCCACCACCTCTGGCAGTAATGACAATATCAAACACACAGAAGAAGTCCGGAGCTAAAGTCATAGAGAAGTTTCTCAAGTGCAAAAATTATGACTCAAGTGGTGAAGCTGTATTTTTTCATTTGCACTAAAATTTAATTGACAGTTTAAGAAACACATATACTATAAATTATTTATTATTAATTTGGTTAAAATGTATTTGTTTTAGCGCTGCATAATTGTTTATAAATCAGTTTTTATGAGTCCTTTCTTTTGCAGTATATTTGGTTAGTAATCATTTTTGTAATCAGCCTGACCTAAGCCTTGATAATAACCTTTGTGATTAACACATGCGTTCATATCATTTGACAAAGTTTATTCTGTTAAACTGTAAGTAGGTTTGATATAATTTTTTAATATGATTAAAATCGAGAGTAAGTTTACTCAATGTTGATATTTGAGTGGGCCCCGGGCCCCTTTGTAGTGGAAAATCACCAAGGTGATTCCCGGGCGCAGCCACCGCTGCTGCCCACTGCTCCCCTCACCTCCCAGGGGGTGATCAAGGGTGATGGGTCAAATGCAGAGAATAATTTCGCCACACCTAGTGTGTGTGTGACAATCATTGGTACTTTAACTTTAACTTTAACTTTAAAAGCTGGGTCCTGAGGTCAAAAAGGTCAAGAACTCTTGGACTACAGGGTGTTGCCTTACACAGGAAGTATTTTCTTTTGTTGAGCCCTACAAAGTATTTCTACTGTACTTACAACACACCAGTGGTTTTGATTAGCAAATTTGGAGGTGTTGAAATCGCCATGTAAAATCGCTAATGCTAATCTTTTGCATGTATATTGCAAATCCAATGTAAATTGGCATCGAGCTAGCACATTTTGAAAAGTGGAACCATGCTCTACTTTTGAGCGGCTGCTCCTCGCGTGCTGGATGCTGAAAACCCCCAAAAAGTGAACAGTTTTGCATGGTGGAAGTAGGTTTGAAAAGAGGCTATGTGTCTCACTGGGTTGGCACACTACATCCCTCCCTGCCGCATCCCCCGCCAAACTCCGCTTGTAACCGTTGATGAATGGCTTCCGACGCAGCTCGAGTCGCCAGTGGCCTCTCCCTCTTCTCACCCGGCGTCAGGAGTGTAACCTCATCAAAGAGAGGCGGCAAAGAGTGGATTAGCCTTGCCAGAGCGATGCGGCCTGCTGGCGTGCGGCCCATTTAATTGGCAGACCCCCTTCTTTTCCCGCTTGGAGTAACTCCCCCCGCTGGAGCAATAAAAGTATCCTATTCTCCTTCAATTATCCTGCCTGTCCTTTGGCAGGTCCCCACAGCCACATCAGTCACTTAACTTAACGCATGCAGGCCGACGTCAACCTCAACCCCCCGCTACTTGCCTGCCTCCCTCCTCTGTGACATTCCTGTTGCTATCCCAAGAACCTGGAAACTTAAGAACCATCACCAACCAACAATAAATTGATTTGGTTCACAAATTCTTAACATTTCTTTCGTCCAAAATCCCACATTAGTGGACTCTAATTCACGCGCAAAGAATTCCACTAATGCCTGGGTGTACCACCGCTGACGACCACAATGTATCCAACTGCACATCTTTTGGATTTTCCCATGCATTCCAATACACAAGTGAATGGAAGCACAGTGAAAGGGTCAAAGAGATTGCATTTTGGCTGTAATTTCAAAGTATCTAACCAGAATACAACATTGTAAGATAATACTGCAACTACAGTTTCTTCGGGTTGGGTTGTTGGACGTACCTCATGGAATGAGTCCCGTTGAGGGCTTCAGGCCGGCAGATGCTTCCAGGTGCTGACGAAGGCCGTGGGAATGAGGGAGTACGGTACCGTGGTGATGCTGTTCCAAGAGTCCAGCGTAGGGTCGTAGCAGTCCAAGGTTTTACAGCGCTGAGTGCCAAAGTACCCGCCCACCACGTAGAGTTTGTTCCCCGACGCCACGGCCTGGCAGCTCATGCGCTTGGCCGTCACGTCGCCCACTTTAGTCCACTGGTAGTTCTCGCTGCTGAACTTGTACGCCGAGCAAGCTGAGAACTCTGTGTCGCCGCCCATGACAAAGATCTGGTTTCCCAGCACGGCAGCAGCGGTGTAGCGCCACGGCTGCGGGCAGGACGCCGGTACAGTCCATCGGTTCTCCTGGGGGTCGTAGCACTGGACTTTGGGCAGCTTGTCGTGGGTGACGCTTGTCCCCCCGAAAGCAAAGAGCTTGAGTTTGACACTGACCACCGCCGCGTTGCTCACGCCTTCTCTCAGAGGTGCCACCATGGTCCACTTGTTGGCCACCGGGTCGAACTGTTCCACCTGTTTGAGCGACACGGATGGTGAGGCGGGGAGGCAGCCGGTGGCCGCCGTGTGACCTCCGACCACATACAGGCAGTGCTTCAGTTCGGCTGAGCCGTGACCGAATCTGGCGATGAGCATTGGCGCCGCTTTGGACCATTCTTCATGGACCGTATCATAGACCCAAACGTCTTTGGACACCCCGTTTTCTGAACCCCGCCCCCCTGTGATATAAACCTTACAACCAATGGCACAGGCACTGAATTCCTTCCTCGGGCTCGGGATGTCTGCTTTGGGAATGATCTCCTTGGCCTTTTGGTCCACAAGGTACAACTTGTCACACATGAATGTTTGCCCCCCCAGGAGAAAAAGGGCATGACTGGTTTTGCGGGGACGGGCACACGGACTATTGACCACGCCGTCGTTCTGCAGGATCTTCAGCTTGCAGCGGATGGCCTCATCCACCAGCTCCTTGCTCTTGGCCTGGGCGTTGATCAGCTCCTCAGTCGAGACGTTTTCCATCAGGAAGATGGCGGGTAAAAGAGCCAGGCGAACCGTTCTGAGGAGTTCAGGAAGGTCGCAGTGTCGTCTCTCCAGATCATAGTTGATCCAGTTCAGGGCAGTCTCATAAACTAGTCGCTCATCTTCAGTCTCCAGCTCTTCGTGGGACAAAAGCTGGACTACCATGTCTTTGGGCAGTTGGAGGAAGTCTTCCGTCTTGCAAATGGCGGGGAAGTTGCTGAGGCACATGCTCCAGGAGAGTTCCGACAGCTTGGTACACTGGTGGGCGTCTGACAGCAGGAGCATTCCGAGGCAGTTGGACGGGTGAAGGTTCCTCTCCAGGAATTCTGCACATGCATCTCTGATGTCCTGGAACTCCAGCATGTCCCCAGCTTCCAGAAGTGACTCAGCATTCTCCTCATTGATGACCACCCGAGATGAGTACGCGTAGTCCAGCAGGAGCTCCAGGACTTCTGGGTGGATGGACTCGTGGAAGTCAACCTCGCTAGCCTGGCTCTCCCTCAGCCCGCCGCTGAACATGGCCTCAAAGTAACGGCTGCAAGCGGCCAGCACGGCGCGGTGGCACGGAAAGGAGCGGCTGCCGGCATGAAGCAGCACATCCGTGAAGAGTCGTTGCTGCCGCAGAGAATTGAGGTGCATGAGGACGCTGTCGGCGTAGGAGGACTTGTGGAACAGGTAGATGTTCATGGAGCTGGTGCTAGCCCGGGATTTCCGGTTCTCGTGGACACACACAGACATTTTCATTGAATCCTGAAAAAGACAAAAAAAAAACTCTTTCAGAAGCATTCATTTATTTATTTATTTATTTTTTAACGTGAGTAACTATTGCACCAAATACGTCTTCAGCAATACAAACAGGACAGACAGTACGTATTTTTATACTGTGAGTGTTGCAATCCTTCCCAAGAGCCAGCGAGGCATTGGGGAGGAGTTCCTGTGATTACTATTTGCACAACACTCCGAGAGTGAGTCAAAGAAGTCGAGCAGATAACGAGAGCCTTCTTCAGGATGCGGGGGTAGAGCGTGTTGTTTGTTTATTCAGCAAATATCCATTAGCCAAGTGAGTGCCTGTCGGAGAAATAAGCACAAGCAGAGCAGCAGGACTCCAAAATCCCCCAATAGTCTTGTTCTGTCTTTGGCCTGTCCTCGCTCAGAGCTTATTCCGCACAGAAACACAACACTTTATTGGTTACGGTGGCACATTTGCGCACATTGAGAACAAAAACCAATTTCACTTTTGGGTACCTTATTGTACTTTATTAAGTAAATAGGATTGGTGCTAAACACAACCTTCCAGTAGACCGTGTTTCTCAAATAGTGGGTCGGGACTAGGGATGCGTATTGTTTACATTTTAATCGATACTAGTACGTAGGGCTGGGAGATATGGCAGAAAACTATATCAGGATAGAAATGTTTTATTTTGTTGTTATTGATAATTATTGATATTTTTATGACCCGTCAAAAATAAGGACCAGAATGGAAAATATACTAAATGTAAACCTTCCTCTGATTATAAGCCCCTCAGCTATCGAGGCAGAAATGAAAGGAAATGTCAACACAAGCATGGAAAACACTCAAACAATGTAAACAAAATTGTGAAATCATTTACAGACCACAAGATCCAAAAACTGCCATACTTTCAAAGTGACTTTTTCTGTTGTATCCAAAATTTCTTCATTTTTACTTTCTCTTCTCGCTCCATGCAAATAATCAACAGGCAGACAACAAGATGGCGCAACCAAACTTGATAGGTGATACTGTGACCTGTTTGGCTGTTAGCGTGTCACTCCCACTGATCAGTGATCACTTCCTGCTTTGCTCGGTTACCAGCAATTGATTGATTGATTGAGACTTTTATTAGTAGATTGCACAGTACAGTACATATTCCGTACAATTGACCACTAAATGGTAACACCCCAATAAGTTTTTCAACTTGTTTAAGTCGGGGTCCACGTTAATCAATTCATGGTAAAGAGCGAGTGTCTTTGTTCATGCAGCTTCCGCTTTCGTCCGACATAGAAGGGAAAAAAATCATTGAACATTTTATTGAACGCATCTTTATTGATAGCGATTGTCTCTCCCGATATATATTGATATAAGCTACGAAATCGGTACTTTGAAAAAGGATGCGGTTCCTTAAATGGTGCCTGAATCAGCACTTAGAAAATGGAAAACATGCACATTATGGAGAAAAAAAACAAGAAAGAAAACAATATTGGGGGGCCCCCAAACCTCAACAACAACCCTCTTTGTCCTCCACCCGAAAACACAGTTTGAAAAAAACCAATCATGAATTTACTCTACAGAACAGCATCAATGCAAAAAATATCACGCGTTTTAAAAATTATTTTGTTTGGTGCTGGCAATCCAGGAGACTGCCAGTGCTTTTAGCTCAGTAGTAGTATGCTGGTTTCTCACACGAGTTTGAGCCCCACTCGGAGCGGTAGGAAAAAGCAACGCAGCCGAGAGAGCGCATCCACAGTTGCTAGACGAAGCTGAGCTGTTTGTGAACACCAACTATTGCATTCCGCCATCAAAATCAGGGGCCCTTGAGTGGGCGGGGCCTTGCCTTTTAAGTAATACATTTCGTAACTAATTAAAAAATAAGATCCACCACAAATTGGCATAATTATTGGACCATAACAGAACATAGAAAATATGAAAAAAAGAGACTTTTGTTTTGTAATATTAATGCTCATAATTCCAGGGGTTTGTGAATGCAACCTCGCTGGCTGTAACCATCATTGGTTCATAATGAGGAGGTGCTGTGTTGTGAAGTCAGTTGGAAATTTAAATTTAACAAGAATGTCAGACTCTGTGTGCTTCTGTCGTGGCGCCACATTACTTTCGAGACTGCGTCCGTTCAGCAACAAAATAAAGCACTTCTTTTTTTGGTCTGTTGACTATCACTGGCACCGGGGCCATTATGGAACCGGGTTTCAGTGCCCATCCCTAGTCAGGACACCGTGGAGGGTCAGTGAGGTGTCAGGGGGGTCGCGAGCAGAAGGGGGAGGTTTTCATTATTTTTGCCCACGCACTAGGATTCATGTTGGAACGACACACAAGCCTGCAGCTAGGTGGCAGTAGTGCTCAATCTAATCCAGTGGTCCCCAACCTTTTTGTAACTGCGGTCAACGCTTGAAAATGTGTCCCAAATTCAAAACTTTTATCACAATATTGCCAATTTTTTTT
>NC_084558.2:42678327-42808327 GCF_033978685.3 Nerophis lumbriciformis | reverse complement strand
TTTGATGTTTTTTTTTTTTTTTTAAATGCTACAAATATATATTTAATAAAACTTGGTGTTATTAGTGATAAATTGTGTTATTATTAGCTATTAGATCAACATTTCAGCTTTTTCTCATTAAATTACATATTTTCACTCTTTTTTCTTACATTTTTACTGTTGTTTTTTTTTTTCTCGACAATATGTTGCGGGCCGAACTCGAGCTTTGGTACGAAGCATAGCCTAGCAAAACTTGAATCTCTTGGCATGGCAAAACAAGCATGAACCGTAAACGGTCGCCGAGTGAATGTCGAGACGGGGTATGTAAGGCGGCGTGATTAGTGAAGACAGCAGGTGGGGACACTAATCACTAAACGAAAATGTATACATTTTCATGACAGAAAATGTATACAAAATACAAAATCAATATAAAAAGTTTGTGAAGGACATTTTGATATGTTTGTTTATTTTGTAAAAAATGCTACAAATAGATTTGTAATAAAACTTAGTGTTACCTTTGTGTTATTAGTGATACATTGTGTTATTATTAGCTATTAGATCAACATTTCAGCTTTTTCTCATTAAATTACATCTTTTCACTATTTTTTCTTACATTTTTACTGTTTTTTTTGTTTTTTTTCTCGACAATATATTGAGGGCCGAACTCGAGCTTTGGTACGAGGCATAGCCTAGCAAAACTTGAATCTCTTGGCATAGCAAAACAAACATGAACCGTAAACGGTCGCCAAGGGCGAACAAAGTACCCGCGCCGAGTGAATGTCAAGACCGGGTATGTAAGGCGGCGCGATTAGTGAAGACAGCAGGTGGGGACACTAATCACTAAACGAAGGCAGGAGCGGAGAACGGGGCTGAATAAACCAGAAAGTAAACATAGGAAGTAGCCAGTGACTGGTCATGACAGAAAATGTATACAAAATCAATATAAAAAGTTTGTGAAGGACATTTTGATATGTTTGTTTATTTTGTAAAAAAAAGAAATGCTACAAATAGATTTGTAATAAAACTTAGTGTTACCTTTGTGTTATTAGTGATACATTGTGTTATTATTAGCTATTAGATCAACATTTCAGCTTTTTCTCATTAAATTACATATTTTCACTTTTTTTCTTACATTTTTACTGTTGTTTTTTTTTCTCGACAATATGTTGCGGGCCGAACTCGAGCTTTGGTACGAGGCATAGCCGAGCAAAACTTGAATCTCTTGGCGTGGCAAAACAAACATGAACCGTAAACGGTCGCCAAGGGCGAACAAAGTACCCGCGCCGAGTGAATTTTAAGACCGGATGTAAGGCGGCGTGATTAGTGAAGACAGCAGGTGGGGACACTAATCACTAACCGAAGGCAGGAGCAGAGAACGGGGCTCAAAAAAGCAGAAAGTAAACATAGGAAGGAGCCAGTGACTGGTCATGTGACAGAAAATGTATACAAAATACAAAAACAATACAAAAAGTATGTGAAGGACATTAAGTGTATTTTGTAAAAAAAAAAAAAATGCTACAAATAGATTTGTAATAAAACTTAGTGTTACCTTTGTGTTATTAGTGATACATTGTGTTATTAGCTATTAGATCAACATTTCAGCTTTTTCTCATTAAATTACATCTTTTCACTCTTTTTTCTTACATTTTTACTGTTTTTTTGTTTTTTTTCTCGACAATATATTGAGGGCCGAACTCGAGCTTTGGTACGAGGCATAGCCTAGCAAAACCTGAATCTCTTGGCATGGCAAAACAAACATGAACCGCAAACGGTCGCCAAGGGCGAACAAAGTACCCGCGCCGAGTGAATGTCGAGACGGGGTATGTAAGGCGGCGCGATTAGTGAAGACAGCAGGTGGGGACACTAATCACTAACCGAAGGCAGGAGCAGAGAACGGGGCTGAATAAACCAGAAAGTAAACATAGGAAGGAGCCAGTGACTGGTCATGTGACAGAAAATGTATACAAAATACAAAAACAATACAAAAAGTTTGTGAAGGACATTTTGATATGTTTGTTTATTTTGTAAAAAAAAGAAATGCTACAAATAGATTTGTAATAAAACTTAGTGTTACCTTTGTGTTATTAGTGATACATTGTGTTATTATTAGCTATTAGAAGAACATTTCAGCTTTTTCTCATTAAATTACATATTTTCACTCTTTTTCTTACATTTTTACTGTTGTTTTTTTTTTCTCGACAATATGTTGCGGGCCGAACTCGAGCTTTGGTACGAGGCATAGCCTAGCAAACTTGAATCTCTTGGCATAGCAAAACAAACATGAACCGTAAACGGTCGCCAAGGGCGAACAAAGTACCCGCGCCGAGTGAATGTCAAGACCGCGTATGTAAGGCGGCGTGATTAGTGAAGACAGCAGGTGGGGACACTAATCACTAACCGAAGGCAGGAGCAGAGAACGGGGCTCAATAAAGCAGAAAGTAAACATAGGAAGGAGCCAGTGACTGGTCATGTGACAGAAAATGTATACAAAATACAAAAACAATACAAAAAGTATGTGAAGGACATTAAGTGTATTTTGTAAAAAAAAAAAATGCTACAAATAGATTTGTAATACAACTTAGTTTTACCTTTGTGTTATTAGTGATACATTGTGTTATTATTAGTTATTAGATCAACATTTCAGCTTTTTCTCATTAAATTACATTTTTTCACCCTTTTTTCTTACATTTTTACTTTTTTTTTTTTCTCGACAATATATTGAGGGCCAAACTTGAGCTTTGGTACGCAAATAAACTGCTGACTGCACTGTCGGTAAAAAAATGTAAGAAAAAAGAGCAAAATGATGTAATGTAAAAAGCTGAAAATTTCACGTTCGGGTCGCAAAATAGCGAGAGTTGTGTACCTAAGATGGGCATGGAAAAGCAGGTACGGTGATGATTTCATCCTAGGTCGTTCAACTGGGAAACTTGACAAAAACTGGACAAAGTACCCGCGCCGAGTGAATGTCGAGACAGAGTATGCAAGGGGACGTGATTAGTGTGGACAGCAGGTGGGGACACTAATCACTAAACAAAGGCAGGAGCGGAGAACGGGGCTCAATAAACCAAAAAGTAAACATAGGAAGGAGCCAGTGGCAAGTCATGACAGAAAATGTATACAAAATTAATACAAAAGGTATGTGAAGGACATTTTGTTTATTTTGTAAAAAAAAAAAAAATGCTACAAAAAGATAAATAATAAAACTTAGTGTTATCTTCGTGTTATTAGTGATAAATCGTATTATTATTAGCTATTAAATCAACATTTCAACTTTTTCTCATTAAATAATGTATTTTCGCTTTTTTCTTACATTTTTACTGTTGTTTTTTTCCTCGACAATATGTTGCGGGCCAAACTTGAGCTTTGGTATACCAATAGACTGCACTGACAGGGGGAAAAACAAAACAAAACATGTAATTTAAAAAGCTGAACATTTCACGTTCGGGTCGCAAAATAGCGAAAATTGTGTTCCCAAGATGGGGATGGAAAAGCAGGTAAGGTGATGATTTCATCCATTTTTAAGCAAGAGGATTTACAAATCGGTCATTCAACTGGAAAAGTGCACGTGACGCGTAGCCTCGCATAACTTGAATCTCTTGGCACAGCAAAACAAACATGAACCGTGAACGGTCGCCAAGGGCGAACAAAGTACCCGCGCCGAGTGAATGTCGAGACGGGGTATATAAGTGATTAATGGAGACAGCAGGTGGGGACACTAATCACTAAACAAAGGCAGGAGAACGGGGATCAATAAACCAGAAAGTAAACATAGGAAGGAGCCAGTGACAGGTCATGACAGAAAATGTTATCCAAACTAAAAATTAACACAAAAATTACCTTTTAATATTTTTTTATTTTGTGAAAAAAAAATGCTACAAGCAGACATCATACTGTATATCGCAACTTAGTGTCAGCTTTGTGTTATAAGTGATAAATTGTATTATTTGAATCAATTAGTATCAACATTTGATCTTTTTCTCATTACATTATGTCGTCTTTTCTCTTTTTTTCTTACATTTTTACTGTTGTTTTTTTTTCCCGACAGTATGGTGCGGGCCAACAAAACTCAAGCTTTGGTCCACAAATGGGCCCCTAACAGCACTTTGGACACACCTTTAATAATAATAGCACCCTTTGCCACCTATAACACAAAGATGACACTAGGTTTTGTCTTTAAATATTTGTCTATACGTAATGTCTGTTTTCAGGATTTTTACAAATGAAAAAATATCAAAATGTACTTTTTGTATTTATTTTTATTTTGTATAAAATGTTCTTTCATGACCTGTCACCACAGGTTATGTCTCGGCTTGTACTTGTTACTTTGAGACTTTGACTTTTCGGCCCTTGGCGAAAAAAAGTTTGGTTCGAAAGGATAACATCATCAATTGTTATTTGTACCCCAGAAGAAGAAATTAGCGCGACAATGAATATAATCATTCTTTCTAACAGACTTTGCAAAACAACACCCATTGCATCCCAGTGAGAAAGGATGACGCCTCTGGTCTCCATCTGAGGCCTGACTTGCTTCAAATCATTGCCAGGTGTCCATAATCATAGACTCTGGGAGAGGGATGGGAATGTGACGGAGGGGGGACGGAGGGGGACTTCCTTCACAAGTAAACATGGGGATCAGATGGGCTTGGAAGAGACAAAAAGGAAAGAGGACATGTAGGACGACCATCGATCAGCATCAACTCTCCCCTGGATCTAATTTATGGTCTTGAGCCAGCTGTCGTGAACACGTTAAGACCGCAAGCGTCCGGATAAAACGAATTTACTGGCCATCAGGCTGGCGTGACACCTGATGTCGCCTGTTAAACGAGTCTGTGCCATAAGACAACAAAAGTCGCCTCGAGGCTCTTTTCATAAGGAGCGGGTTTAATGACCGCACGTCTGATACATCACAGTGAGAACCTAACGTGAAAACACTGAAAAAGGTTACCATCTGTCTCCACCAATTGGGTTTATAGAAAAGACGGAGTTTGCAATAGTAACAGTAGTAACTATTTCCACTGAGGGCCACAGACAAAATAATGCGGGGCCATTTTGGTAGTTTTCACTTTCAAATAAAAGTGATCAGGTCTCGAAATGTCCGATAATGGCTTTTTTGCCGATATTCCGATATTGTCCAACTTTTAATTACCGATTCCGATATCAACCGATGCCGATATATACAGTCGTGGAATTAACACATTATTATGCCTAATTTTGTTGTGATGCCCCGCTGGATGCATTAAACAATGTAACAAGGTTTTCCAAAATAAATCAACTCAAGTTATGGAAAATAATGCCAACATGGCACTGCCATATTTATTATTGAAGTCACAAAGTGCATTATTTTTTTTAACATGCCTCAAAACAGCAGCTTGGAATTTGGGACATGCTCTCCCTGAGAGACCATGAGGAGGTTGGGGGGGGGGAGTAGCGTTGGGTGTATATTGTAGCGTTAGTGCTGCAAGGGGTTCTGGGTATTTGTTCTGTTGTGTTACGGTGCGGATGTTCTCCCAAAATGTGTTTGTCATTCTTGTTTGGTGTGGCGCATATTTGTAACAGTGTTAAAGTTGTTTATACGGCCACCCTCAGTGTGACCTGTATGGCTGTTAACCAAATATGCCTTGAATTCACTTTTGTGTGTGAAAAGTCGTAGATATTACGTGATTGGGCCGGCACGCAAAGGCAGTGCCTTTAAGGTTTATTGGCGCTCTGTACTTCTCCCTACGTCCGTGTACAACTCCGTACAGCGGCGTTTTAAAAAGTCATACATTTTACTTTTTGAAACCGATACCGATAATTTCCGATATCACATTTTAAAGCATTTATCAGCCGATAATATCGGCAGTCCGATATTATCGGACATCTCTAATATTCAGTACTATATCGCCTCTAAAAAGTACCGGTCCCCCATGCCCCCGTCGTCGTCACATCGTGTCATTGTTGGTTTTACGAGCAGAGGAGCATGTTTGGCAGCGCACAAGCACGGAGTACTTACAAGCAGACACAGTGTGTAGACAGAAAAGGGAGAATAGACGCATCTAGGCTTAAAAACTAAACATAAAGATAAAGCTATAACACTAAAACGCCCTCAGGAAGAGGTGCTTTAAGACATGGCTAGCTAGCTAGCGGCTAAAGTCTATCCGCAGTCGGCAGTGTTTTAGCTACTTCTAAATCACTAATCCTCGTCTCCATGGCGACAAATAAAGTACGTTTCTTACAAGTATCATCCCTGCAGGACGAGGAATAGCTAAACATGCTTCACTACACACCGTAGCTCACCGGCGTCACAATGTAAACAAACGCCATTGGTGGATCTACACCTAACATCCACTGTAATGATACCAAGTACAGGAGCGTATCTAGTCGATACTACTATGATTACATCGATATTTTTTAGCATCACAAAATCTTTTTTTCGTTTTTTTGAAGTTTATATTATGTTTATAAACTCAGGAAATATGTCCCTGGATACATGAGGACTCTGAATATGACCAATGTATGATCCTGTAACTACATGATAGATTATGTTAAAAGAGATAGTAAGCCGATATTAACAGTCAATGAACAAGTAGATTAATAATTACTTTTCTACCACTTGTCCTTAAAAATGTTGACAAAACAATAGAATGATAAATGACACAATATGTTACTGCATATGTCAGCAGACTAAATTAGGAGCCTTTGTTTGTTTACTTACTAATAAAAGACAAGTTGTCTTGTATGTTCACTATTTTATTTAAGGACAAACTTGCAATAAGAAACATATGTTTAATGTACCCTAAGAGTTTTTGTTAAAATAGTAAGATTTTTTGTTAAAATAAGAGCCATGAGCCTAATAGCATCTTAGCGTTATTAAATAACTATCTTGACACATACGTAGGAAAAAAAAAAAACATTAACTTTCAGCGTGGGGCATCAAAAAAATCCTGTCGCCTAGGGGGGCGTGACAGAAAATAATAGTGAACCACTGACCGAGTGTATAAGTATAATGTAGAGTTGTACGGTATACCGGTATTAGTATAGTACCACGATACTAATGAATCATATTCAGTACTATACCGCCTCTGAAAAGTACCGGTCCGGCCAATGTATGATCCTGTCATGACTTGGTATCGGATTGATACCCAAATTTGTGGTATCATCCAAAACTAATGTAAAGTATCAAACAACAGAAGAATAAGTGATTATCACATTTGAACAGAAGTGTAGATAGAACATGTTAAAAGAGAAAGTAAGCAGATATTAATAGTAAATGGGACAAGCGGTAGAAAATGGATGGATGGATGAGATGGACAAGTAAATTAATAATTCATTTTCTACCACTTGTTCTTAAAAAATTTGACAAAATAATAGAATGATAAATGACACAATATGTTACTGCATATGTCAGCAGACTAAATTAGGAGCCTTTCTTTGTCTTGCAAGGTCATTATTTTATTTAAGGACAAACTTGCAATAAGAAACATATGTTTAATGTACCCTAAGATTTTTTGTTAAAATAAAGCCAATAATGAATTTTTTTACGGTCCCCTTTATTTAGAAAAGTATCAAAAAGTGACGAAAAGTATCGAAATACATTTTGGTACCGGTACCAAAATATTGTAATCGGGACAACACTAGTACAGATAGATAAATAAATAAACATTCACTTAAAAAATTCTGTCCCCTATAAAAAAAATTAACTGTTAGCAAGTTCTAAACAGCCCCTTTTAAAGCAGTGCTTTTTAAATGGCACAGGATGTGTGTGGGTTGGGGGGGGGGGGGGGGGGGGGGGTGTGAGAGGCAATATTGCATATATACAGATGGATAAATAAATAAACATTCACTTTAGGGAGGGCGTGGAAAAAATTTTGTCCTGTGTAAAAATACAACTGTGAGCAAGTTCCAAACAGCAGTGCTTCTTAAAGGGGCCTGGGAGGATGAGGGGGGGCGTGAGAGCCATGAGCATAATAGCATCTTTAGCGTTATTTAATAACTATCTTGACACATGCGTAGAAAAAAAACCCCCATTAAATTCAGCTTGGGGCTTGAAAAAAATCCTGTCGCCTAGGGGGGCGTGACATAAAATAATAGTGAACCACTGACCTAGTGTATAAGTACATAAGTGTACAAGTGTACATGCTGAAAGTATTGTATGTAAACATCTTCAACTGCACTAACTCCATGCAACTGGGTTGTTATTTGTGTATATTTGTTAGTGCATGCATAATAAGGGAGAAGTATTGATGCACAAGTACACAATATTTTGTTCTCAAGTTTATTTGTTTGTATTTAATGATCTGGTTGATTGGCTGAGTGTGTGCGAGGAACAATGAAAAGAGCTCACCTCTTTGGGGGAAAGCAGGAGTTCAACCTCGCCCGTGGAATCCCTCAAACATGCCCGTGGTGGGAGAGCCACGATGCCGCCTCGCTCTCCGCGCTTCTCCCGGCAGCAGAGAAGCCGAATCCCCGATACGACTGTCGGCGCGTGTGTGTGTATGTGTGTTCTAGAGGCCGGTAGAAGACGGGCTTTGATCGTTTACGCTGGTGATGAGTCTCCGCAGCAGGCTCCGTTTATGCTTCTTCTTTTCTGTCTGACTTTGACTGACTGACTGACTGACTGACTGAGCGAGCCGCCGGTGCCTCCGTTCTTGTGGTGACCGTTTGTGTGTGTCTGTTCAGCGGGGAGGGGAGGAGGGAGGAGCCGTCACCTCGCGGAGCAAATGAAGTGCGAGCTGGAGTGGAGGGGGGGCGGGTGTTGGTATGCAAAATGCTTGGCGCGCGCACACACACACACACACGCACACACACACACACACACACACACACACGCACGCACACACACACACGCGCACACACACACACACACATTCCTGTATTTGATGCCTTCTTGAGACACTCCAAAAAATGCCTACCTCTTTAGGACCACCTTTTCTAGATATATAAAGATTTGTATTTACAACATTATTAATATATACATACTATGCAAATATAAAAAAGGTAAGCTTTTAGTTAATTAGTTAATTATTTTTTTTTAGCTGCCGTCTAGTTTTAGCATATATTACTGCCTTTGCACATGTCAATGTTTACTTTTGTATGCACATTAAAGCAACAAAAAATCCTGACTTTGGAGCAATGTTCACGGACTCTAGTATTTGGCTCTCTATTAGATGCAATGCAATGGTTTTCTGTATTGGGACTATGATTTTTGTCCTAACTTGTTCACCGGTCCTCATATGGAAGGTACGTTTCCTTGTTGATGTCTCAAGAAGAATACAAGAACACACGCACACACACACACAAACACACACACATTCTTGTATTTTGATGCCTTCTTGAGACACTCCAAAAAATGCCTACCTCTTTAGGACCACCCTTTTTAGATATATAAAGATTTGTATTTACAACATTAATAATATATACATACTATGCAAATATAAAAAAGGTAAGCTTTTAGTTAATTAGTTAATTTTTTTTTTTTAGCTGCCGTCTAAATTTAGCATATATTACTGCCTTTGCACATGTCAATGTTTACTTTTGTGTGCACATTAAGGCAACAAAAAATCCTGACTTTGGAGCAATGTTCACGGACTCTAGTATTTGGCTCTCTATTAGATGCAATGCAATGGTTTTCTGTATTGGGACCATGATTTTTGTCCTAACTTGTTCACCGGTCCTCATATGGAAGGTACGTTTCCTTGTTGATCTCTCAAGAAGGATACAAGAACACTCGCCCACACACACACACACACACACACACACACACACACACACACACACACACACACACACACACACACACATTCTTGTATTTGATGCCTTCTTGAGACACTCCAAAAAATGCCTACCTCTTTAGGACCACCCTTTCTAGATATATAAAGATTTGTATTTACAACATTATTAATATATACATACTATGCAAATATAAAAAAGGTAAGCTTTTAGTTAATTAGTCAATTTTTTTTTAGCTGCCGTCTAGTTTTATCATATATTACTGCCTTTGCACATGTCAATGTTTACTTTTGTATGCACATTAAAGCAACAAAAAATCCTGACTTCGGAGCAATGTTCACGGACTCTAGTATTTGGCTCTCTATTAGATGCAATGCAATGGTTTTCTGTATTGGGACCATGATTTTTGTCCTAAGTTGTTCCCCGGTCCTCATATGGAAGGTACGTTTCCTTGTTGATGTCTCAAGAAGGATACAAGGACACTCGCGCACACACACACACACATATTCTTGTATTTGTTACCTTCTAGAGACCTCCGAATAACGTCTACCTCTTTATGACCACCCTTTCTAGATATATAAAGATTTGTATTTACAACATTATTAATATATACATACTATGCAAATATAAAAAAGGTAAGCTTTTAGTTAATTAGTTAATTATTTTTTTTAGCTGCCGTCTAGTTTTATCATATATTACTGCCTTTGCACATGTCAATGTTTACTTTTGTATGCACATTAAAGCAACAAAAAATCCTGACTTTGGAGCAATGTTCACGGACTCTAGTATTTGGCTCTGTATTAGATGCAATGCAATGGTTTTCTGTATTGGAAACATGATTTTTGTCCTAACTTGTTCACCGGTCCTCATATGGAAGGTACGTTTCCTTGTTGATGTCTCAAGAAGGATACAAGAACACTCGCACTCGCGCACACACACACACACACACACACACACACACACACACACACACACACACACACACACACATTCTTGTATTTGTTACCTTCTAGAGACCTCCGAATAACGTCTACCTCTTTAGGACCACCCTTTCTAGATATAAAGTTTTGTATTTACAACATTATTAATATATACATACTATGCAAATATAAAAAAGGTAAGCTTTTAGTTAATTAGTAAAACATTTTTAGCTGCCGTCTAGTTTTATCATATATTACTGCCTTTGCACATGTCAATGTTTACTTTTGTATGCACATTAAAGCAACAAAAAATCCTGACTTTGGAGCAATGTTCACGGACTCTAGTATTTGACTCTCTATTAGATGCAATGCAATGGTTTTCTGTATTGGGACCACGATTTGTGTCCTAACTTGTTCACCGGTCCTCATATGGAAGGTACGTTTCCTTGTTGATGTCTCAAGAAGGATACAAGAACACACGCACACACACACAAACACACACACATTCTTGTATTTTGATGCCTTCTTGAGACACTCCAAAAAATGCCTACCGCTTTAGGACCACCCTTTCTAGATATATAAAAATTTGTATTTACAACATTGATAATGTATACATACTATGCAAATATAAAAAAAGTAAGCTTTTAGTTAATTAGTTAAAAAAAAATTTTAGCTGCCGTCTAAATTTAGCATATATTACTGCCTTTGCACATGTCAATGTTTACTTTTGTATGCACATTAAGGCAACAAAAAATCCTGACTTTGGAGCAATGTTCACGGACTCTAGTATTTGACTCTCTATTAGATGCAATGCAATGGTTTTCTGTATTGGGACCACGATTTGTGTCCTAACTTGTTCACCGGTCCTCATATGGAAGGTACGTTTCCTTGTTGATGTCTCAAGAAGGATACAAGAACACACGCACACGCACACACACACAAACACACACACATTCTTGTATTTTGATGCCTTCTTGAGACACTCCAAAAAATGCCTACCGCTTTAGGACCACCCTTTCTAGATATATAAAAATTTGTATTTACAACATTGATAATATATACATACTATGCAAATATAAAAAAGGTAAGCTTTTAGTTAATTAGTTAATTATTTTTTTTTAGCTGCCGTCTAAATTTAGCATATATTACTGCCTTTGCACATGTCAATGTTTACTTTTGTATGCACATTAAGGCAACAAAAAATCCTGACTTTGGAGCAATGTTCACAGACTCTAGTATTTGGCTCTCTATTAGATGCAATGCAATGGTTTTCTGTATTGGGACCATGATTTTTGTCCTAACTTGTTCACCGGTCCTCATATTGAAGGTACGTTTCATTGTTGATCTCTCAAGAAGGATACAAGAACACTCGCCCCCACACACACACACACACACACACACACACACACACACACACACACACACACACACACACACATTCTTGTATTTGATGCCTTCTTGAGACACTCCAAAAAAATGCCTACCTCTTTAGGACCACCCTTTCTAGATATATAAAGATTTGTATTTACAACATTATTAATATATACATACTATGCAAATATAAAAAAGGTAAGCTTTTAGTTAATTAGTCAATTTTTTTTTAGCTGCCGTCTAGTTTTATCATATATTTTTGCCTTTGCACATGTCAATGTTTACTTTTGTATGCACATTAAAGCAACAAAAAATCCTGACTTTGGAGCAATGTTCACGGACTCTAGTATTTGGCTCTCTATTAGATGCAATGCAATGCTTTTCTGTATTGGAAACATGATTTTTGTCCTAACTTGTTCACCGGTCCTCATATGGAAGGTACGTTTCCTTGTTGATGTCTCAAGAAGGATACAAGAACACACGCACACACACACACACAAACACACACACATTCTTGTATTTTATCCCTTCTTGAGACACTCCAAAAAAATGCATACCTCTTTAGGACCACCCTTTCTAGATATATAAAGATTTGTATTTACAACATTAATAATATATATTCATACTATGCAAATATAAAAAAGGTAAGCTTTTAGTTAATTAGTAAATTTTTTTTTTAGCTGCCGTCTAGTTTTATCATATATTACTGCCTTTGCACATGTCAATGTTTACTTTTGTATGCACATTAAAGCAACAAAAAATCCTGACTTCGGAGCAATGTTCACGGACTCTAGTATTTGGCTCTCTATTAGATGCAATGCAATGGTTTTCTGTATTGGGACCATGATTTGTGTCCTAACTTGTTCACCGGTTCTCATATGGAAGGTACGTTTCCTTGTTGATGTCTCAAGAAGGATACAAGAACACTCGCACGCATGCACAAACACACACACATTGTTGTATTTGATGCCTTCTTGAGACACTCCAAAAAATGCCTACCTCTTTAGGACCACCCTTTCTAGATATATAAAGGTTTGTATTTACAACATTATTAATATATACATACTATGCAAATATAAAAAAGGTAAGCTTTTAGTTAATTAGTTAATTTTTTTTTTTTAGCTGCCGTCTAGTTTTAGCATATATTACTGCCTTTGCACATGTCAATGTTTACTTTTGTATGCACATTAAAGCAACAAAAAATCCTGACTTTGGAGCAATGTTCACAGACTCTAGTATTTGGCTCTCTATTAGATGCAATGCAATGGTTTTCTGTATTGGGACCATGATGTTTGTCCTAACTTGTTCACCGGTCCTCATATGGAAGGTACGTTTCCTTGTTGATGTCTCAAGAAGGATACAAGAACACACACACACACACACAAACACACACACATTCTTGTATTTTGATGCCTTCTTGAGACACTCCAAAAAATGCCTACCTCTTTAGGACCACCCTTTCTAGATATATAAAGATTTGTATTTACAACATTAATAATATATACATACTATGCAAATATAAAAAAGGTAAGCTTTTAGTTAATTAGTTAATTATTTTTTTTAGCTGCTGTCTAGTTTTAGCATATATTACTGCCTTTGCACATGTCAATGTTTACTTTTGTATGCACATTAAAGCAACAAAAAAATCCTGACTTTGGAGCAATGTTCACGGACTCTAGCATTTGGCTCTCTATTAGATGCAATGCAATGGTTTTCTGTATTGGGACCATGATTTTTGTCCTAACTTGTTCACCGGTCCTCATATGGAAGGTACATTTCCTTGTTGATGTCTCAAGAAGGATACAAGAACACACACACACACAGACATTCTTATATTTGTTACCTTCTTGAGACCTCCGAAAAAGGCCTACCTCTTTAGGACCACCCTTTCTAGATATATAAAGATTTGTATTTACAACATTAATAATATATACATACTATGCAAATATAAAAAAGGTAAGCTTTTAGTTAATTTTATTTTTATTTTTTTTATTTTTTTGGAATTGGTTTTTAATCTTCATTATTTACTTCAAGTTATTACACTATGTCTCTATATACATATTTATTTTATTTATTTAATTAATTAATCATTAAATATTATTTCATTAATTTTTTGTGAATGTCTATCTGTGTTGGCCCTGCATTTAAGTTAAAAGTTAAAGTACCAGTGATTGTCACACACACACTAGATGTGGTGAAATTTGTCCTCTGAATTTGACCCATACCCTTGTTCCACCCCCTGGGAAGTGAGGGGAGCAGTGGGCATGAGCGGTGGCCGCGCCCGGGAATCATTTTGGTGATTTAACCCCCAATTCCAACCCTTGATGCTGAGTGCCAAGTCCCATTTTTATAGTCTTTGGGTTGACTCGGCCGGGGTTTGAACTCACAACCTACCGATCTCAGGGCGGACACTCTAACCACTAGGCCACTGAGGTGGCGACTTGTCCAGGGTGTACGCCACCTTCCACCCGAATGCAGTTGAGATAGCCTCCAGCACCCCCCACGACCCCGAAAGGGACAAGCGGTAGAAAATGGATGGATGGATAATTAATTTTGACCAAACGGGGCGCATTTCAATTTCTTACACACACTTGTTATTACATATGTTGGCCAGAGGGGGAGCACTTAAAATTTTTTACACACACTTGTTATTTCATATGTTGACCAGAGGGGGAGTACCTTTAAAACCGACACCCAGTCAATTTGAAAAATCCCTCCTTTTTGGGTCCACCCTAATTTTGATAGATTGGGTGCAAAGGGGTCTCTATTTTTTTATCATTTTACTCAAAAAATGTCACTATTTTACAAGAACAACAAAAAAAATTGGAAATATTGTGATAAAAGTCGGAATTTTATACGACAAATGTCACCATTTTGCATTAAAAAGTAATAATTTTACGAGAAAATATTGCAATATTACAGAAACAGAAAGAATGTGAGAAATTGTTCCCAATTTTATAAGAAAGAAGTTGTGAAAAAAAGACTGCTTTTTTTAATTTTTATTTTTTCGTTTGTAATTGTTTTTTAATCTTCATTATTACAGTATGTCTCTATATACATATATATATATATTTTTTTTTAATTAATTTTGGCCAAAGGGGGCGCATTTAAATTTCTTACACACACTTATTACATATGTTGGCAGAGGGGGAGCACTTTTAAAACCGACACACAGTCAATTTGAAAAATCCCTCCTTTTGGTAATTTTGATAGATTTCACCACCAGGGCTGCAAATTAGGTCTCTATTTTTTGTTTTTTGTAATGTGCTTCAGGCCGATGACAAAGGAGTCACAGACCACAGATGGCCCCTGTGTCGCACTTTGGGCAACCCAGCTGTAGAAGCTAACTGTTAATGGCCACTATAGTCTTAGTGCTGTAGTGTATTTGTTCATCCTACAGTCACATATGGCAGTGGTCCCCAACCACTGGGCCGCACAAGAAATTAAAAACAAATAAATAAATAAAAATTGTTTTTATTTTTTTATTAAATCAACATAAAAAACACAAGATACACTTACAATTAGTGTACCAACCCAAAAAACCTCGGTTGGTAGAGTGGCCGTGCCAGCAACTTGAGGGTTCCAGGTTCGATTCCCGCTTCCGCCATCCTAGTCACTGCCGTTGTGTCCTTGGGCAAGACACTTTACCCACCTGCTCCCAGTGCCACCCACACTGGTTTAAATGTAACTTAGATATTGGGTTTCACTATGTAAAGTGCTTTGAGTCACTAGAGAAAAGCGCTATATAAATATAATTCACTTCACTTCACTTCACTCCCTCCCCCATTTACACTCATTCACACTCATTCGCACAAGAGGGTTGTTTCTTTCTGTTATTAATATTTCTGGTTCCTACGTTATATATCAATATAGATCAATACAGTCTGCAGGGATACAGTCCGTAAGCACACATGATTGTATTATTTTAAGACAAAAAAATAAAAAATAAAATAAAATAAAATACCATCCTGACTTTGGAGCAATGTTCACGGCCTCTAGTATTTGGCTCTCTATTAGATACAATGGTTTTCTGTATTGGGACCATGATTTTTGTCCTCATATGGAAGGTACTTTTCCTTGTTGATGTCTCAAGAAGAGTTGAAATACAAGAACACACACACACACACACAGAGACATCATTGTATTTGTTACCTTCTTGAGACCTCCGAAAAATGCCTACCTCTTTAGGATCACCCTTTCTAGATGTATAAAGATTTTAATTTACAACATTAATAATATATACATACTATGCAAATATAAAAAAGCTTGTTGTGAAAAATGAGTTGGTATTTCACAAGGAAAAGGTCACAATTTTCACAAGAAAAACTTAGAATTTTGGCAGTCTTATAATAAAAGTCGTACTTTTACTCAAGGCAAGTCAAAATTTTACTAAAAAAACTGAACATTTGTGCAATATTATGATAAAAGTTGGAATTCTACTCAATAACAGTCGCAGTTTTACAAGAAAAATTACAATTTTGGCAATTTTATGAAAAGAGTCGTCATTTTACTCAACAAAAGTCACAATTTTATAAGAAAGCTTTAAAACGTTGGCAATATTATAATAATAGTCTGATTTTTACTTAGCAAAATTATGACAAAAGTCATCATTTAAATGTAACTTAGATATTGCGTTTCACTATGTAAAGCGCTCTAAATCACTAGAGAAAAAGTGCTGTATAAATATAATTTACTTCACTTCACATAATTTTACTCAAAAAATGTCACTATTTTACAAGAACAACAAAAAAAATTGGCAATATTGTGATAAAAGTTTGAATTTTACATGACAAATGTCACCATTTTGCATGAAAAAATAATAATTTTACGATAACATATTGCAATATTACAGAAACAGAAAGAATATGAGATATTGTTCCCAATTTTATAAGAAAGATGTTGTGGAAAAAAAAGACTGCTTTTAGTTAATTATTTATTTATTTATTTTTATTTTTTTTGTAATTGGTTTTTAATCTTTATTATTTACTTCAAGTTATTGCAGTATATACCCTTTTATACATTTTTTTTTATTTTTTATTTTTTAATGAATTTTGGCCAAAGGGGGCGAATTTTAAATTCCTTACACACACTTATTACATATGTTGGCAGGGGGGGAGCACTTTTAAAACCGACACACAGTCAATTTGAAAAATCCCTCCTTTTTGGGACCACCCTAATTTTGATAGATTTCACCACCAAATGAGACATTCTCCATTAGATGCAATGGTTTTCCGTATTGGGACTATGATTTGGGTCCTAACTTGTTCACATCTCCTCGTATGGAAGGTACTTTTCCTTGTTGATGTCTTAAGAAGGGTACCAATACAAGAACACACACACACACATGCACGCACACACACTTCAGCCTCATTATTTGCTTGCAAGTCTTGTATATTGTTTTCCAAATCCATCACTTCCGGTTTCCTCTGGGAACTGATGAGCTGATGTTTGTGTTTCAAAAGCAAGCCAAACTTGACTTGGGAGAACACACAGTACTATACAGCACCTGATTGTGTTTATTTAGGAAAATATATACTCATAAAATGATGGATTATTATATATTTGACCGATTTGTGGTGGAGGCTAAGAAAATTAATACATTTTCATGACTTCAGTTCTAATTTTTTCACTGAAATTAGTTATGATACACAGCACAAACATGTTCCATATAAAAAAAGGTTTTAACTGAATTTGATAAAGAATATTAAATTAAATAAATAAAAAAGCCGGACAAAAGTAACGAGAGGTGGGGGAAACAATTGCTTTTTAGATGCATCGCAATTTATTAGACTAGACTAGACTAGACTAGACTTCCTTTTTATTGTCATTCAAATTTGAACTTTACAGCACAGATAAGAACGAAATTTCGTTACATAAGCTCATGGTAGTGCAGGATAAAAAAGCAATAAGGTGCATATATAAATAAATAAATATATATATATATATATAATATATATATACATATATATATATATATATATATATATAAAATAAATAAATATATATAAATAAATAAATAGATTACTGTACAGATAAATATATTGCACTTTTTCACATGTGTCCACGTTTATGGATGTATGTTATATTGTCTTTTTTATTCCAGCGAGTTAATCCATTTTGGGGGGAGTTGAGTGGATAATTTAATTATGATGCGTTCAAGAGTCTTACGGCTTGAGGGAAGAAGCTGTTACAGAACCTGGAGGTTCTGCTTCGGAGGCTGCGGAACCTCTTTCTAGAGTCCAGCAGTGAAAACAGTCCTTGGTGGGGGTGGGAGGAGTCTTTGCAGATTTTCTGAGCCCTGGTCAGGCAGCGGCTTTTTGCGATCTCCTGGTGGTCTTTTCCGCCGTCCTCACCACTCTCTGGAGAGACTTCCAGTCTGAGGCGTTGCAGGCTCCAGTCCAGACAGAGATGCTGTTGGTCAGCAGGCTCTCTATAGTGCCTCTGTAGAATGTGCTGAGAATGGGGGGAGGGAGCTGTGCTCTTTTCATCCCACGCAAAAAGTGCATGCGCTGCTGAGCTCTTTTTACAAGAGCTCCGGTGTGTAGGGACCAGGTTATATTGTCAGTTATCTGCACCCCCAGGCACTTGGTGCTGCTTACTATCTCCACCGCTGTGCCGTTGGTGTATAGTGGAGCGTGGCTGGACTGGTGCTTCCTGATGTCAACGATGATCTCCTTGGTCTTGTTGACATTCAGGACCAGGTTGTTGGTTCTGCACCAGTCAACCAGATGTTTCACCTCCTCCCTGTAGTCCATGTCGTTGTTGTCACGGATGAGGCCCACTACTGTCGTGTCGTCCGCATACTTCACAATGTGGTTAGTAGTGGACCTGGCGCAGCAGTCATGAGTCATCAACAAGAACAGCAGTGGACTCAGGACGCAGCCCTGGGGGGAGCCGGTGCTCAGGGAGATGGCACTGGAGGTGTTGTTGCCCACTCTCACAGATTGGGGTCTGTCTGTGAGGGAGTCAAGCAGCCAGTTGCAAAGGGGGGTACTTGTTTATATATTATATATATATATATATATATATATATATATATATATATATATATATATATATATATATACATACCTGCCAACTACTCCGGTTTTCCCGTAATTAGTACGGTTTTCATCAACCTATTCCGGGTTACGGTTGCAGTGATAAAAAATACGGTTTTTCATTCATTAAAAAAAAAACATTTTTTTAAAAGTTTTATTCACGAAATCGCGTAACAACAATGACAATCGACACTGCTTCCCGTAACTTCCTATCGAGCCATTCCGAATGCCATGCGCGAGGCTATTTATAGCACCGCTGCCAAGCACGAGGCACCAGTTGCCATTGTTTCCAAACGAGCGAACGATCATGGAATCAGCCGGAGAAAAATCGCAAACGAGTCTTAAACCGAAAAGAAAACTGCAGTCATTCCGTGAAGAATATTCAAAAGCCTATCCGGGAATAATTATCCGTTCCAAAAAGGGTGAAAAGTACGCGAATTGCACCTTGTGCAGACAAGATTTTTCGATCGGACACGGAGGAATTAGCGATGTAAAAGACCACGTTGGGACAAAAAAACACAAGTCTAATGCCGTTGCTAGCGATACAAGTGGAAAACTTTCAACGTTTTTCGTCGCCCAAACAGATTCTTTGGATGTGATAAATGCCGAAGTAATAATAATTTTTAATATTTTTGCAGTGCTATTTCTGTTGAAAAGTTAAAATGATTACATTAGAGATGTGATGTGCCACATTTCAAGTGTCTGATGGCTTAAATTAATTTTCATAAATTTTTCATATTTTGAATTCTTTTGAAAGGCTTACAAAAAAACTACATTTGAATTGTAATTCCATGCTATTGACAGGACTATTAATTTGAATGAAGTTAGCTTACCATGTTTACAGTATGATAATTGTGATAGAAATGTGAATTTTAGGCACAGAATATTTTTTACAATTGAACAAGGCAGTAGATTATACAAGCTTGGACAGAAAGTTAATAATGACACCAATTTTTTTTTTAATGGAATTGTTTAGTACTGTTTTACCATTTGTTTACTGTAAAAAGTGTTTATACTGTTTATACTTTCAATTAACAAATTGAAGTCTTGTGAAAGGTTGACAGGATAACTGGCATTAACTGTCAAAATAATTTCAAACTATTGAAGTTAGCTTACAGAATAAACATGTCAATCAACCCATATGATTTTTGCTGTAATATTTTTGTTTTGAAAAGTCACTGTGACTGATAGAAAAGTGATGGTTTTAGCAACATTTTAACCTGTCTGAATGCTAATAATCATTTTGCGTCGGGGGTCTTCGCCCCGCCAGACCCCCCACCGGGACTTTGTCCTGGACCTACCGGGGCCTGCGGCCCCTGGACCCTGGCTACTAGGTTTTTCTGATTTCAAAAGTTGGCAGGTATATATATATATATATATATATATATATATATATATATATATATATATATATATATATATATATATATATATATATATATATATGTTACACTGTATGTACAGTATTTTTCGGACTATAATGTTTATATATGTATATATATATAATATATATATGTTTATATATATTTGTTTATTCACTGGCAGCACAGATATACAGTGGTTAGTGCATGTGCCTCACAATACTAAGGTTCTGGGTTTGATCCTGGGCTCTGGATCTTTCTGTGTGGAGTTTGCATGTTCTCCCACCTCCAAAGACATGCACCTGGGGATAGATTGATTGGCAACACTAATTAGCCCTAGTGTGTGAATGTGAGTGTGAATGTTGTCTGTCTATCTGTGTTGGCCCTGCAATGAGGTGGCGACTTGTCCAGGGTGTACTCCGCCTTCCGCCCGAATGCTGCTGAGATAGGCTCCAGCACCCCCCGCGACCCTAAATGGACAAGGGGTAGACATCGGATGGAGTCAAAAAGTTTGGGGAAGCCTGCGTTACACTGTATGTACCGTATTTTTCGGACTATAAGTCGCAGTTTTTTTCATAGTTTGGCCGGGCTCCAGTGCGACTTATACATGTTATTTTCCTTTTTTATTATGCATTTTCGGCAGGTGCGACTTATATTCCGGTGCGACTTATACCCCGAAACATACGGTATATATGCATGTTCGAAATAAACTGAAACTGAACTGAACTGAACAATTCGGACATGAGTCATAAGGAAGGCAAGATTGTTTTATAAATATCTATGCAATGCCTCCACGGTTTGATTTCAAAATGTCGAGACTTATGCAGATCCCAAATACACAACGGCAGGTACCAAGAGGTAAGAAAAGTTGGTTTAGCATAATAAGGGGATAGCCGTCCCTGACCCAAAAAAACACCATTTCATTCATTGACCATTGTAATAGGTCAGTTTTTCTCTAATAGTGGGCCATGTGACCCCAAGCAACGTGCTTTATCAGTATCATGATTCAAACCCCGCTTGGAAAAGCTGTGCGTGACAAAACGTGCTCATTGTAGATTAAAAAAAATAAATAATAATAATAATAAATAATCTGCACAAATTATTTTATTCATTTTTGTTTTGTAGGTTAAAGTGTTTTATATAGTGTTAATGTTTCTGATCAATTAGAATTTATTATCAGTTATTAATTTTAAGTCAGTCAAAGCATTTATAGTTTAAATGAGGATTACTTTTTTTATTTGAGGAAGATTTATGCACATTAAATGTTTTATTTTATTTGAACTATGTTAAAAAATGTATTATTTGTTGTAAGTTGATCTATATTCCTTTATTATTGTTATCTTTAATGTAAATAAGAATACAATGTTATGCAGAGGTATACTTATAACAATTTTATAGGCAAGTGATACTATTTATAGTCGCGGTTTAGGGCTGGGGCGCAAAATGTTTTCTTCTTACTCTGGGGGCACAACAGACAATAATTGAGAAGAGCTGTATTAGGTACACTAGCACAATGCATTGGCAGGTGATGTCTTTATAATGATAGTCATACTTTCCTTACAGGTAATATTAATACCGTACTGATCATTTTTGGCAGTAATTTAGACCTGCACTGCATTATATTGATGGTTGTGTCCTACACATTACATGTTAAATAGGCTATACTGTGGTACTTGAATCTATTAAAAATAAGTTAGGAGGAATACTCCTATTCCTTTAGATTAAACATCTAGATTTGAAGGGAGACAATACAAAACACACAAAAAGTTGCATTTCAAACAATACAATAAGCAAACGCTGAAACTATGAGAGAAGAGTGGCATCTAGTGGACAAGTCAAGAATACTGTATTTGATAAGTTAAATACTAAACATTGCTTTAAACCAGGGATCCCCAAACCTTTTGACTAGGGGGCTGCATTTGGGTTAAAAAAATTTGGCCGGGAACCAGGCTGTATATATACAGTACAGGCCAAAAGTTTGGACACACCTTCTAATTCAATGTGTTTTCTTTATTTTCATGACTATTTACATTGTAGATTGTCACTGAAGGCATCAAAACTATGAATGAACGTATGTGGAGTTATGTACTTAACAAAGAAAGGTGAAATAACTGAAAACATGTTTTATATTATAGTTTCTTCAAAATAGCCACCCTTTGCTCTGATTACTGCTCTGCACACTCTTGGCATTCTCTCGATGGGCTTCAAGAGTTAGTCACCTTAAATGGTTTCACAGGTGTCATAGTTTTGATGCCTTCAGTGACAATCTACAATGTAAATAGTCATAAAAATAAAGAAAACGCATTGAAATGAGAAGGTGTGTCCAAACTTTTGGCCTGTACTGTATATATATATATATATATATATTTTTTTTTTTTTTTTTTTTTTTTTTTTATATATATATATATATATATATATATATTTATATATATATATATATATATATATATATATATATATATATATATTCCGAGCGCGATGATGTCACGTTATCGATGGGAAAATGCATTTTTAGACAATATGATTTGCCTGAGCGGCTAGGAGACACCGAGAGTAACAAGCGGTAGAAAATGGATTAGAAAGGACAGATTTGAAAAATAATTATTATTAAAAAAAATAATAATAATTTTTAATTATTATTATTATTATTATTATTATTAGCGGATTTTGGACGCTGGCTGGCCGGATTATATAAACTCAGGAAAAGTGTCGATTTTAACACTATTTGAGTTGAAATAACACCCTAGATCAGGTGTCCCCAAATTTTTTGACTCGGTGTGGCCGCATTGGGTTAAAAAAATTTGGTCGGGGGCCGGGCTGTGTATGTGTGTGTGTGTGTGTGTATATATATATATATATATATATATATATATATATATATATATATATATATATATATATATATATATATATATATATATTCATTCAGAGCGCGATGATGTCACGTTATCGATGGGAAAATGCATTACTAGACAATATTTGCCTGAGCGGCTAGGAGACACCGATAAAAAAGGTAGCGTGTGCTTTGTATTACCTGGCCGTCAAGGGAAGACTACGGAAAACGGCAAATGCATTTGGACTGGCAAAGCAGACTGTATCAGTTATTGTCCGCCATGTATGTCGTGGGCTCAACGTCTAGGTCCAGAGTATATAAAGTCACCAAAAAGGAATGGACAATAAAGGTGAAGGCAAAAGAGTGAGGAGTGTCCTGACCAGATATCTACATCCCTAGTTTGATTGATGTAAAATGTTCTTTATCCCATTGTTTACGTGTCTAATAAAGATTTGATTAATGTATGATGGCTCAGGTGTGATTCACTACAATAGGACCCCACAGCACACTGGATTGCAGTTAATTGAAAAACCACAACACTGGATTTCGTTCAGATAAGTTAAATATAAGAATTTGCACACAAAGCAACACTGGAGGTGACTATGACTTGCGCATTTTCCGCGCATGCGTATTAGGTTGCGTTGGGCTGGCTGACGGAGGCAGGGAGGGGGTCTTAAACGGTGGCATTGTTGTGTGTGGACACGGATAAGATTAGGTGGGATTTACCCTGGATAACCTTAACAAAAACTAGAACTTGGTTGATGACACATGATTTTACAAACACTGCTACTTAAGTAGACTGACCATACGTCCTCTTTTCCCCGGACATGTCCTCTTTTGCGGGGCTGTCCGGGCGGAGTTTCTTAAATGCCTCAAATGTCTGGCATTTTGAATTAGGGTTGCGTGTATTTTCAATGTACGTTCGGGTTAAGAAGGGGTTAAAAACAAAACAAATTGTGATGGTGTGCGCACGCAGCAGCATTCGTGAGGGAGGGGCAGAGACAGAGAGCGAGGGAGTGGATTGATTGAAACTTTTATTAGTAGATTGCACAGTACAGTACATCCATCCATCCATTTTCTACCGCTTGTCCCTTTTGAGGTCGATAGTAACACCTGAATAAGTTTTTCAACTTGTTTAAGTCGGGGTCCACGTTAATCAATTCATGCTACAAATATATACATTAAAAAAAAACATAAAACTAAAACATTTTGAAATGAGGGATAGATCTGAAGTTGATGTAGACTCCAGAGATTTAAGTGTTAATTAAATATAAAATGTATGTATGCCCTGGCACACCATTATCATCATTTCATGACCGAAGCAAAACACTTTTTACACTTTTATCCTGAAATAAATACACATACAACTTATTAAATAAAAACATAGAAAAAATTACCAGCAGCGGTAAAGTTTAGATCCATGAAGGAAAGAAGAAAGTGGATGAATGTTTATAACTTAATAAATCTACATATGCATACAAATTTGTTTAATTTTTTTAATGAATTAAGTAATGTTTATGACAACCTTTTTCCAAAACACAATATAGAATGTGAGATATAACAGGATAATGCATACGTTTATCATTTGTTTTCAAAATGCTTGCAAAAAAGTGGGACCCCGAAAATTTACTGTGGGACCCCATTTTTATGACTTGATGGGGTCTCTGGGACTCCATTTTGAAAATTCCTAGTGCCAACACTTCTGTCAACAGAGGAGAAAAAATGCTTTATTTAAATAAATATGTTATTTATAAAGCAAGTTCGAGTATCATTGGCAAATTTTCACCTAGTCCCGGCCTTGGCACGCATATACAGTTGTGCTCATAAGTTTACATAGCCTGGGAGAATTTATGATTTCTTGGCCATTCTTCAGAGAATATGAATGATAACACAAAAACCTTTCTTCCACTCATGCTTGATGGTTGTGTGAAGCTATTTATTGGCAAACAACTGTGTTTACTCTTTTTAAATCAAAATGACAAAAGAAAGTACCCAAATGACCCTGATCAAAAGTTTACATACCCCAGTGACTTTGATCTGATAACATGCACAAAAGTTGACACAAACAGGTTTGAATGGCTAATCAAGGTTCCAATCCTCACCTGTGACCTGTTTGTTTGTAATTAATATGTGTGTATAAAAGGTCAGTGAGTTTCTGGGCTTCTGACAGACCATTGCATCTTTCATTCAGTGCTGCAGAGATGTTTCTGGATTCTGAATCATGGGGAAGGCAAAAGAATTGTCAAAGGATCTACGAGAAAAGGTAATTGAACTGCATAAAACAGGAAAGGGGTATAAAAAGATATCCAAGGAATTGAGAATGCCAATCAGCAGTGTTCAAACGCTGATTAAGAAGTGGAAAATTAGGGATTCAGGTAGACCAGCAAATATTTCAGCCACAACTGCCAGGAAAATTGTTCGAGATGCAAAGAAAAATCCATAAACAACTTCAGCTGAAATACAAGATTCTCTGAACAATTGTGGTGTGGCTGTTTGAAGATGCACTATAAGGAGGCACTTGAAGAAAAATGGGCTGCATGGTCGAGTCGCCAGAATAAATCCATTTCTGCGCAAATGTCACAAAGTATCCCGCTTACATTACGCCAAACAGCACAGAGACGAGCCTCAAAACTTCTGGAACAAAGTAATTTGGAGTGATGGCTTTCTTCTTATGCTTATCATTCATATTCTCTGAAGAATTGCCAAGAAATCATAAATTCTCCCAGGGTACGTAAACTTATGAGCACAACTGTATGTGTCCTCTTTTTGGGATTTCAGAATATGGTCAGCCTAACTTAAGCAATTGCTTTAAGGCCTACTGAAACCCACTACTACCGACCACGCAGTCTGATAGTTTATATATCAATGATGAAATCTTAACATTGCAACACATGACAATACGGCCGGGTTAACTTATAAAGTGAAATTTAAAATTTCCTGCGAAACTTCCGGTTGAAAACGTCTAGGTATGATGACGTATGCGCGTGACGTCGATGGTTGAAACGGAAGTATTGGGACGCCATTGTATCCAATACAAAAAGCTCAGTTTTCATTGCAAAATTCCACAGTATTCTGGACATCTGTGTTGGTGAATCTTTTGCATTTTGTTTAATGAACAATGGAGACTGCAAAGAAGAAAGCTGTAGATGCGATCAGTGTATTAGCGTCTGGCTACAGCAACACAACCAGGAGGACTTTGACTTGGATAGCAGGCGCGCTATCCGACGCTAGCCGCCGACCGCATCGATGATCGGGTGAAGTCCTTCGTCGCTCCGTCGATCGCTGGAATGCAGGTGAGCTTCGGTGTTGATGAGCAGATGAGGGTTGGCGTAGGTGGAGAGCTAATGTTTTTATCATAGCTCTGTCGAGGTCCGTAGCTAAGTTAGATTCAATGGCGTCGTTAGCAACAGCATTGTTAAGCTTCGCCAGGCTGGAAAGCATTAACCGTGTAGTTACAGGTCCATGGTTTAATAGTATTGTTGATTTTCTGTCTATCCTTCCAGTCAGGGGTTTATTTATTTTGTTTCTATCTGCAGTTAAGCCTGATGCTATCACGTTAGCTCCGTAGCTAAAGTGCTTCACCAATGTATTGTCGTGGAGATAAAAGTCACTGTGAATGTCCATTTCGCGTTCTCGACTCTAATTTTCAAGAGGATATAGTATCCGAGGTGGTTTAAAATACAAATCCGTGATCCACAATAGAAAAAGGAGAGAGTGTGGAATCCAATGAGCCCTTGTACCTAAGTTACGGTCAGAGCGAAAAAAGATATGTCTAATCCTCTAATCCTTCACTCTCAGTTCCTCATCCACAAATCTTTCATCCTGGCTCAAATTAATGGGGTAATCATCGCTTTCTCGGTCCCAATCGCTCTCGCTGCTGGTGTAAACAATGGGGAAATGTGAGGAGACTTTCAACTTGTGACGTCACGCTACTTCCGGTACAGGCAAGGGTTTTTTTTTTATCAGCGACCAAAAGTTGCGAACTTTATCGTCGTTGTTCTATACTAAATCCTTTCAGCAAAAATATGGCAATATCGCGAAATGATCAAGTATGACACTTAGAATGGATCTGCTATCCCCGTTTAAATAAAAAAAATTAATTTCAGTAGACCTTTAAATCGCGCGAACAAGATGTAAGCATGTCACAATAAGTTTTGTATTTTACAAACATAAAAACACACTAATTATCGTATGCACATAGTGGGGTGAAAAGACAGAACAGTAAGAGTAAGAAATGAAAATAGACAGCTGCCCCTTTGATTTTTTTCTATTTACTTACGCAAACTTACTTCCGGCTGTGACGCAAGTCCCCGCCCCCCGGCGTGTTGTGTACCTCACATGACTTGAACGTTCCATTTGACAGAAAAATGTCCGCTGCCGCCTCCAAAGCCGTCGTCCTTCTGGTGGTCTTGTCCTCCTGCTGGGGTCGGCAGGCTGACTATTCCCACGACGCCTTCGACGAAGTCGCCCAAGAGACCTCCAAGTTCGGCTCGCTGTGGCCGCTGCCGCAGAAGGTGCAAATCTCGGCGGTGTCTTTAAAGTTGGCCAGGGACACTTTCCAAATCTTTGATGCCCAACTGTCGTCGGCGGGGCCGAGCTGTAACCTCCTACAGAACGCGTACAGGAGGTAAGATGGGCCAACGTTTTTATTTTTTTATTTTTTATTTTTTAATTAGCTGTTAGCGCCACTGCTATTGCTTTTGAGGAAGTGGAAGGGGAACTGCACATTTTGGGACATTTTGCCTATCATTCACAATCCCTACATGAGACAAGAACACAAATGTTTTCATTTGTATACATTCTAAATAGTAAATAAACGCTCGCAAAAGGCAGCTAACAATGTATGGAATGGAATGTGATTTTGGAATTGTGAATGGTTGGCAAAATTTAGGAAAAAAAGGGCAGTTTCCCTTTAAAGGCCTACTGAAACCCACTACTACTGACCACGCAGTCTGATAGTTTATACATCAATGATGAAATCTTAACATTGCAACACATGCCAATACGGCCGGGTTAGCCTACTAAAGTGCAATTTTAAATTTTGCGCGAAATATCCTGCTGAAAACGTCTCGGTATGATGACGTCACGGATTGTAGAGGACATTTTGGGACAGCATGGTGGCCAGCTATTAAGTCGTCTGTTTTCATCGCAAAATTCCACAGTATTCTGGACATCTGTGTTGGTGAATCTTTTGCAATTTGTTCAATGAACAATGGAGACAGCAAAGAAGAAAGCTGTAGGTGGGAAGCGGTGTATTGCGGCCGGCTGCGGCAACAACACAAACACAGCCGGTGTTTCATTATTTACATTACCGTGAGTACGCATGCAGCTGCGGCTTCCAAACATTTTATCGCTTGCCCGTACGTGCGTGCCGCTATGTTCATGTCACGTACGTAACTTTGGGGAAATATATGTGCTACATGAACTTTGGGTATGTGAACGGTACTTTGGCGGACAGGAGGGGGGAAGTGTTTGTTATGCGGGATTAATTTGTGGCATATTAAATATAAATATAAGCCTGGTTGTGTTGTGGCTAATAGAGAATATATATGTCTTGTGTTTATTTACTGTTTTAGTCATTCCCAGCTGAATATCAGGTCCCACCCGCCTCTCACAGCATCTTCCCTATCTGAATCGCTCCCACTGGCCTCTAGTCCTTCACTCTCACTTTCCTCATCCACGAATCTTTCATCCTCGCTCAAATTAATGGGGAAATCGTCGCTTTCTCGGTCCGAATCGCTCTCGCTGCTGGTGGCCATGATTGTAAACAATGTGCAGATGTGAGGAGCTCCACAACCTGTGACGTCACGCTACTCGTCTGCTGCTTCCGGTACAGGCAAGGCTTTTTTTATCAGCGACCAAAAGTTGCGTACTTTATCGTCGATGTTCTCTACTAAATCCTTTCAGCAAAAATATGGCAATATTGCGAAATGATCAAGTATGACACATAGAATGGGCCTGCTATCCCTGTTTGAATAAGAAAATCGCATTTCAGTAGGCCTTTAAGATGAAGGGTCAAAGGGGGAGAATTTGGATTAAACTTTGTAGATAGATAGACAGATAGTACTTTATAAAGTAGGAATCAATAAATTGATTCCTTCAGGAGAGTTTCCTCAGGAAAATTAAAATTCCAACAGCAGTGTACAGAATTGAGATACAATTTAAAAAGTAAATAATGGGGGTATAAATGGAAACAAAATAGAAAAATATAACAATAAGAATACAAGTAAAAAGCAACAATGAGAATAAAAATATAACAGTAAAATAAGAATATAACAAGAGAAACTAGGCAGTAGTGACCATGTTATGAAAAAGTATTGCACTGTTATTGTTTTGCATCCCCTGTCATCCTAGTACTTGGGTACCGTACCGTACTTGGGTTGAGCGAATCCATCCAAATATCGGTAGTAGCGATACCAAGTGTATGCTGTAGAAAGAAAGAACATCACATGGTTACATTTGCACAATGCAACATATTTTACAACACATGTATCATAAATAAAATATAGATTAGCGCAACTTGGTGCCACCGCAAATCTCGTACTGTATTTTCCGGACCATAGGGCGCACCGCATTATAAGGCCCACTGCTGTTGAATGGTCTATTTTTTTAATCTTTTTTCATGTATAAGGTGCGCACCGGATTGTAGGGCGCATTAAAGGAGTCATATTATTATAATTTTTTTGTAAATGGAAAGCACTTCCTTGTGGTCTACATAACATGTAATGGTGGTTCTTTGGTCAAAATGTTGCATAGATTATGTTTTACAGACCATCTTCAAGCCGCTTTCTGACAGTCGCTTCCGGATGGGCGGTCTTCTCCCCGTCATCTTTGTTGTAGCGGTGTAGCGTGCAAGGACGGGAGTGGAAGAAGTGTCAAAAGATGGAGCTAACTGTTTTAATGACTTTCAGACTTTACTTCAATCAATAACAAAGCAGCATCTCCTCGTCCGGAAACAACAACACTGGAAATGTGTCCCGTGAAAAACCGTCCGACTGGAACTCTCTAATAACGAAAGTTTTTTTGGCGAATAATTGAAAACTCACTACACCGGTATGTTTTAGCGCTTTCATGGCGCGTTTACTGACGGATATAAGTAAGAAATTTACACTACTTTATATTAGAAATGGCAACAGCGGAGGATGAATGTCACATAATAAGAAGATAGATAAAAAGAAAAAGTTTATGACTACGTTGTCGGCCCGGACTACAAAGGCAGACGCGCAATTTTTCAGGACTTAAGCAGATTCCAAATACAGATCAGCAGGTACCAGAAGGTAAGAAAAGTTGTTTCTGCATAATATTGCGAAACAAAACGCCAGATAATATGTCTTACCTTATACATACACCATAATAATACTCCTATGTTGAAACACATCAAGCGGTGCGGCTTCATAGCTTACCAAAGTCGTACTAAACATTTTGATAGATTTTTGAGCGCCGTGTGTAATGTTCTATATTTTCAATGGAACATATTAAATGTTGGTGTTGTTTACTTGAGTCACATTGCAATCATAGTGCAGCCTACACTTATCTCTTATGTTTGACTGCCATCTACTGGTCACACCATGTACCAAATTAAATAGCTTCGAGGTGGGTAAGCTCAACCAAACTTATTCCTTACATTAGGCGCACTGGGTTATAAGGCGCACTGTCGAGTTTTGCGGGGGGAAAGGATTTTAAATGCGCCTTATAGTCCGGAAAATACGGTATGTTTGCCTTACAATATTAGTGCATTGACGATACGGATACAAAAACAACAGCAAGGGAGAAAAACGGGGGGCCCCCACATGGATCATGTGATCTGCATATAGGAAGGGGCGCCCCTGACCCTCCCCTTTTTTAATCCCTCGACAGAAATGTGTAGCGCTTGGTCTGAGCACGTTATCCTACCAAGCGTCCATGTGTGGGTGAAGTGATCTTCCCCAACAGTAAGTAGTTCATGGTACGGAGGAAGCTGGATTCAAACCAGGAACCTTCCAGTTACTGATTGACCCGCTCTACATTCAATACTCCTTGCAACATCAAGGAGTCACATGATGACACTTGTGTGTCTTTGTTTCTTCAGGTATTATGAGTACATTTTCGACGGCGTTAAAAAGACGTGGCCAAGCAAAGATGGGTGGACGGACCCTGCCGGTCTGCTGGGACTGCAGGTGTTGATCACAGACCCTGAGCCAGGCTGTGAACAATACCCCAGCGTGACAGCAGACGAGTCCTGTAAGTTTATATCCTCGTTCTTTCAAGTTATGACCGTGCTGTCTTATCATGTAATAGCTGTATCGTGCCTTTGACCTAGTGAATGTTTATCGGTTAAATACACATGTAATAAAGTTAACATAATATTGAATCAAGATCAATGTTTTTATGAATTATAATAATTATTATTTTTGACCTATCCCCTTGGATAGGTCAAAAATTCATAAAAACATTGATTTTTTGATTAGAGATGTCCGATAATATCGGCCGATAAATGCTTTAGAATGTAATATCGGAAATTATCGGTATCGTTTTTTTTATTATGGGTATCGGGGGGTTTTTTTGTTTTATTTTTAATTTCTTTTTTTTTTTTGGTATTAAATCAACATAAAAAACACAAGATACACTTACAATTAATACACCAACCCAAAAAACGTTCCTCCCCCATTTACACTCATTCACACAAAAGGGTTGTTTCTTTCTGTTATTAATATTCTGGTTCCTACATTATATATCAATACAGTCTGCAAGGGATACAGTCCGTAAGCACACATGATTGTGCGTGCTGCTGGTCCACTAATAGTACTAACCTTTAACAGTTCATTTTACTCATTTTCATTAATTACTAGTTTCTATGTAACTGTTTTTATATTGTTTTACTTTCTTTTTTATTCAAACATTTTTTTAAATTTATTTATCTTATTTTATTTTTTTATTTTTTTTTTAAAGGACCTTATCTTCACCATACCTGGTTGTCCAAATTAGGCATAATAATGTGTTAATTCCATGACTGTATATATCGGTTGATATCGGTATCGGTAATTAAGGGTTTGGTCAATATCGGAATATCGTATATCGGCAAAAAGCCATTATCGGACATCCCTAATTTTGATTCAATATTATGTTTTGAGCAATGACAGTTTTAAAGAAACAAAACAGCTTTGTTTTATTAGTCAACATTGCAACTTTTTCTAAATTACTCTGATTACTTCACATCAAATATTCCACTTTGAAAACTTTTTTTTATGTAAGATTTTGCATATATTGTGTGTTTGCCATAAAAAAACAGTTTTCTTTGACAAAAAAGGAAGAAAACAAACAAACAAAAAACAACATAAAAAAACCAACAACTTACAATTGAGGGATAGATCTGAAGTTGATGTAGACTCTAGAGATTTAAGCGTTAAATAAATAATGTATGTATGCCTTGTGGCACACCATTATCATCATTTCATGACCAAAGCAAAAAACGTTTTACACTTTTATACTGAAATAAAAACACCTACAACTTAATAAATAAAAAATTATAGAAAAAACTACCAGCAGCAGTAAAGTTTAGATCCATGAAGGACAGAAGTAAGTGAATGAATGTTTATAACTGAATACATTTACATATGCATTCAAATTGGTTTTGTTTTGCATTCTTTTTTAATGACTTAAGTAACGTTTATGACAACCTTTTTCCAAAACACAATATAGAATGTGAGATATAACAGGATAATGCATACATTTATCATTTATTTTCAAAACGGCTACAAAAAAGTGGGACCCCATTTTGAAAATTCCTAGCGCCAACACTGCAACATGATTAATGCGGAACACATGTATTTAAAATAGATAACAAAGATTTTAGAATTATTTAAAATAAATAAAGTACAGTTCTTAAAGTAGTCCTTTGTTCCTTAACCACAGGCCCCATTGTTGGGCCGTGAGCAACAATATCTGTTTCTCAACTGTAGTCTGTATGGGCCGCAGCGGTACTCAGTTGTAATATGCCTTTCCACCACTTGTGGCACTAACGGCAATATCAAACAAAGAGAAGAAGTCTGGAGCTAAAGTCATGGAGAAGTTTCTTAAGCGCAAAAACTGTGACTAAAGTGGTGAATCTGTGTTTATTTTTGCACAATTACATAATTGTATGTAATTGTCAGTTATTTATGAATTCCTTTTTATGCAGTATATTTGATTGGTAGCTTTTATTTCGTAATTAGCCTTACCTAACCCTACGGTTTATGTGTTAATGAATAAATACAAATATTTGGGATTAACACATGCTTTCATATCATTTGACAAGATTGTAAACTGTAAGTAGTAAGAAGGTTATATATGATTATTGAATATCTTTAGGATCAATAGTAAGATGACTAAATCAGTGTTAATATTTAAATGTATTGGAAAAGTTGGGCCCCCAGGTCAAAAAGGTAAAGATCCCCTGTTGCTAAACCTGCAAATCGGGTCACAACGACACAAATATTTTCTTTGTTAAAAAACAACAACAGACAAAGCAAATAAATGTAATTATCATGATGTGGTTTTAGAAGAACACAACATATATCATTAATAAAAAAAACACTTGTTTGTAGAAATAAATATACAAGTAGGCAGGAGCTTAAAACTGGATGTCAACATGTTTTTGAGACTTGAATAAAAAAATTCAAATAGAGGGTTTTGGAGTTTTAGACCGGGGAAAAGCCTCCTCCGTCATTCGCAGTATGCCTTAAAAACGGTAATAATAATAATAATGGATTAGATTTATGTAGCGCGTTTCAATAGTGCATGTGCCTCACAATACGAAGGTCCTGAGTAGTCCTGAGTTCAATCCCGGGCTGGGGATCTCTCTGTGTGGAGTTTGCATGTTCTCCCTGTGACTGTGTGGGTTCCCTCCGGGTACTCCGGCTTCCTCCCACCTCCAAAGACATGCACCTGGGGATAGGTTGATTGGCAACACTAAATTGGCCCTATTGTGTGAATGTGAGTGTAAATGTTGTCTGTCTATCTGTGTTGGCCCTGCGATGAGGCGGCGACTTGTCCAGGGTGTACCCCGCCTTCCGCCCGAATGCAGCTGAGATAGGCTCCAGCACCCCCCCCGTGACCCCAAAAGTGACAAGCGGTAGAAAATGGATGGATGGGGTTTAAATACATTAGACACTGAAAGTAACCTACCCGTGTCTACTAAAAACCAAAATGGTCAAGTTTGTGGTATTATCCAAAACTAATATAAAGTATCAAACAACAGAAGAATAAACGATTATTACATTTTAACAGTAAATGAACAAGTAGATTAATAATTCATGTTCTACCACTTGTCCTTAATAATGTTGACAAAATAATAGGATGGAAAATGACACAATATGTTACTGCATATGTCAGCAGACTAAATTAGGAGCCTTTGTTTGCTTACTTACTAATAAAAGACAAGTTGTATTGTATGTTCACTATTTTATTGAAGGACAAACTTGCAATAAGAAACATATGTTTAATGTACCCTAAGATTTTTTGTTAAAATAAAGCCAATAAGTATCGAAATACATTTTGGTACCTGTACCAAAATACTGGTATTGGGACAATACTAGTGTCAGTATATATGATGTATATTTATATTGTTTTATTGCCTAGCCCTAATTACAGTGGTAAATCTAAAGCTGAGTGTTTAAGACCTTCGACTTTGATACAGTAATTGCAACAAGTCACATGATGATGTCACGGAAGTAAAACTTGTTTTTGTTTCTGCAGACGAACTGCTGGTGGATCAACCCTTTGCTCTCCTTAAGGCGCCCAAAGTTTGGGGAGCACTTCATGGTACATCAGTTTTTTTTTATTTGTTGTCACAGCAATGTCTATTCCATCCATCAGTCGACCATTAATAAATAATAAAGACACATTTAAGACATTGTATTTGATGCAATACTTTTTAGATTTTTGAAGCTGTCAGTACATGACTACGCTCTTAAAGGCTTACTGAAATACAATTTTCTTATTTAAACGGGGATAGCAGGTCCATTCTATGTGTCATACTTGATCATTTCGCGATATTGCCATATTTTTGCTGAAAGGATTTAGTACAGAACATCAACGATAAAGTTCGCAACTTTTGGTTGCTGATAAAAAAGCCTTGCCTGTACCGGAAGTAGCAGACGAGTAGCGTGACGTCACAGGTTGTGGAGCTCCTCACATCTGCACATTGTTTACAATCATGGCCACCAGCAGCGAGAGCGATTCGGACCGAGAAAGCGACGATTTCCCCATTAATTTGAGCGAGGATGAAAGATTCGTGGATAAGCAAAGTGAGAGTGAAGGACTAGAGGGCAGTGGGAGCGATTCAGATAGGGAAGATACTGTGAGAGGCGGGTGGGACCTGATATTCAGCTGGGAATGACTAAAACAGTAAATAAACACAAGACATATATATACTCTATTAGCCACAACACAACCAGGCTTATATTAATATGCCACAAATTAATCCCGCATAACAAACACCTCCCCCCTCCCGTCCATATAACCCGCCAATACAACTCAAACACCTGCACAACACACTCAATCCCACAGCCCAAAGTACCGTTCACCTCCCCAAAGTTCCTTCCACACATATATGTCCCCAAAGTCCCCAAAGTTACGTACGTGACATGCACATAGCGGCACGCACGTACGGGCAAGCGATAAAATGTTTGGAAGCCGCAGCTGCATGCGTACTCACGGTACCGCATCTGCGCATCCAACTCAAAGTCCTCCTGGTAAGAGTCTCTGTTGTCCCAGTTCTCCACAGGCCAATGGTAAAGCTTGACTGTCATCTTCCGGGAATGTAAACAATGGAACACCGGCTGTATTTGTGTTGCTGAAGCCGCCCGCAATACACCGCTTCCCACCTACAGCATTGTCATTGAACAAATTGCAAAAGATTCACCAACACAGATGTCCAGAATACTGTGGAATTTTGCAATGAAAACAGACGACTTAATAGCTGGCCACCATGCTGTCCCAAACTGTCCTCTACAATCCGTGACGTCACGCGCTGACGTCATCATACCGAGACGTTTTCAGCAGGATATTTCGCGCAAAATTTAAAATTGCGCTTTAGTAAGCTCTCCCGGCCGTATTGGCATGTGTTGCAATGTTAAGATTTCATCATTGATATATAAACTATCAGACTGCGTGGTCGGTAGTAGTGGGTTTCAGTAGGCCTTTAAATGAAGTTTGTTGCTGTTTCTCATGACATGACTCTCATTTCTTCAGGCCTGGAAACGTTCAGCCAGTTGGTGTATGAAGATGAATTTAGTGCAGTGAGTAGACAGTTTTATTATCATATAATTCTGCTTGTTTTTATGCAACACAAGTTTCGACGTTGCTTTGTCCATTCCAGAAAAGTGTCAATTTAACATCCATCAGAGACTTCCCCAGATTTGCGCATCGAGGCGTCCTGCTGGACACCTCTCGACACTTCCTACCCATCAAGGTCATTTTGGCCAACCTGGTACGTGACCTAACCCAGTAGAGTTCTAACTAGACTAACTTTTGATGGTTCTAAGGCCCTTTTACCTGTAACGTCAGGAAACGATGGCAATGAACAAGTTTAATGTCTTCCACTGGCACATCGTTGACGATCCATCCTTCCCGTACCTGAGCCGAACATTCCCGCAGCTCAGCCAGCAGGTCAGTGAGACTCCTTGCAGGTGTTGCATTTCAGCTATCGTATTTTCCGGACCATAGGCACATCGGATTATAAGGCGCACTAGATGAATCGTCTATTTTTTTTATCTTTTTTCATATATAAGGACTATAGGGCGCATTAAAGGAGTCTACATAACATGTAATGGTGGTTTCTTGGTCAAAATGTTGCACAGATTATGTTTTACAGATCGTCTTCAAGCTGCTTTGTGACAGTCGCTTCAGGATGCACCGTTTTGTGGCCGGTCTTATTTACGTGGCTCACCTTTGGCAGTGTCTTCTCCCCGTCATCTTTGTTGTAGCAGTGTAGCGTGCAAGGACTAAGGATGTCCCGATCCAGGTTTTTGCACTTCCGATCCGATACCGATATTGTTTTTGCATTTCCGATCCGATACCGATACTGACCGATACTGGCCTATCTGAGCATGTATTAAAGTTTAAAGTTATTTAGCCTACTTAGTTGTCAGAATCATGTTGAAAAGCGTTTTAGTACTCTTGATAACTAGCCAGCTGAATTAGGGGAGTTTGAATAATACACAATGGTTGGTAACAAGAAACTGACCTGTTTATTCAAGGATAAACACAAAATAGACAAAATTATACATGACAAACAGAAATGGCATCATTGAACTAGGGCTGGGCGATATGGCCTTTTTTTAATATTGCGATATTTTAAGGCCATATTGCGATACACAATATATATCTCGATATTTTGCCTTAGCCTTGAATGAACATTTGATGCATATAATCACAGCAGTATGATGATTCTATGTGTTTTGATTGATTGATTGAGACTTGTATTAGTAGGTTGCACAGTGAAGTACATATTCCGTACAATTGACCACTAAATAGTAACATCCGAATAAGTTTTTCAACTTGTTTAAGTCGGGGTCCACTTAAATTGATTCATAATACAGATATATACTATCAGATATATACTATCATCATAATACAGTCATCACACAAGATGATCACATTGAATTATTTACATTATTTATAATCCAGGGTGTGGAGGGGGGCGCCGGATGTAAGTGTCAAAAAGACAGCCAAAAGAGTTTGATATGAGAATAAATCTAAAGTTAAAATATAGGGTAGAAATGCACCCATTTGCAGGAAATGTAGTCTTGATTTTCACATTTTCTTTCAAGGCTTGCATGTCTACATTAAAACATTCTTCTTCATACTACATTAATATATGCTACTTTTAAACTTTCATGCAGAGAAGGAAATCACAACTAAAAAAATCACTAATTTTTTCATACGGTGTTGATCTGGAAATCTTTGCCTCGCATTTTGATGGTGTGGGCGTGTGGCACCGAATGGAGATAAGCGTCTCGACAGACGTCACAATATTTGAACAATGATGACGAAAACTGTTTTCTCTGTCGTGTCCGTGTGTCGAAAATTGTTATGCGCTTATTTTTTTATTTGATTTTGTGCGTGGCATAGATTTGCTATGCGCAGAGGACGCTTAAACAGTGCGCAATTGCACAGGCGAGCACCTTAGAGGGAGCTTTGCTCGCACGGCTGCGCGAGCATCACAGCTAACGTTAGCCAGCTGCTACCTCTTTGCTCGGGGAGGACGTATACGTATGTGACGTATGACGTGACAGTATGTGACGTGTGTCGTGACAGTATGTGACGTGTGTAAGAAGGTGCACTTGCTGTCTGTGAGAGGGAGACACAGGAAAGAGTGAGAAGAGCCTGTCGTGTAATGCCAGCAGCTAAAAGCAACTGCGTGAGAATTCACAGACCTGTGGACGTGTTGAAGGTGTGCTGGAAAATGCGGAACGGAAATTACGGAGCAGCAGAAAAGTGGAATGTATTATTTAAATAGGTGCGTTGGAAAACACGGACCGGAGTTTTTTTTTAAACTGGATCTGGATCGGCATTTTCCCATGCCTTGCCAATACGTAATTTTTGGCAAATATCGGCAACCGATCCGATCCAAATATCGGATCGGGACATCCCTAGCAAGGACGGGAGTGGAATAAGTGTCAAAAGATGAAGCTAACTGTTTTAATGACATTCACACTTTACTTCAATCAATAACGGAGCAGCATCTCCTCATCCGGAAACGACAACAAGGCCAGAAATGTGTCCCGTGAAAAAACGTCCGACCGGAACTCTCTAATAACTAAAGTTCCTTGGGTGAATAATGTAAACTCACTACACCGGTATGTTTTAGCACTTTCATGGCAAGTTTACTGACAGGTATGAGTAAGAATTTTACACTACTTTATATTAGAAATGGCAACAGCGGAGGATGAATTTTACATAACAAGAAGATAGAGTAAAAGAAGAAGCTTATCCACTACGGTGTCGACACGGACTACAAAGGCGCGCAATTTTTCAGGATTTATGCAGATATCAAATACAGATCAGCAGGTACCAGAAGGTAACAAAAGTTGCTTTTGCATAATATTGCGAAACAAAACACCAGATAATATGTCTTACCTTATACACACACCATAATGATACTTGTATGTTTAATGCGCCAACAATCCATCAAGCGGTGCGGCTTCATTGCTTACCAAAGTTGTACTAAAACATTTTGATGGATTTTTGAGCGCCGTGTGTAATGTTCTATATTTTCAATGGAACATATAAAATGTTGGTGTTGCTTACTTGAGTCATATTGCCATCATATTGCAGTCTACATGTATCTCTTATGTTTGACTGCCATCTACTGGACACACTTATCATTACACCATGTACCAAATAAAATAGCTTTGAGGTCGGTAAGCAAAACCAGAATTAATCCGTACATTAGGCGCACTGGGTTATAAGGTGCACTGTCGAGTTATGAGAGAAAAAAAAGATTTTAAGTGCGCCTTACAGTCTGGAAAATACGGTAATTAGTTTACAGTAAATTCAAACTCGTCCTTATGTTGGAATATAATCTGTTCCAGGTCAAAATGTGGCCATCATAAAGCCTTTGTTGTTGTGTAATGTTTTAACAAGTGTGAAAATAAACTGTAAAATTCCTGCAGTAATTTTGATGGGCCCGCTATCTGTGCTGTGAACCTGTGGCCCTAACATTACCTTGTTTTAGTTGGAACAGTTAGCATACTTGCAGTCTTAAAACACATGAATTTTAGGTTTAAATTATCAATATTAGTTCAAATGCTTGTATAAAACATGTGGTGCTAATGTTAGCATGATAACAGGAAAACAGGGCTGCCAAGTTTCAGAAAATGACAAGAGTGAGACATTAGTTGCATGATGCGTTTGAAAAAATGTTGGCCTTTTTTAACATAGATTTGGCCTGTTTTAACGTTGATTTATATTTTAAGACTGACGTCCTCACCTCCAGCGGCTCTCCCTGCACTGTGGCCTCCTAATGCCAGTCTTAATTAAGCAGAAATTATAGACATGAAAATAATTTCCACTGTTTCTCTGCTGGCTCTTCTGTCTCATCCTCTGCTTCTGTGTTTTTAATTTGTATCTAATCTACACCTCCATCCTCTTCTGATCTCTCTTCATCTTCCAGTGTTGCCAACTCCTCGGTAAGGAAAGTAGCTATTGACTGTCATAAAAGTTGCCAGAAGTTGATAGATGATATCATTGCCTCATTTGTATAATTGATTACAATGGACGCTGTAGGAAGGAGGAATAACGTAGTGGGAGACATAAAAAGTAAGTTAAAAAAGCAAAGTATGATTAGAACTGTAAATGAATTTTTTTCTGTTGATTCTTAGTTTTAGTTGTTCTTTGTTCAATATTGTTAAATGTTAGACTATCAAATTTGATCAAAAGACTAAAGGGTTGTGATATTTACAAATAAACCAAATCTATTGACTGGCTCATTAACATGAACAATAGATTTGTTTTTATTTAAAGTGTGACAGTGATGAAACATGTTACCTCTCACGCAGTTAACCAAGGCAGAAACAGCGGTAGCTTTGCACAAAGTTGATGTGGGTCTCCTCTCTGAACTTGATTTGACATTGCACCTAAACGTACAACAAAATATGTTTTCAGTACCAGCTGTCCAAGAGCAGACATTAAGTAGACAGGCTGCTCACAGCAGCACCGCCTTTACGTTGAGGACATTACAGTGATATGCTTTTTCATGTCTCCAAAACACCCCAAAAAGTCTCTAGATTTGTCGCAAGTCACTTTTAAAGGGGAACATTATCACAATTTCAGAAGGGTTAAAACCATTAAAAATCAGTTCCCAGTGGCTTATTTTATTTTTCGAAGTTTTTTTCAAAATTTTACCCATCACGCAATATCCCTAAAAAAATCTTCAAAGTGCCTGATTTTAACCATCGTTATATACACCCGTCCATTTTCCTGTGACGTCACATAGTGATGCCAACACAAACAAACATGGCGCATAGAACAGCAAGCTATAGCTCGGATATATAGCATTAGCTCGGATTCAGACTCGGATTTCAGCGGCTTAAGCGATTCAACAGATTACGCATGTATTGAAACGGATGGTTGTAGTGTGGAGGCAAGTAGCAAAAACTAAATTGAAGAAGAAACTGAAGCTATTGAGCCATATCAGTTTGAACCGTATGCAAGCGAAACCGACAAACGACACGACAGTCAGCGACACGGGAGAAAGCGAGGACGAATTCGGCGATCGCCTTCTAACCAACGATTGGTATGTGTTTGTTTGGCATTAAAGGAAACTAACAACTATGAACTAGGTTTACAGCATATGAAATACATTTGGCAACAACATGCACTTTGAGAGTGCAGACAGCCCAATTTTCATCAATTAATATATTCTGTAGACATACCCTCATCCGTTCTCTTTTCCTGAAAGCTGATCTGTCCAGTTTTGGAGTTGATGTCAGCAGGCCAGGGAAGCTAGGGTCGATATTCTTCTCTTGATCATCTTCGGTGGCATAAGGGACGGTGTGAGCCAAGACATCCAGGGGGTTTAGCTCACTCGTCTGCGGGAACAAACTGCCGCCATTGCTTGCCGTGCTACCGAGGTCCTTTGTCCCTGAATTGCTCACACACTCCGGCAGATTCAATGGGGGTCTGGCGGCAGATTTCTTTGACTTTATCGTTGGAAATGCATCTGCTTTGAGTGTCGCAGGATATCCACACATTCTTGCCATCTCTGTCGTAGCATAGCTTTCGTCGGTAAAGTGTGCGGAACAAACGTCCAATTTCTTGCCACTTTCGCATCTTTGGGCCACTGGTGCAACTTGAATCCGTCCCTGTTCGTGTTGTTACACCCTCCGACAACACACCGAGGCATGATGTCTCCAAGGTACGGAAAACAGTCGAAGAAACGGAAAATAACAGAGCTGATTTGACTCGGTGTTTGAGAAAATGGCGGATTGCTTCCCATCGCTCCGAGAGCGAATAATAGAAAGGCGTTTAATTCGCCAAAATTCACCCATTTAGAGTTCGGAAATCGGTTAAAAAAATATATGGTCTTTTTTCTGCAACATCAAGGTATATATTGACGCTTACATAGGTCTGGTGATAATGTTCCCCTTTAAAAAAGAAAGTCACTAAAAAGAGATGGAAAGTTATTAGATTTAGCGAGAAAGTCGCCAAGCTGACAACACTGCGCTGAGGTGGGTGTGAAGGATAGATGCCAAGACCCGTCTTAAGTTGCTTCTGATCGGTTTACATTGCGTGGTGCCTTCCATGGTTTGGCACAAGAATTTATGGATTGGTCTGGAATTTGTTATTCCAGTCAGTCAATCAGAGTTACTCAGATTAGGGCAAGCCGCGAGGAAAAAAGTTTATTATTCTGAAAAAAATAAATATAGATTAGTAGAGATGTCCGATAATGGCTTTCTTGCCGATATCCGATATTCCGATATTGTCCAACTCTTAATTACCGATTCCGATATCAACCGATACCGATATACACAGTCGTGGAATTAACACATTAATATAAGTGTGACTTATTTTTGTTATACTGTCAAGCAGTGTTGGCGTTAACACACTTTTTGTGTCTTTTTAACGTATTGAAATCAGAAAGGACGCAGATTTTTTTTTTTTTTTTTACCATTTGCGTCCCACAGCTAATGTTTTAAAGGCCCACAGCACATTCTAAAAATATTATTAAAATAAACAAAAACATAATAAAAGTGAAATAAAAAAGCTTAAAGGTGAAATGTAATTTAGAAAAAGTTGCAATGTTGAATAATAAAACAAAGCTGTTTTATTTTTTTTCAAACTGTCATTGCTCAAAACATAATATTGAATCAAAATCAATGTTATTATGAATTATTGACCTATCCAAGGTTCCGATTACGTCACATCAAATATTCCACTTTGAAAAATATTTTTGGTGGAAGATTTTGCATACATATATGGCAGCACGGTGGAAGAAGGGTTAGTGCGTCTGTCTCACAATACGAAGGTCCTGAGTAGTCGTGAGTTCAATCCCGGCCTCGGGATCTTTCTGTGTGGAGTTTGCGTGTCCTCCCCGTGACTGCGTGGGTTCCCTCCGGGTACTCCGGCTTCCTACCACCTCCAAAGACATGCACCTGGGGATAGGTTGATTGGAAACACTAAAAATTGGCCCTAGTGTGTGAATGTGAGTGTGAATGTTGTCTGTCTATCTGTGTTGGCCCCGTGATGAGGTGGCGACTTGTCCAGGGTGTACTCCGCCTTCCGCCCAATTGTAGCTGAGATAGGCTCCAGCGCCCCCCGCAACCCTGAAGGGAATAAGCAGTAGAAAATGGATGGATGGATGGATGGATTTTGCATATTTTGTGTGTTTGCCATAAAAAAACATAGTTTTGTTTGACAAAAAAGGGCGGAAAAGAAACAAACAAAAAAACAACATAAAAAAACTAAAGCATTTTGAAATGAGGAATATATCTGAAGTTATGTAGACTCCAGACATTAAGTGTTAAATATAAAATGTATGTATGCCCTGGCACACCATTATCGTAATTTCATGACCAAAACAAAACACTTTTTACACTTTCATACTGAAATAAATACACCTACAACTTATTAAATAAAAACATAGAAAAAACTACCAGCAGCGGTAAAGTTTAGATCCATGAAGGAAAGAAGAAAGTGAATTAATGTTTATAACTGATACATTTACATACTGTATGCATACAAATTTGTCTTTTTTTTTTATTATTTATTTTAATTAATTAACGTTTATGACAACTTTTTCCAAAACACAATATAGAATGTGAAATATAACAGGATAATGCATACGTTTATCATTTGTTTTCAAAACGCTTGCAAAAAAGTGGGACCACAAAAAATTTACTGTGGGACCCCATTTTTATAGCTTGATGGGGTCCATGGGACCCCATTTTGAAAATTCCTAGCGCCAACACTGCTGTCAACAGAGGAGAAAAAATGCATTATTTAAATAAATATATTATTTATAAAGCAAGTTCATGTATCATTGGCAAATTTTCACCTAGTCCCGGCCTTGGCGTGCGCATATGTCCTCTTTTTGGGATTTCAGAATATGGTCAGCCTATCTTAGATGGTGTCAAGTGTAAAAAAACATGATTTTAGGTTTAAACAAAATCAGCTAAAAAGATAGCATTACCACACTAACTTTAGCATGTTAGCATGGGAACCGTGAGCATACTTACAAGATGGCGGAAAGTATCAAAATCCATGATTTTCAGGTTCAAATGAATAAAATGTGAATGGATGGTTGTTTCGTAGCAGTCTCATAATTACACGCAGTACAATGCAACTAAAAGAAAGTAAAACTACTTGCCCTCCCATAGAGTCATGTAACGAAGGAATAGTTTTTTTTTTTACTGCTTCCGACAGGGAGCATACCACCCGTACACTCACGTGTACACACCGTCCGACGTGAAGATGGTCATCGAGTTTGCTCGTCTTCGAGGCATCCGGGTCATCCCAGAGTTCGACACGCCAGGTCACACGCAGTCTTGGGGCAAAGGTTTGCTTCGCCACACAACTTCCTGCAGCCACCTTCTTAACTCGAAAAAAGCAATGGACTCGGTATCTTTTCCATACTCAGGGCAGTCGGACCTGCTGACGCCCTGTTTCGCTGGGCCCAAACCGTCCGGCAGCTTCGGCCCGGTTAACCCCATCCTCAACACCACCTACAACTTCATGAGTCAGCTCTTCCAGGAGATCAGCGCCGTCTTCCCCGATGCTTACATTCACCTGGGAGGCGATGAGGTGGACTTCACCTGCTGGTGCGACTTCCAGTTCTTACTTTTGTTGTTGTTGTTGTTGGCATCTCCTTAGCAACAAACTTTTATCGTTTATCTCCCGCCCTCTGTAGGAAGTCCAACCCTGACATCCAGAGGTTCATGGAGCAGGAAGGGTTCGGTCAAGACTACAGCAAGCTGGAGTCCTTTTACATCCAAAGGTGGGCTGCGGATCTCCACGTAATGTGTCATGGATATGATAATTGGTGAAGAATATCCGCAATAAACTATCTGATATGCTTTTAGACTTTTGGACATTGTGGCCTCCACCAACAAGGGCTACATGATCTGGCAGGAGGTCTTTGACAATGGCGTTAAGGTAAACGACGAAAAGGACTAATCAGTCATTCTTGACAACCATCATGCCAAGTCATTATTAGTAGCGATAGCTAACGTAACACTTGTTTGATTAATGTTCTAACCAGTGACATGCTGTGAGGTTTATAGCTGGACTCCTTTGGAGTTCTCCATGGTCCTGCCATGTATTTGACCAGGAAAGGATCTGAATCATGCGAATAGTTTATAGAATTTATAACACAGTTCAATGGACAAATATTGTTTAATTAGTTGTTTTTTTTATTGATTGAAACTTTTATTAGTAGATTGCACAGTACAGTACATATTCCGTACAATTGACCACTAAATGGTAACACCCGAATACGTTTTTCAACTTGTTTAAGTCGGGGTCCACGTTAATCAATTAATGTCTTACCGTATATTGGTTTGATTTATTTTTCATGATGACAGCCTCGCCTGTCAGCACGCCGCTGGTTCAAACTGCATTGTAAACCTACTTGACCTGCAGTTACAGACCCCCGCCAGCAGGGGTGCTGCAGTATGGTGTCAAACAGTGCCAAAACCACACTGAAACTTAGACTTAGACAACGATGCATTTCTCTGTTTCTCCGCACGTGCGGTGGTTCTAGGCCTGGGCGATAAAACAATATCATTATATATCGCTATAGATACGTAATAAGATGCGTTCGATAAAACGTTCAATCTTTTTTTTTTTTTCTTCGGAAGAAACCGGAAGTTACGAAGCAAAGGTTGGTTGCACAAATAAATATTGTTTAATTTGTCTTCCCATATATTGGTTTTAATTATTTTTCATGATGACAGCCTCGCCTGTCAGCACGCCACTGGTTCAAACTGCATTGTAAACCTACTTGACCTGCAGTTACATACCCCCGCCAGCAGGGGTGCTGCAATATAGTGTCAAAACAGTGCCAAAACCACACTGAAACGATACATTTCTCTGTTTCTCCACACGTGCGGTGGTTCTAGGCCTGGGCGATAAAACGATATCATTATATATCGCTATAGATCAGTGACGTGCGGTGAGGTTGATGGCTGGTGAGGCACTGACTTCATCACAGTCAGATTTACAAACATATGAACCCTAAAGAGTATCTTATTCACCATTTGATTGGCAGCAGTTAACGGGTTATGTTTAAAAGCTCATACCAGCATTCTTCCCTGCTTGGCACTCAGCATCAAGGGTTGGAATTGGGGGTTAAATCACCAAAAATGATTCCCAGGTGCGGCGCCGCTGCTGCCCACTGCTCCCCTCACCTCCCAGGGGGTGATCAAGGGGATGGGTCAAATGCAGAGGACAAATTTCATTACACCTAGTGTGTGTGTGTGACAATCATTGGTACTTTAACTTAACTTTAACTTTACACATACAAACTGTAGCACACAAAAAAGCACATTTAATACAAAAAACTTTATTATGGTCATACCTTTACTTAGAAATTAAGTCCATGCGCCGCAACTAAAGCCCTCACTTAAACTTTCCACGTGCAAGATTGAATCTATTTAAAAAAGTGTAACCGAGGGTTTATAAATGTCGCCTATACTGTATGAAACTACAAAATAACAAACACGGAGGCTCCAGTTTACACGAGGACCACTTTATTTACCTTCTTTCAAAAACCTCCGCAACGTGACATCACTTCCGCTCTTAGCGCCTTCAAAATAAGAGCTCAAGGCATATACTGTATAACAGCGCATAACAGGAACTTAACATCACAAAGAGGAAAGCCCATGAAAATAGGTTACACAAGTTATTTAATAAGAAGCCAAAAAGTGCAAAAACAATAATGTTCGTGTTGGAGGAGTTGTGAATTAGGTACACCTGCAGTTTGCACTGAGTGGCGTGCCTCGACTGGCTGCTGTTCACCGCACCGTCTCTTCTCAGTATTTGAACGGCAAATGTGAAAATTCAGCGATTTTGAATAAAAATAATCTAAAACTGGTGAAGTTAAATGGAAAATAACTTTATAGTATAATCACTGGATACATATAACAATTTAATAAATTTTTTTTCTTTTTACATTTTTTTTCTTTCCATGATGGCAGGTGAGGCCCCGCCTCACCTGCCTCTAGTGACTGCACGTCACTGCTATAGATACATAATAAAATGCGTTTGATAAAACATTAAAAAACTTTTTTTTTTCCTTCTACGTCGGGAGAAACCGGAAGTTGCGAAGCAAAGGTTAGTTGCACGAATAAAGGCACTCGCTGTCTGGTAACCAAGCAACGCAGGAAGTCATCACTGATCAGTGGGTGTGACAATCAGCCAATTAGGTAACCGTATCAACTATAAAGTTTGGTTGCACCCTTGTGTTGTCTCCCGGTTGATTCTTTGCACGGAGTGAGAAGAGAAAGTAAAAATGAAGAAATTGTGGATAAAACAGGAAAAGTAATATCGACAGTATGGCAGTTTTGGGGATATTTAAAAAGGACCGTAGTCAGACCAATGTGGTCTGTAAATGATGCAAGGCGCTTGTCCCCACCAGGACCCCACTCACCCTTTAGAGCACAGTTGTAACTTCCTGGCACTAAGCCTGCAGAAAATAGTTCTTCTCAGGTTTCTCTATGTTTACATTTTCACACTTTGCACTATTTTGTTACATTTTGTTAAGCCTGTCTTACATATTCCTTATTTTTGCACCGTAATTTAAATCTTAATGTTAAGTGTTCAATGTGATTTTTATTTTTATTTTGTTTACGTTGTTTGAGTGTCTTCCATTCTTGTGTTGACATTTCCTTTCCTTTCTGCCTTGATGGCTGAGGGGATTATATTCAGAAGTTACATTTGATATTAAAAATCTTAAAAATGTTAACATATTTTTCCTCCTGGCCCTTATCTTCGTTAGGTCATAATAATATCAATAGTTATCGATATCAACCCCCTATATTGTGATACAGATTTCAGTCGTATCGCCCAGCCCTACGTACCAATAAATGGTAACGTCATTGTTTAATAGGTTTTTACAATCAGAAAAGAGGGGAGTTGTATTTAATGCCCGCCCCTAAATACCAAAAGGGTGTGACGTCTACAGAAAAAAAACTCAAAACATTGTATTATTAATATTATCCTCCAAAGTGTGTTTGTACTCTGGCACCATCAAGCGAGCCTAACCTAAACACATTGCAGCTGAAGCCCGACACCGTTGTGCATGTGTGGATGAATGACGGGGCGGACGGGGAAATGCACAACGTGACCGCTGCCGGATACACCACCATCCTCTCGGCCCCCTGGTACCTAGATTACATTAGCTACGCCCAGGACTGGCAGAAGTACTACAAGGTCGAACCGCTCAACTTCACCGGTCAGTCAGGCGTGGCGTCCACCTAATCATCAACAGGCTTACGCTTACAAGTGCACAGAACCAACAAAAAAGACAGTAAGGGACGTTCCAAACACGTTATTTATGACAATGCTGATTGTCCTGTGTGTTGTGTAGCTGAAGGCAGACACAATCATCCACGTGTGGAAAGGGACCCGGCAGCAATACCAGAATGAGACGGCAAAAGTCACGTCGTCAGGGTACCAGACCCTGCTCTCCACCCCCTGGTACCTGAACCATATCGCCTACGGCCAGGACTGGCAGGGCGCTTACAAGGTTGACCCTCAGGACTTCCAGGGTTGGTGTCTGTTTTAGCACCAAAGTACACTGGAACCTCTAGAACCTCCTAAAAATGTTCTTATAGGAAACAATATAGAGTCCACGTCCAAAGTCCTTTGACATTATAAATGCCTAGGGATGGGTACCGAGTCCGATACTTTTTTGGCACTGACCGAATCCTGCCACATAAATCCAACGGTGCCATGTTACGGTACCTGGGTTGCACGTGACGTCGCGCCCGTTTGCCAACTCATTTCGCACTTTGAAGTGAAGTCCAACAGATCTGAGAGCGGATTCAGCCAAACTACCGTATTTTTCGGAGTATAAGTCGCTCCGGAGTATAAGTCGCACCGGCCGAAAATGCATAATAAGGAAAGAAAAAAACATATAAGTCGCACTGGAGTATAAGTCGCATTTTTTGGGGACATTTTTTTAATAAAACCCAACACCAAGAATAGACATTTGAAAGGCAATTTAAAATAAATAAAGAATAGTGAACAACAGGCTGAATAAGTGTACGTTATATGAGGCATAAATAACCAACTGAGAACGTGCCTGGTATGTTAACGTAACATATTATGGTAAGAGTCATTCAAATAACTATAACATATAGAACATGCTATACGTTTACCAAACAATCTGTCACTCCTAATCACTAAATCCCATGAAATCTTATACGTCTAGTCTCTTACGTGAATGAGCTAAATAATATTATTTGATATTTTACGGTAATGTGTTAATAATTTCACACATAAGTCGCTCCTGAGTATAAGTCGCACCCCCAGCCAAACTATGAAAAAAACTGCGACTTATAGTCCGAAAAATACGGTACCTCTCAGTAATGTTGCAATTTTCAATGCCCACGAAGCAATTGACTCAACAAATAAAAAAACGCTCCAACGTAAGTAAAGTAAGGCTTCACTTTTCCAAAAATGCGCTAGATTGGTGCTAATATACATCGGCTTTGCTATTGACCTGCTACTGATTAGCATTTCTGCGATTTGACATGACGATTTTAACACCTCCAAATTTGTTAATGAAAACTACAACAAAGATGCACATTATAATCAAACGGCTGGTGTGTAGTAAGAACAATACTTATAGTATCAACACTTTTTAGGGTGCAACAAAAAACCAAAACACCATAAACTGTACACAACTGCTGTCTAATGTCTTGGGCAACTGTAATTGCAACTTAAAGTCATACTTGCAAATAATAATGTGATGATAATAAAACAAGGACAGCGGTTATCATAATCTGATACATTTGTAAATTTGCAATAAAAAGTGATATATTTAAAAAAAAAAAAAAAAAATCATATTTATTAAAACACAAAAAAGTACCAAAAATTGGTACTGTTGAGTGCTTGTATCGGTTCCCTGGTACTGGGTGTTGGTACCGTATCGTTTCAAATGTGAACGATACCCATCCCTATACATGGCTCAAGAAGTAAATTGTATTCATTTAAAAGTTGTTAAAACGTTGAGGCAGTTTTCCCCCGACTGTAGAGGTTCCACTGTAGTTCCTTTTATTAGACATGATTTCCAAGTCTAAGTTGTAAAAGGTCATGGATCACTTTACTGGGGTTATTGATGCATGTACCATTTGTTTTTTTCCCCCCATTGAAACAAACACAAGAAAAACGGATATTGACCTTTTATTTTGTAATTATATATTTTTTTAATAGTTTGATTTTTAAAGTAAAATATTTTTTTTTTTTTATATATTTATGAGAAAAACAAACCATTCTTCGTTTTAAATGTTTACTTTTAATAACTAAAAAAAACAGGTCGTCATCTGTAATTTTGTGGTGATTTCAAATAAAAAAGCAAATGCTACAAATTATGTAATGATAGAATTGTGACTCGACTATTCAGACTAGAGCGCTACGTTTACTTGTGTGCAGTTAAGTGTAAGCCTGTTGACGCAGGAAAACATTTGAACAATTATTGGTAATCACGAACACGGAATCCTAACAGAGCTTCCTTTACAAAACAGGAACTGATGAACAGAAGAAGCTTGTGATTGGTGGAGAAGCCTGCTTGTGGGGGGAGTACGTGGACGCCACCAACCTCACGCCCCGACTCTGGTAAGATATCCGATAATATCGTAAGAAAGGAAAGTGCGACATCTTCAGTACCAAAGAAGAGGTTTATTGCGATCTTAAAATATGAAGAAATGTCCCTTTCAAAACCAATCCACTTTCAAATTTTACATGATGATGAAATTTAAATAATTGATCACATGACCACCCTGATCCTTTGTAGGCCTCGGGCCAGCGCTGTGGCGGAGCGTCTGTGGAGCGCCAAGACCGTGACGGACATCAGCGACGCCTACAGCCGACTGTCCTTGCACCGCTGTCGCATGGTCGAGTGAGTAGCAACCAACCGTGCATTCACCAAGTATGTGGAAATACTCTACATAGATTTTCTTATCATTTAAGGCGCGGTATTCCTGCCGAGCCGCTTTTTTCCAGCTACTGTCCTCACGAGTACAAGGGAATCTAAGGAGAAGAGGGAAATCAACTCAAACGTGAGAAATTAAATGTGAAGCCGAATCGTGGTACTGAATGCACACATCACGTCTGATCAATGCACTCTTTTGTAATGTTTGTCAAACTGATTGTTGAATACAAATGTGGATGTTTGAGCGTGTTTAGGTGCACTTTTTTTTAATCCATCTCACCATGAATAGTACCGTGATCAAGACTGTGGAAGTTTATGTGGTCACAGCACACCAGACATGCGTCTTAGGAGTATGTTCTGGTCCTGTGGGCTCATGGCCTCGTAGGTGTCCAGTTCCAAGGAGAAGGTGGCCTTCCCTGAGGTCAGTGTCCGCAGGACGGTGGAATAACCCTTGAGCAAGACATTTCAACAACACATTAGATGGGATAAATACTGTGAGAAATTCACAATAACACTATTATTATTTATTCTGGTTTGGCTCAGGTTGGCTCATTGGGTTTTCTTTTCATCACTGGAAATTAAAAACCAAAAATACGATTGAATGATACATTTCAATTTAAAACGCAAAGAAGAAAACAATTTGTTTTCTTGTTTTGCCATATTGTCCAGCCCTAGCGCTAATTTGCCACTGTTATGTCCCGCCCTCTTCCGGCTTCTAGGACGTAATTACGTACATACCTACCTAACACATGCACGCGCAATGGCTTTGGGTGTTTTGATTTGATTTTTTAGTAAGGATCCCCATTAGCTGGTTGCCTCAACAACCCACTAGTCTTCCTGGGGTCCACAATTCAATACAAATACAAGTAAAAGCATACAATTATAACAACACAATACAGAAAAAAATAAAAGCATCAATAAGAAAACAAGCAATTTACAGTCACAGAATAATAATTACCATATAAATATAACTACACAATATAAAACCAAACAAACCATCAACGAGCAAACTAATTTAAAGACTCAGATTAAATATTACTTTATTTAAAAAAAAACCTGTTTACTTTCAATGCCGGTGAGAATTTGAGGCAGGTTATTCCAGAGCGATAAAGATCTATAAATAAAAGATTTCCGCAAAGCATTCTTCCTGGGACGAGGGAGTACAAAATGCCCCTCACTGTTGTTGGCTAATAACAGCAATTTGAAGAGTTAGCGTGAGCAGTCATTGAATGTTTATTATTATCAACAACATAAATGCAAATTGTTTCTCTTGGACTGCTTTTATATTTGTGCACACTGCAAAAAGTCAGTGTTCAAAAACAAGAAAAAAAATACAAAAATTAGGGGTATTTTATTTGAACTAAGCAAAATTATCTGCCAATAGAACAATAAAATTCGGCTTGTCAAGACTTTCCAAAACAAGTAAAATTCGCTAACCTCAATGAACCCAAAAATACCTTAAAATAAGTATATTCTCACTAATAACAACCGTACTACTATATGAGTACGTATTTTCTATTGCTTCATTGAAAATAAAACAGCAAAGTCCATTTGGCTGTCATCTGTTTTAATTATGAGACACAATTGTGTCAAAGTCATGATTTTTTTTTTTTTTTTTTTTTTTTTTTTTTTACAAGCTTGAAATAAGAAATTATTACTTTAAAAAAGTAGTTTTATACTTGTGAGTGTTGATGACACAGCTTTGCATCAGTTGATATTCTAGTTTCAAGCATGTTTTACTCAATATAGGTCATACAATTTCAGCAACAAGTTGTAATATCTTACTGAGATCATTTAGGACCAAAACACTTAAAACAAGTAAAACACTAAGATAAAATCTGCTTAGTGAGAAGAATGATCTTATCAGACAGAAAATAAGCAAATATCACCCTTATTTGAGGTATTTAATCTTACTTAGATTTCAGTTTTTGCAGTGCACCGCGGTAAACACCAATCATTTTATCCGGGCCAGTAAAAAAAATGTTTACAAAAACTTTAAAATATATTAAACATTTAGACAGTTTTAAAACCAATGTTTTTTTAAACCATTATCGGTATCATAATAATGGTGTTCTTGTTATATTGTTTGCTTTGAAAAATTTAACTGAGCAAGTTGCCAACAGCAAGATCCTCAACCCATGTATCATTTGTTCATTCATTTTTCAAAATAAAACCAAAAACAAATAGAAAATGGACAAAACAGATAACATATAAACTTATTTTTTTGTGAATTCATTTGACATACAAAGTTTACCCGGAAGTAGTTTTACGTGGACTTGTGCTTGCTGGTAGAAAACATAGAAGAAGGCAGGAGGACCGAGGGGGTTTCAATCAAGTTGCAGTTATGGGATTTCTTTGTCTTTACCCTAAATAAACATCAAACATGTTGTATAGCCACGGAACTAGATAATTACCTGATGAGTCAGGATTTTCTAATCTTGCCTTGGTCCTTTTGTTCACAAAAGAGGCAGAAAATGACCAATCACAAACATGGACTTAAGACTGCTTACAGTTTATGTCACTCAGGAAGAACAACCTTATGAATAATATAAAGATATTATACTTTCTAAAGGAAAGAAATAAGGCTCGCAGAAAATCACAGTACCGTATTTTCCGCACTATTAGCCGCACCTAAAAACCACAAATTTACTCAAAAGCTGACAGTGCGGCTTTTAACCCGGTGCGCTTTATATATGGATTAATATTACGATTCATTTTCATAAAGTTTCGATCTCGCAACTACGGTAAACAGCCGCCATCTTTTTTCCCGGTAGAACAGGAAGCGCTTCTTCTTCTACGCAAGCAACCGCCAAGGTAAGCACCCGCCCCCATAGAACAGGAAGCGCTTCTTCTTCTACTGTAAGCAACCACCCGCCCGCGTAGAAGAAGAAAAAGCGCGCGGATATTACCGTACCGGTACGTTTCATTTCCTTTGTGTGTTTACATCTGTAAAGACCACAAAATGGCTCCTACTAAGCGTCAGGGATCCGGTTCATGAAAAGACGCAATCTCTCCATCCGCACACGGATTACTATTTCACAGCAACTGATATTCCTGTGAACCGCACTGTGGATACAACGGGAGCACGTACGGTGAATATTCGCACCACAGGGAATGAGAAGTCATCCTTCACTGTGGTTCTAGCTTGCCATGCTAATGGCCAGAAACTTCCACCCATGGTGATATTCAAAAGGAAGACCTTGCCAAAAGAGACCTTTCCAGCCGGCGTCATCATAAAAGCTAACTCGAAGGGATGGATGAAGAAAAGATGAGCGAGTGGTTAAGGTAAGTTTAAGTTTACGCGAAGAGGCCGGGTGGCTTTTTTCACGCAGCTCTGTCCATGTTGATATACGACTCCGTGCGCGCCCACATCACGCTGGTTTTAATATATTATTAAAGTTTGACTGACCTATTTGACTGTTTTTTTGACATTCCTTTAGCGCAGTTAGATGCGGCTTACAACACGGGGCGGCTTATAGGTGGACAAAGTTTTGAAATATGCCGTTCATTGAAGGCGCGGCTTATAACCCAGGGCGCCTTATGGTGCGGAAAATACGATACGTTAATATTTAACCCTGTAAATCATTAATGAACACGTACTGCAATCATACTTGCCAACCTTGAGACCTCCGAATTTGGGAGATGGGGGGCGGAGCGGCGGGGTTAGGGGGGGTGATGTTTGGTGGTAGCTGGGGTGTATATTGTAGCGTCCCGGAAGAGTTAGTGCTGCAAGCGATTCTGGGTATTTGTTTTGTTGTGTTTACGTTGTGTTACGGTGTGGATGTTCTCCCGAAATGTGTTTGTCATTCTTGTTTGGTGTGGGTTCACAGTGTGGCGCATATTTGTAACAGTGTTAAAGTTGTTTATACGGCCACCCTCAGTGTGACCTGTATGGCTGTTGACCAAGTATGAATTGCATTCTCTTGTGTGTGTGTGTGTGTGTGTGTGTGCTTAAGCCGCTTATATTATGTGACTGGGCCGGCACGTTGTTAGTATGGAGGAAAAGCGGACGTGACGACAGGTTGTAGAGGACGCTAAAGGCGGTGCCTTTAAGGCACGCCCCCAATATTGTTGTCCGGGTGGAAATCCGGAGAAATTCGGGAGAATGGTTGCCCCGGGAGATTTTCGGGAGGGGCACTGAAATTCGGGAGTCTCCCGGGTAAATCGGGAGGGTTGGCAAGTATGACTGCAATACTACTCTATGTTTGTAGTGGTAATGATGTAGTTTATTCTTTTAACTACAGTGGTGTCAGGCAAACGTGGTCAAATCTAAAATCTGACAATCTAGTAACAATAGTAAGGTGTGCCTGTGGTAAGAAAAAAAAATCACTGTTACTGCGGGTGCCCTGAGTGTATTTACATAATCTTCCACAAGATGGCAGCAGGTAGCTAAGGACTTTGTTAGTCAATATAATGACTGTATTCAAAATCACTAAAATGGCAGTGACAAAAACGGATAAATATCTGAAAAGGGAAAAATGGAACTCCGAACTGGACATTTATTTGCATCTTTTCATGAGGAAGTGGCATCAAAACGAAAACAAAAAGCCAGGTCATACCATGAATTGATTACGTGGAACCCGACTTAAACAAGTTGAAAAACTTATTGGGGTGTTACCATTTAGTGGTCAATTGTACAAAATATGTACTGTACTGTGCAATCTACTAATAAAAGTTTCAATCAATCAATCAGTGAATATCGCAGCTATGTCCACACAAACATGGATCTTCGAAAAATGCAGATTCTTGTTAAAAGTTCAAGTTAAAGTACCAATGATTGTCACACACACACACAAGGTGTGGCGAAATTATTCTCTGCATTTGACCCATCACCCTTGATTAACCCCTTTGGAGGTGAGGGGAGCAGTGAGCAGCAGCAGCGGTGGCCGCACCCGGGAATCATTGTACTGCTTGTTCTACATCAGCAATGTTTGGTTAGGTCAGTGCTTCTCAAATATTTTCTGTTACGCCCCCCCCCCCAGAAAAAAGAAAATATTTTGCGCCCACTCTCCACCGTGACTATAAATAGAATAATTTGTCCTATAAAATTATATCTCTGCATAACATTGTAAGCGTATTGACATTAAAGGACACAACACACCGGTCTTTCCTCTGCTGCCACCGTGGTTACATTGAAGCCTTCATCATATTCTGGTAGGGCAAAAAGAGCATGTTGCCCGAGGTCACATGTGACCACTATTTGAGAAGGACTAGGTTAGGTGAAAACAAAGACATCCCATAACTTCATGTCTTCTATGTTTTCTCTCTACAAGCACTATTCCGCGTAAAAATACTTCCGGGTAGACTTCACAAAAATGTAGTTATGCCTGTTACCTGTTTTGTCTATTTTTAAAATTGTGCACAAAATTGGAAAAACTACCATATTTTCCGGACCATAGGGCGCACCGGATTATAGGGCGCATTAAAGGGGTCTTATTATTAATTTTTTTTCTAAATGTAAAACACTTCCTTGTGGTCTACATAACATGTAATGGTGGTTCTTTGGTCAAAATGTTGCATAGATGATGTTTTACAGATCATCTTCAAGCGGCTTTCTGACAGTCGCTTCAGGACGCGCCGTTTTGTGGGCGGTCTTATTTACGTGTCTCACCCTCGACAGCGTCTTCTCCCCGTCATCTTTGTTGTAGCGGTGTAGCGTGCAAGGACAGGAGTGGAAGAGGTGTCAAAAGATGGAGCTAACTGTTTTAATGACATTCAGACTTTACTTCAATCAACAACGCAGCAGCATCTTCTCATTCGTGGCTCACTAGTGCAACAACAACGCCGGAAATGTGTCCCGTGAAAAAACGTCCGACCGGAACTCTCTAATAACGAAAGTTCCGTGGGTGAATTATGTAAACTCACTACACTGGTAGTTTTTAGCGCTTCCATAGCGAGATATATGTTAGAACTTCACAGTACTTTATATTAGAAATGGCAACAACATAGGATGAATGTCACATAACAACAAAATAGTGAAAAAGAAGAAGCTTATCGACTACGGCATCGGCACGGACTACAGTGGCGGACGTGAGCAAATTTTCAGGACTTAAGCAGATCTCAAATACACATCAGCAGGTACCAGAAGGTAAGAAAAGTTGGTTTTGCATAATATTGTGAAACCAAACGCCAGATAATATGTCTGCTAATGGGTGCCATGTTGCGGTCCTTATACACACACCATAGTAATACTTGTATCTCTGACTACGGTAGTCGTAATGGGCCGACAATCCATCAAGCGGTGCGGCTTCAAAGTCATACTAAAACATTTTGACAGATTTTTGAGTGCGTGTGTAATGTTCTTTATTTTCAATGGAACATTTAAAGTTTTGGTGTTGTTTACTGGCGTCATATTGCAGTCTACACATATCTCTTATGTGTGACTACTAGGGATGATGCTTGAAACCGGTTTTCCCGGTTGTTCGATAAGAAAAGAACCGAGTTCTCGGACTCAAATCCCTTTTTGAGAACCGGTACCCGTTATCGAGACCACTATAGTAAAGAAAAAGAGTTGGTTCTTTATTTGAATCCCTGAGAACGAATCCCAATTGGGCAATGTTATGCCCATTTGATTGTAGACTCTTACTGACACTTTGTGGCGATATGAAAATACTACGCGTCATTAGTCTGGCCACTTCCGGGTTGGCGAGTCAGTTCAGTTCATGAGACAATTGAGAAGTAGACAAGTTGTGTTAGCTCTTACAAGCCTTGGAAAAGATAAGTTTGTAAGTAAACTGTTTAACTTGTTTATGTAACTCAATATTAAGGTGGAAAGTGGTTAAATTTAAAACTAAGATGTTTATTGAAAAACGATTTTTGTGCACTGTTTCAATGGATGATTTGAGGACTTAAAATGGCTGCCAGTCGTGTATTTCCACCATCGAAATAGTTTCAACACTCAGAAGTATTTGTTTGATGATAGTAATGTATATTTGTGTGAAGCTAATATTTACATATTGTGTATTAAATTTGAGTATGTTAATTGAATCACATAGCTTATACATTTGTCATTGTGTGTATTTCAGTTTAAAAAAATAAAAAATAACAGTCCAGTGCAAGACAAAAGTAAAGATAGGAAAAGACAAAGCAAGATCAACAACAATAAAGAGCCTAAATGGATTAATCTGCTTTGGAACTTTATTAGACGTCTTGGATTGTTTGTTAGCTGTCTGCCTGTGCGTGTAGTTAGTATGTTCCAATAGCAGCAGAAGTGCACTTTTTGGAGAGCTGTATTATTTTCAGTTTTGTGCCCAAGGGACTGATTTTATTTAACACTATATTATTATTTATACACCTATAGCAGGGGTCCTCAAGTACAAATCTTGAAGGTCCACAAATGTTTTTTTGAAACAGGCTGGGTCCGTTTATTATCGGTCAAGCTTATAAGGTAGCAGGAGGTAGGTAGTAGTTTAACGTTTTCTTAAAAATTAACAAAAATAAAATAAATATCCAATAAAATACATGAAAGATTTTCTTTGAAACAAAAATAAATAACTCAAAACCCATGCCACTCTGAGTGAGCACTCTGTTGCTATTTGTTGTTGTGTCATAGATTTAACAAAAATCTTGCTTGATGTTTCATATGACTTTTTCAGCCTCATTATTTCTTTTTTTCCTTAGCTCCGAATCATGATGAAATGTCTCTTCAAATTCGCGGTGCTCTTTCAAATAGTGACGTTTCAGATTTTCACTTTTCACCAGAGCAACAGCACTGTTGCATATTAGACACATTGGTACTTGCAGTAGGTAGGATGAAAACATAATGCTCTGTCCATTCTTCCTTGAAACGTCTGTTTTCCCTGTCCACCTTTCTTTTACCAGCCTGAGCCACTTGGAGCATGCCATTGTGATTTGATTCACATTCAGTGACTGACGAGTGAACAGTTAGCGAAGTAGCGATACGAGACAACTGTGTGCCTGCAGCGAAAGGTTCCATGCACTGTGCACATGTGTATGACCCAGGTGGTAACAGCCTATCAGCGCGTCGTTGTGATAGAGATGACAACCCATACCCCGGAATCAGCCAATCAGAGTGGCGTTCTCTCGCTCTCACTCCGTCTCTCTCTCTTTCTCTCTCTGAGAGAGAGAGAGAGAGAGACGGAGTGAGTGAGACACGGAGAAGTGTAAACGAAACGTGGAGATATTTGACTGAAAACAACAAACAACATTGACATGCGCTAGTGATATCTCAAAGATAAATACAATTATTATATTTTTTTATAATAATTATAATTATAATAATAAATTTAAAAATTTTTTTTTTTTTTTTTTTTTTTACTATAATTCGTGCTGGGTCCGGACATGGACCGCAGTCCGCCTGTTGAGGATCACTGACCTATAGTGATCACAGAGACAGGTTGTTTTTGTGTTACTGTATATATTTGTTTTTCTGAAAAATCCCACTTAATATACTTTGGGTAACAATAGTTCATTTTTATTTTTTTTTAGGGGGGTAACAGTCAATATTTATTTTATTTTTTTCTTGTAAAATAAAAGTGAGCTTTTGTTAAACCAAATATTGTGTTTTTTTCCATATACAACAACCTATCTTGATTCGATAAGAGAATCGATAAGGAATCGGTTTGATAAGAGGATTCGATAATAGGCTCGAACTCGATAATTTCTTATCAAACATCATCCCTAGTGACTACCATCTACTGGTCACACTTATCATTACACCATGTACCAAATAAAATTGCTTCGAGGTGGGTAAGCACAACCAGAATTATTCCGTACATTAGGTGCACCGGGTTAGAAAGACGCACTGTCGATTTTTTTAAAAATGAAATAATTTTAAGTGCGTCTTATGGTCCGAAAAATACGGTATTTTATTCGTTTAGTGTTTGGAACCAATATTGAAAACAATCCAGTCTAAATCTACTCACCCTTGTCTCCGCCAACGGCACGCTGGCCAGCAGCACCTTGTCGTCGTGACGACTCTGGACGTCCCGGACCGTCCCTCGTCTCTGGGCCAGGTCGCCCAGCACGGTGCCGAGGTGTTCCTCCCCTATTGTCACCTCCAGGGACATGACGGGCTCCAGCAGCTGTCCCCCGGCGAGCCTCAGGGCCTGCACAGAAGGACGGATGAAGCGAGAGCGGCCACACTGGAGTTGGTGAAGATGCGGGTTTGAACCGCTGCGCACCTTCAGCGTGCAGCGGCACACGCAGGCAGAGACCATGGCCAAGGACGTTCCTGGTTCTGTGTTGACGCTTTGGATTAGGGTGGACACGCCCTGTACAGGGTAGCCCAGCAGCGGACCTGGAAGAGGAACGGTGGCTTGAACTCTTGATTGTATCTGAGATGCTCGCTCGCCTCAGGTCGGAAAGTTCACCTTGGAGATAGGAGCTGTGCACGGCGTTCTCCACCGCCTCTCGCACGTTTGCAGACAGAGTCTCGGCGGCTTCTTCCGCAAACGCCACTTGAGGCGACTTGTCGTCCGGTTGGACAACCACCTCCACCGTCACCACGTGTCTCTTCTCGCCTACCATGCGGTCCAGTGTGTCTACGTCACAAGCCCAGTAAGTCACATGATGAATGGAGCTGTTGGTAGTACCTGGGTCTGTGTACGTCGCGGCCAATCCGTTTTTTCAATATAAAACTAAACTTGTTTTTACAATATTTCTTTCCAGGCCTAAAATGGAAATAACTGATTACAAATAAACTTTTCAATTTTATTTAAACCTGTATTTAACGAATAACCAGCATTTGGACTTGTTTTTTGCAAACCCACACCAAGTTAACCTGGTAAAAGTAATCCGTAGACATATAGACCCTTTATTTCCATAATTCCATTCAAAATGTTAAACTTCCATAGATTATAGCAGTGTTTTTCAACCTTTTTTGAGCCAAGGCACATTTTTTTCATAAAAAACAAAAATACAGAGGCACACCACCAGCAGAAAAGGTTAAAAAATGAAACTCCACCAGGTTGTCGTGCCTTATTTTGAGTTTGTTGTTGTTTCCTGTGTGTAGTGCTTTAGTTCCTGTCTTGCGCTGTTTTTTTGGTGACCCTTCCTGTTTTGTTGGTGTTTTCCTGTAGCGGCTTCACGCCTTCCTTTGAGCGCTATTGCCCGCACCTGCTTTGTTTTCGCAATCAATACTATTTGAGTTGTGCTTACGCTATCCTTCTTTGTGGGGACATTGTTGATTGTCATGTCATGCACGGGATGTGCTTTGTGGACGCCGTCTTTGCTCCACACGCTGTAAGTTTTTGCTGTCTTCCAGCATTCTGTTTTTGTTGACTTTGTAGCCAGTTCAGTTTTACTTTTGTTTTACATAGCCATCCCTATGCTTCTGTGCCTTTTCATAGCGGACTTGCCTTTTGTAGATTTTTGGTTTAAGCGTTACATACCTTTTTACCTGCACGCCGTCTCCCGCCGTGCTCTGCATATTGGGATCGCGACAAACCATCCTCGACGCGTTCCCACTTCTACAAAGCAATGAACTATCTGCTACCACCTACTGATATTGAGTATTACAAGATTACCCTGCCAAGCTCTACAAAGCACAGGCACCACTAGACAACGGCACATTATTATGATTATTGGGCAGTACGGCGTAGTGGGTAGAGCGGCCGTGCCAGAAACCTGAGGGTTGCAGGTTCCCTCCCCGCCTCTTGACATCCAAATCGCTGCCGTTGTGTCCTTGGGCAGAACACTTCACCCTTGACCCCGGTTCCGCTCACACTGGTGAATGAATGATAGGTGGTGGTCGGAGGGGCCGTAGGCGCAAACTGGCAGGCTCGCTTCCGTCAGTCTACTCCAGGGCAGCTGTGGCTACAAATGTAGCTTACCACCACCACGTGTGAATGAATGATGGGTTCCCATTTCTCTGTGAGCGCTTTGAGTATCTAATAATAGAAAAGCGCGATATAAAATCTATGTTGAAGAGGTTCATTTAGCCTACTAATGTGTATTTATAAGTGGTTGATTTATATAGGCTAGTAAGGTAAAGCTTTGTACCGTCCCTGACAAGTTTCAGCTATCTTGCTTCTGCAGCCTTCATTATTGCCTAACATGCAATAAAACATACATAGGAGAGACAGGTCGACAGTTCAGCACACATGTGAAAAGGAAACATCTGGAACGCTCACCCGTGCAACGAGAATGAAAGCAACGCAGGAAAAGCTAAAATCAGCCATTTCAGACCACTGCAAGAGGGAAAACCATCTAATGAACTGGGAGGCAGCTGGAAAGCAACAAATTCCATCGGTGGATCAAAGAGGCGCTTGAAATCAGGAAGCGGGCCCCAAAGACTGTCAACAGGGACGAAGGAGCCTACCAACTATCCCACACCTGGGACACAGTCCTGCAGGGCCGCCACCGGCCGTTTGGTAGACATCCAGACGACAGGGGGCGCCCCGCCCTACCCCCGGCGCACACCAGGGGACACCGCCATCCCACCACTTCAGGTGGGATGGAACAATCCATATAACACGTCACAGGTGACGTCACGCTAACATCACGTGACACCTCTGATGAAGGCTGTAGAAGCAAGATAGCCGAAACTTGTCTGGTACGAAACTTTACCTTACTAGCCTATATAAATCAACCACTTATAGATATAAAATCTATCCATTATTATTGATTTGCAAAAAATATTTTTTTGTACCAATTAGGTGAAGTTGCATAATTTCCCACGGCACACCAGACAATATCTCACGGCACACTAGTGTGCCGCGGCACAGTGGTTGAAAATCACTGGATTATAGATTCAGGGCCCACAACTTAAACGATTTCAATTTGGGCCTCCTGCTCACAAAACCCACGAAAACAGGATTTCAAAAAATGTTAATACTGTGAAGAAATCGGCCCAAATTTTACAGGGCATAAATGTTTTAAATTTGAGTGTCACATCTACTAAACTCAACGCACCTGCACGGGTTGTCATTAAATTGCTTGACTTTGGTTCAATTGTCTCAGTTAGGATGAATATGGGGAAGACTGCAGACTTGACAGCTGGCCAGAAGACCATCATTGATACCCTCCATAGGATGTAAGCCACAAAAGTTCATAGCTAAGGAGGCTGGCTGTTCACAGAGTGCTTTGTCCAAGCATATCAATGAAAAGTCTAGTGGCAGGACAGAGAAGATTCATCAATCTGGCAGAGAAGTAAATGGGGATTTCTTCACAATATTTACATTTTTTGAAATACTGTTTTCGTGGGTTTTGTGAGCTGAAGGCCAAAATTATGTACAAATAAACAACTAAATACTTGAAATCGTTTAAATTGTGGGCCCTGAATCTATAATCAATGGAAGTTTAACGTTTTGAATGGAATTAGGGAAATAAATACACTTTTCCATGATATTCTAATTTTTTAGAAAGGCTCTGTAGACTGGGCTTCACGGTGGCAGAGGGGTTAGTGCATCTGCCTCACAATACGAAGGTCCTGAGTAGTCTGGGGTTCAATCCCGGGCTCGGGATCTTTCTGTGTGGAGTTTGCATGTCCTCCACGTGACTGTGTGGGTTCCCTCCGGGTACTCCGGCTTCCTCCCACTTCCAAAGACATGCACTGCACCTGGGGATAAGTTGATTGGCAACACTAAATTGGCCCTAGTGTGTGGTTGTGAGTGTGAATGTTGTCTGTCTATCTGTGTTGGCCCTGCGATGAGGTGGCGACTTGTCCAGGGTGTACCCCGCCTTCCGCCCGATTGTAGCTGAGATAGGCTCCAGCGCCCCCCGCGACCCCAAAGGGAATAAGCGGTAGAAAATGGATGGATGGATGGGCTCTGTAGACTTGCAGGTAAACAAACAGAGGAGAGGTTATGGAATGTCTTTGTTTTGACCGAGCCAAACAATAAAAATGTGGTATCAGCAGTACAAAAATAGGAAAGTAAGGATTTTTTTTTTTCAAACTGTTTTTAGGGGGGTTGTTGAGGTTTGGTTTAAGGCAGTCTTTCTCAAAGAGTGGGGCGGGCCCCCGTGGAGGTGATGAAGGCTTCAATGTAACCACGTTGGGAGAGGAGGAAAGACCGGTGCTTTGTTTACTTAATAATAAGCTTACAATGTTATGCAGAGGTACAGTTATAACAATTTTATAGACCATTTATACTACACCTGGGCAAATTAAGGCCTGTTAAGCTTTTCAACCTGGCCTGCCAGACATTCCCAAAAATTGTTTTAGATGTTTAAGATGGAAAGTGTAGCTGCCATTATTATGTACAGGGATGTTTTCAAATTACTGAGAGTCTTGAACTATACAAAGTATTTCAATGGTTGGAATCTGTGCTTTTGCATTATATTCTAGTTACTACGGTAATCTAAGTCACAGCAGCTCAGACCAGGCACCAAGCAGTGTGGGTGGGGAGCGTTTCCACAGGATGTTTCCAGAGCGGCCAGCCTGAAATGCGGGTGTCAGGGACAGACGCGGTAGGAGATTTTTATAGCAAAGTTCTAAAGCTTAGTGATTGTGGGGGGAGGTGTGGCCAGCGCGCCTGCAGGAGCAAAGGTCACCGCCTCCGTCTATGGTGCTGAGGACGGGCACCATCGGATGGGGGCGGGGCATGTGCTGACGGCGAGACACAGCTGACGGGTGATTAGATTTCACAGGTGGTACGTGTTAATCTAATCATCTGTTGTCTTTAACAGTAAGCGGCCGAGAGAAGGACTGGGAAAGACTGAAAAGTCACGGACTTCTGAAAAGACATTTTGATTCATTGTTGAGCATTAAAACTGTGTTAAAAACTGCACGCCTGGCTTCGGTGACATGTGTACAGTGGAACCACTAGGAAGCAACTTCTACAGTGATGTATCAGATTGTAGGTGAGTTTATTTTTTACGCTTCGCGTTTATACTTGGCTGTTTGTTGCATTTTTGTTGTGTTTCGCTTGATTGTAAAATATGTCGATCGAGAGGGGGTGTGACGTTCATATGTTGTCAATATTCAGTGTTTTATCCTTCGTAGTTAATATTGTAAATCACACATTCTTTATTTTCATGTACATTCTGGGTGGCTCATTCAGTAAAAATGTCATAACGTTTTTAGCATTAAATCAGACATTATTGTGAGAGGTTTTGTATTAGTGTTCCTAAAAATAGATATACCGGCCCCGAGACACATTTTTTTCTCTAAATTTGGCCCCGAGTCAAAATAATTGCCCAGGCCTGATTTAAACAATATTTATATTCACGGTGGAGAGTTTTCTTCTTCCTTGGGGTGGGGGGACGCAACAGAAAATATTTGAGAAGCACTGGGTTAACTTCAACTTGATGGAGACTCCTATTTGTTCGGAACGTTATTTTTTTTTTTTATACCTTCAAGCCCAAGTCCACAGATACCTACTTCCAGGTAAACTTTTGAGTCTCAAAAAACGAGTTCAAATGCCTGTTATCGGTTATGTCCATTTTCTAATTGTGCACAAACTCGTAAATAGGAAAAAACGATTTGTTATCCTTTTAAGCCTGGAAAAAAAAAAGAAGTTGTCCATTTTTTTGTGTTGATTTTATATTGGAAAACGGCTGGCGGTGACGTACACGTTGGTAGTACCTGCAGCAGAGGCATGGTGGAGGATAGTCTCCCTGTACGCCACCTGGAGAGGGCCCAGGTGAGTCTCGATGCCGTATTCCCGCCGGATGCGATCGTGGATTATCTCGATGTGCAGCTCCCCCATCCCACACAAGATAGTCTGTGAACAGAATTGTGGGGGGCATGTGGGATTAAGGTGACAAGATAGCTGATCCAATCATGTGGTCTACCTGTCCAGAATCCGGGTCAATCCTGACTTTCAGACTGGGATCTTCCCTCTGGAGGTTGCTCAGTGCGTTCTCGAGGTCTAAAAAGAAAGAGCTGGAACTAGAGATGTCCGATAATGGCTTTTTTGCCGATATCCGATATTGTCCAACTCTTAATTACCGATTCTGATATCAACCGATACCGATATATACGGTCGTGGAATTAACACATTATTATGCCTCATTTTGTTGTGATGCCCCGCTGGATGCATTAAACAATGTAACAAGGTTTTCCAAATTAAATCAACTCAAGTTATGGGAAAAAATGCCAACATGGCACTGCCATATTTATTATTGAAGTCACAAAGTGCATTATTTTTTTTAACATGCCTCAAAACAGTAGCTTGGAATTTGGGACATGCTCTCCCTGAGAAAGCATGAAGAGGTTGATGTGGGCGGGGTTGAGGTGGGGGGGTAGCGTCCCGGAAGAGTTAGTGCTGCAAGGGTTTCTGGGTATTTGTTCTGTTGTGTTTATGTTGTGTTACGGTGCGGATGTTCTCCCGAAATGTGTTTGTCATTCTTGTTTGGTGTTGGTTCACAGTATGGCGCATATTTGTAACAGTGTTAAAGTTGTTTATATGGCCACCCTCAGTGTGACCTGTATGGCTATTGACCAAGTATGATTTGCATTCAATTGTGTGTGTGTGAGAAGCCGTAGATATTATGTGACTGGGCCGGCACGCAAAGGCAGTGCCTTTAAGGAACGCCCCCAATATTGTTGTCTGGGTGGAAATCTGGAGAAATTCGGGAGAATGGTTGCCCCGGGAGGGGCACTGAAATTCGGGAGTCTCCCGGGAAAATCGGAAGGGTTGCCAAGTATGACTGCGAGACGCAACTGCTCTGTACTTCTCCACTCCGTACAGCGGCGTTTTAAAAAGTCATACATTTTACTTTTTGAAACCGATACCGATAATTTCCGATATTACATTTTAAAGCATTTATCGGCCGATAATATCGGACATCTCTAGCTGGAACTGTAAGGGATGACGCTGAAGAACCTTCCGTAGTGACTGACCGGCTTGTTTGGACATGGTGGGTGGCTCAATGGTGCAGAAAAAGACCGGATCGGGGACCTCCACCCCTGAAAGGACCACGTCGGTTTGTTGGTCACGCCCCTTTCCCGACTTGCCCTCCTTCTGTGACCTGCGGGCGGCAGCGGCGGCCGACGCTTTGGATGAGACGATGGTGTCTCCTGTTACCGTCTGCCAAGAGCAGGAAGGTGTGAGAAAGAACAAAGGTGGAGAAGGAGTGGCACGCACCTGCTTCAGTCCGACAGTCAGAGCGATGTTTCCTGCCGTCAAGGAGGGGATTTCCACGTGCTGGTCAGCAAACGGCACGAGAAGTCTGCTCATCCTCTCGCTGGTGAGGAAATAGCGGATTTAGCATGTTTACATTTTTGGCGTCTAAAAAAAAAAACTCCCAGCAGGCGGTGGACATACGTGCTGTTCCTGTTGATGTTGTGGAGCGCCGTCTGGGCTTTCAGCGTCCCCGAGTAGATACGGAGGAAGACCAGAGGGCCGCGCTGCTTGTCGTGGAGAACCTTAAAGGCCAGAGCGCACAAGTCGTCCTTGTACCAGCGCCTGCACAAGCACAACAACGATGACACATGAACGCTACGCCACCCTTGATGTAGCGTGCCGTTTGTTACAGCGGAGGCCACTTTTTGGGGAAGCTGTTCCCCGAGAGGCAGTGGTGAGTAGAGATTGACTGATTATTGGCACCATTATTTAACACTGTTATGTCTATCGGTCTCTTTTCTTCTTTTTTTTTACAACTACAACATAACTACTAGGGGTGTGGGACAAAATTGATACAAATTTGAATCGCGATTCAGAATCGATTCTCTTTTCTTTTTTTTTTTTCTTTGATTTTTCTTTTTAATTAATTAATCCAACAAAACAATACACAGCAATATCATAACAATGCAATCCAATTCCAAAACCAAACCCGACCCAGCAACACTCAGAACTGCAGAAAACAGAGCAATTGAGAGGAGACACAAACACGACACAGAACAAACCAAAAGTAGTGAAACAAAAATGAATATTATCAACAACAGTATCAATATTAGTTACAATTTCAACACAGCAGTGATTAAAAATCCCTCATTGACATTATCATTAGACATTTATAAAAATTAAAAAAAAGAACAATAGTGTCACAGTGGCTTACACTTGCATTGCAGCTCATAAGCTTGACAACACACAGTGTCCAATATTTTCACAAAAATAAAATAAGTCATATTTTTGATTCATTTAATAGTTAAAACAAATTTACATTATTGCAATCAGTTGATAAAACATTGTCCTTTACTATTATAAAAGCTTTTTACAAAAATCTACTACTCTGCTTGCATGTCAGCAGACTGGGGTAGATCCTGCTGAAATCCTATGTATTGAATGAATAGAGAATCTTTTTGAATCGGGAAAAAATCGTTTTTGAATTGAGAATCGTGTTGAATTGAAAAAAAAATCGATTTTGAATCGAATCGTGACCCCAAGAATCAATATTGAATCTAATCGTGGGACACCCAAAGATTCACAGCCCTACTAACTACATCAGTAGATACAATATTTACACATTTGATAGCAATATTTAAAACATAATCATTAGTCAAGTAGATACCGTATTTTTCGGATTATAAGTCGCAGTTTTTTTCATAGTTTGGCCGGGGATGCGATTTATACTCTGGAGCGATTTATGTGTAAAATTATTAACACATTACCATAAAATATCAAATAATATTATTTATCTCATTCACGTAAGAGACTAGACGTATATCAGCAATCGTCACACACACACACGTCAACCAATAAAAATTTGGCGGGGGCGGGTCATGGCAGAAGTGCATTGTGAAAAAAAAAGATGCTACCTGCTACTACTTCCGCACCTCTGAAAATTGATCGTTTCAACATTGGCGGTAACTTATAAAAACTGAAAAGGGCTGAACAAAAATGGCACCGAAAAGGAAATCATATACTGCAGGTTACAAGCTGGAAGTAGTGACATATGCAGCAGAAAACTGCAATCGAGCAGCAGAAAGAAAGTTTGGAGTACCGTATTTTTCGGACTATAAGTCGCAGTTTTTTTCCATAGTTTGGCCGAGGGTGCGACTTATACTCAGGACTTAGACTTCCTTTTTATTGTCATTCAAATTTGAACGTTACAGCACAGATAAGAGTGACTTATGTGTGAAATTATTCACACATTATCGTAAAATATCAAATAATATTATTTATCTCATTCACGTAAGAGACTAGACGTATAAGATTTAATGGGATTTACCGATTAGGAGTGACAGATTGTTTGGTAAACGTATAGCATGTTCTACATGTTATAGTTATTTGAATGACTCTTACCATAATATGTTACGTTAACATACCAGGCACGTTCTCAGTTGGTTATTTATGCCTCATATAAAGTACACTTATTCAGCCTGTTGTTCACTATTCTTTATTTATTTTAAATTGCCTTTCAAATGTCTATTGTTGGTGTTGGATTTTATCAAATAAATTTCCCCAAAAAATGTGAGTTATACTCCAGTGCGACTTATATGTTTTTTTCCTTCTTTATTATGCATTTTCGGCCGGTGCGACTTATACTCCGGAGCGACTTATACTCCGAAAAATACGGTAGTAAAAAGCACTCCTCAAGCACCAGACATTTGCCCTGCATGGAAAAAAGGTTCCTTAATTTTTATTTATTTATTAATTTAAGAATAAAAATTACTCATTGTCAATATATCTCCCGAAATATGTTTCTCGCTCTAAGGCAGTGCTGGTCTCCTTTGCTTGCCTGTCAAAACTTGACATTTTAGCCTAGAAATCCAGTCCCATTTTGTTTGTTTTGGCCACTGCAGCAATGGAGTCACTTGACAAGCGTCCGTCTGCAGCACTCCCACAAAGGAGCGCGCAGAGGTTCATGTTACGTGATTATTTCAAATAACAACGCAACAGAGGTGTCGCCGCCAAAACGCCAAACTTTGTGTGAATATCTTGACAAATAGATTATTATATAAATCAGGGGTGTCCATTTTGAGCCGAGACGTCACAAGTTTAATGAGGAATCTGGCCCGCGGGGTGTCCCTAACTTAAGTTCACACATTTTTGCCGCCATCTTGTGAACATTGTGAGTAATTCAGGTTAATGACCATAAATTGCATTTTGATTCGCACACAGCACAGCAGTTTTATATATGACCCAATCCAAACGACCTTCCCCACTCATGGCGCACTTAAACTACCGGTAACACAAAAAATCAACACACATGATCACAGATAACACAACCTGCTTACTGAATTTTGTGGAAACAATAAAAAATAAGTTCAAGGACAACACATAATTCAAAATGACACCTCTATATATATATATATATATATATATATATATATATATATATACACACATTCATAAATTTGTAGATATTTATAAATATATGAATATATATATATGTGTAGATATTTACAAATATATGAATATATATATATATATAACAATATGAATATATATATATATAACAATATGAATATATATATATATATATATATATATATATATAACAATATGAATATATATATATATAACAATATGAATATATATATATATATATATATAACAATATGAATATATATATACCGGTATATATATATATACATATATATATGTATGTAGATATTTACAAATATTTGAATATATATATATAACAATATGAATATGAATATATATATATATATATATATATATATATATATATATATATATATATATATATATATATATACCGTATTTATTGGAGTATAAGTCGCACCGGAGTATAAGTCGCACCTGCCGAAAATGCATAATAAAGAAGGAAAAGAACATATGAGTCGCACTGGAGCCCGGCCAAACTATGAAAAAAACTGTGACTTATTGTCCGAAAAATACGGTATGTGAATATATATATATATATATATGAATATCCATCCATCCATCCATTGGAATATGTGTGTGTGTATATATATATATATATATATATATATATATATATATATATATATGAATGTGTATATATATATATATGAATATGTGTATTTATATATATATGAATATGTGTATATATATATATATAAATATGTGTATATATATATATATATATATTAATGTGTGTATGTATGTATATATATATATATATATTAATGTGTGTACGGTATATATATATATATATATGTATGTGTGTATATATATATAAATATATATATATATATATTTATGTATATATTTTTATATATATATATACATATATGTATATATTTATATATATATATATCTGTGTGTATATATATATATATACATATGTATATATTTATATATATACATATGATTTTATTTATATATATATATACATATATTAATATATATATCTATCTATATATATGTATTTACATATATATACACACACACATATATATATATATATATATATATATATATATATATATATATATATATAAATTATATGTAATGTATATATACATATGTATATGTGTATAAATGTATATGTTATCACTACTAGTCCGTTTCCTTAAAAATAATGTTAAAAACATAACTTAAAGCCTTGTCCAGCTGTTTACTGATGTTTAAATAACTTTTACTGCAAAAGAATATTGCCTACAAATATTGGTTATCCACCTCCTTGACTACTAATAATCGGCATCGGCCCTGGAAAAAAAAACATATCGATCGATCTCTAGTAGTGAGTTATTGGAGCAAGTCGGAATATTCCACTCACACCAGGTCATGGGGCCGCTCGTCTGGGGCGGGCAGGAAGGCGGCGATGGCGTCCATGAGAGGCTGAACACCTTTATTGCGTAAAGAGCTGCCGCAGAGCACCGGGACTCCTTTACGTTCCAAAGTGATCCTTCTCAGGGCCTCTTGGAGCTGAGGACATATTCCACAACCTCGTTTGTATCTACCGTGACACAATGTGGCAGCCAACTCACTTTGATTGAAGGAACGTCATCAAAATTGTCACCGAAGTCTGTCAGCAGCACCTCCGCAAACTCATCATCCAAATCTGCAACCTGGAGTTGACAAATTTCAAATTAAAAGTGTCCGCAAGTAGTGTTAAAAATGTGTACCTGCCTGCTCGATTAAAGCGGTTCTGGCCTGGCGGACCTCCTGCACCAGCTCCGGCTCCTTCCACTCGCTGACAGGTTTGACCTCAAAAACGCGCCCGTCGTCCTCCCGCTCGTTCAGCTTCCACGCCAGCCTCTGATTGGTCAACAGGTCAACTACGCCGGAGAAATTCTTGCCTGTGCCGACTGGAATCTACAAAAGGAAACAAAACAATCGTCGGGTTCTATACGGTGATTTCACTGTACAGTGGAACCTCGTTTTACCAACCTCTCTATTTGCAAACTTTTCGGGTTACAAACGTTTAGATTGAGCCAAATATGTCTGTGTGTGCGAACGCTTCATTCATTTAATTTTGTGTCCCGCTGGCAGCCATTTTGTGCCTGCTGGTATTGAAGAGATTGAGGTAGCTGGCTTCGTACCGCAGCATTTTTTTAATTGTGATGAGACCGAACTTTTCTGGAAAAATATCAAAACTACCTCTCGTTCAGAGGCTTCTTTTCCAAGAGGCTCCCTCCCTTCTCGCCCCCTGTCTGCTCCTTTCTCTCTTGTGAGTTAAGTTAAAGTTAAAGTACCAATGATAGTCACACACACACTAGATGTGGCGAAATTATTCTCTGCATTTGACCCATCACCCTTGATCACCCCCTGGGAGGTGAGGTGAGCAGTGAGCAGCAGCGGTGGCCGCGCCCGGGGATCATTTTTGGTGATTTAACCCCCAATTCCAACCCTTGATGCTGAGTGCCAAGCAGGGAGGTAATGGGTCCCATTTTTATAGTCTTTGGTATGACTCCCCCATCTCAGGGGGGACACTCTAACCACTAGGCCACTGAGTAGTTGTTCCATTGGTGACGTTAATTGAAGTACTTTTTAAAATATTTGTTATTGTAGCATTATGGTTGTTGAAGGTAAGGATTTTTGTTATTTCTGATCGTTTGTGAGAGCACCTATGGGACAGCAAAGCAGCGCATACAGGACAGTTTATTTTGTCGTCGTCGTCGGTTTAGCTTGTTAAAAAAAAGAATAATTTACTCTTTTTAAATAATCCATCATATCCTTGTTATGTTTGTTTGATATACGGTACTGTACAACACTTTATATTGTGTTCAAAGTGTACAAACCTTAACTAAAATATGGATTTTTGCCGAGACTGGTACCCATTTTTCATATTTACATTGTTTCTTGCTTCACTATAAGAACTTTTCCATTTACGAACCCTGTTTAATAACCAATCGTAAATCGAGGTTCCACTGAATATAGTTTCCTTTGCTCTTATAGATGCCAATATTTTCAAATGAAATATTTCTTATGTCCTCCCCACATAAATTTTACCTGAAGGAGGACTGGGTTGGCTTTTAACTTCTGCCTGATGCTCTCAATGGAAAAACTGAGGCTGAAAGAAGAAAAACATTAATTTTCAAACAATAAAAACATGTTTTTAGTGTAATATTCTCCTACTTGGCTGCAGGCTTGTCCATCTTGTTGAGGAAACAAACACACGGGATGTGATGCTTCTCAGCTTGCCTCCACACAGTCAAAGTCTGAGCCTGAAGGATCCGAGCCAGCACTTTGGTTTATTAGAGAACTCCACCTTATTTATTTTTTAAAACAAGAACCGACAAAGTTCAAACCTCGACGCCTGCAGATGCATCGAACACGGCCACAGCCCCGTCGAGAACGCGAAGAGCCCGCTCTACCTCCAGAGTGAAGTCCACGTGACCTGCCGTCAAAACCATTCAAATGTCTGCCTTAACGGGGAACATTATCACAATTTCAGAATGGTTAAACCATTAAAAATCAGTTCCCAGTGGCTTATTATATTTTTCGAAGTTTGTTTCAAAATTTTACCCATCACGCAATATCCCTAAAAAAAGCTTCAAAGTGCCCGATTTGAACCATCGTTATAAACACCCGTCCATTTTCCTGTGACGTCACATAGTGAAGCCAACACAAACAAACATGGCAGAAAGAACAGCAAGCTATAGCGACATTAGCTCGGATTCAGACTCGGATTTCAGCGGCTTAAGCGATTCAACAGATTACGAATGTATTGAAACGGATGGTTGTAGTGTGGAGGCAGGTAGCGAAAACGAAATTGAAGAAGAAACTGAAGCTATTGAGACATATCGGTTTGAACCGTATGCAAGCGAAACCGACGAAAATGACACGACAGCCAGCGACACGGGAGAAAGCGAGGACGAATTCGGCGATCGCCTTCTAACCAACGATTGGTATGTGTTTGTTTGGCATTAAAGGAAACTAACTATGAACTAGGTTTACAGCATATGAAATACATTTGGCAACAACATGCACTTTGAGAGTGCAGACAGCCCAATTTTCATCAATTAATATATTCTGTAGACATACCCTCATCCGCGCTCTTTTCCTGAAAGCTGATCTGTCCAGTTTTGGAGTTGATGTCAGTAGGCCAGGGAAGCTATGGTCGATAGGGGGTTTAGCTCGCTCGTCTGCGGGAACAAACTGCCGCCATTGCTTGCCGTGCTACCGAGGTCCTTTGTCCCTGAATTGCTCACACACTCCGGCAGATTCAATGGGGGTCTGGCGGCAGATTTCTTTGACTTTATCGTTGGAAATGCATCTGCTTTGAGTGTCGCAGGATATCCACACATTCTTGCCATCTCTGTCGTAGCATAGCTTTCGTCGGTAAAGTGTGCGGAACAAACGTCCAATTTCTTGCCACTTTCGCATCTTTGGGCCACTGGTGCAACTTGAATCCGTCCCTGTTCGTGTTGTTACACCCTCCCACAACACACCGACGAGGCATGATGTCTCCAAGGTACGGAAAACAATCGAAAAAACGGAAAATAACAGAGCTGATTTGACTCTGTGTTTGAGAAAATGGCGGATTGCTCTTCCGGTGTGACGCCACGTTGTGACGTCATCGCTCCGAGAGCGAATATTAGAAAGGCGTTTAATTCGCCAAAATTCACCCATTTAGAGTTCGGAAATCGGTTAAAAAAATATATGGTCTTTTTTCTGCAACATCAAGGTATATATTGACGCTTACATAGGTCTGGTGATAATGTTCCCCTTTCAAAAAGTCAAACAGTCGTGTCGGTACCTGGGGTGTCGATCAGGTTGATTCTGTGGCCTATCCAGTCAAACGTAACTGCCGCCGACTGGATGGTGATTCCACGCTCGCGCTCTTGAGCCATGAAGTCGGTCACTGTGTCTCCGTCGTCCACATCTGGAACAGCAACAAGGAGTGTTTAGAAACAGGACGTCTATCATTGGACATCACTTAAAACAGTGGTTCCTAACCTTTTTCTTCTCAGGGCCAACTTGTCCACTACAAAACTCCAAATATTAACACTGAATTAGTAATCTCACTCTTCATTTTAATCATATTCGATAATTAGATCTCACCTACTCACAGTTTACAACCTCGTCAAATGATATGAAAGCATGTGTTCACCACAAGGCTTAGGTCAGGCAGATTACAACATTAGATACTAATCAAATATACTGCAAGAGAATGGACTCAAAAACTGATGAAAAATATATTTACATTCAATTATGCAGTGGTAAAATAAATACATTATAACTAAATGAATAATAACTAATATATGTTTAACTAAACTGTCAAAGTGCAAATGATAACACAGCTTCACCTTTTTGGTCATACTTTTTGCGCTTAAACTACAAGTTTAGTTTGAGACTTCTTTGGTTTGTTTGATATTGTCACTACTGCCACAAGTGGTGAACAAGGGTATTACAACCGAGTACCCCTGCGGCCCATACAGACCACAGTTGAGAAACTTTTTTTTTTTTAAACGGTGATAAAAAACAAAATGTAGGCTACCATTATTAGCGTCAATATGAACTTCAATCCATCCATCCATCTTCTTCCGCTTATCCGAGAACGGGTCGCGGGGGCAGCAGCCTAAGCAGGGAAGACCAGACTTCCCTCTCCCCAGCCACTTCGTCCAGCTCTTCCCGGGGATCCCGAGGCGCTCCCAGGCCAGCCGGGAGACATAGTCTTCCCAACGTGTCCCGGGTCTTCCCCTTGGCCTCCTACCGGTCGGACGTGCCCTAAACACCTCCCTAGGGAGGCGTTCGGGTGCCATCCTCACCAGATACCGAACCACCTCATCTGGCTCCTCTCGATGTGGAGGAGCAGCGGCTTTACTTTGAGCTCCTCCCGGATGGCAGAGCTTCTCACCCTATCTCTAAGGGAGAGCCCCGCCACCCGGCGGAAGAAATTCATTTCGGCCACTTGTACCCGTGATCTTGTCCTTTCGGTCATGACCCAAGACTAGATCGACCAGTAAATTGACAGCTTTGCCTTCCGGCTCAGCTCCTTCTTCACCACAACTGATCGATACAGCGTCCGCATTACTGAAGACGCTGCACCGATACGCCTGTCGATCTCACGATCCACTCTTCCCTTACTCGTGAACTAGACTCTGAGGTACTTGAACTCCTCCACTTGAGGCAGGGTCTCCTCCCCAACCCGGAGATGGCACTCCACCCTTTTCCGGGCGAGAACCATGGACTCTGACTTGGAGGTGCTGATTCTCATCCCAGTCGCTTCACACTCGGCTGCGAACTGATCCAGTGAGAGCTGAAGATCTTGGCCAGATGAAGCCATCAGGACCACATCATCTGCAAAAAGCAGAGACCTGATCCTGCAGCCACCAACCGGATCCCCTCAACGTCCTGACTACGCCTAGAAATTCTGTCCATAAAATGTATGAACAGAATCGGTGACAAAGGGCAGCCTTGGCGGAGTCCAACCCTCAGTGGAAACGGGTCCGACTTACTGCCGGCAATGCGGACCAAGCTCTGACACTGATCATATCGGGAGAGGACCGCCCAAATCAGACAGTCCGATACCCCATACTCTCTGAGCACTCCCCACAGGACTTCCCGGGGGACACGGTCGAATGCCTTCTCCAAGTCCACAAAGCACATGTAGACTGGTTGGGCAAACTCCCATGCACCCTCAAGGACCCTGCCGAGAGTATAGAGCTGGTCCACAGTTTCACGACCAGGACGAAAACCACACTGTTCCTCCTGAATCCGAGGTTCGACTATCCGGCTTAGCCTCCTCCCAATGTGAACTTCCTCATGATGTAATGGTCTACATCAGGGGTGCCCACACGAGCTACTTTTCAATTGACCAAGTCGAGGGGATCTACATCATTCATATATATAATTTATATTTATTTATTTATTTATTTATGAAAGAGATGTTTTTAATAACAAGTTAAAGGTGTTTTGTGATAATACAAGCATTTTTAACACATATAGATTCCTTTCTTTCATGAAGACAAGAATATAAGTTGGCGTATTACCTGATTCTGCATTGATTGGAATCAGACAGTAGTGCTGATAATGTCCACATTTTCAAATGGAGGAGAAAAAAAGTTCTCCTTTCTGTCCAACACCACATGGAAGTGGTTAGTTTTTTGTCATCTTATTTGTCCAGCTTCCATACTCGTTTATATACACTTTACAAGAAATACATTGGCACCACCTGGTGGTGAGTTGGCTGCGATGGTGGGGGAGGATGCCGGACAGACCTGGCAGGCCCAAACGCATTGTGAGGGTTTGCTGGGAACGTCTGGCAGAGTCTCCTGTCAGAGAGAGTTTCAATTCCCACCTCCGGAAGAACTTTGAACATGTCACGAGGGAGGTGCTGGACATTGAGTCCGAGTGGACCATGTTCCGCACCTCTATTGTCGAGGCGGCTGATTGGAGCTGTGGCCGCAAGGTAGTTGGTGCCTGTCGTGGCGGTAATCCTAGAACCCGTTGGTGGACACTGGCGGTGAGGGATGCCGTCAAGCTGAAGAAGGAGTCCTATCGGGTTCTTTTGGCTCATGGGACTCCTGAGGTAGCGGACAGGTACCGACAGGCCAAGCGGTGTGCGGCTTCAGCGGTCGCGGAGGCAAAAACTCGGACATGGGAGGAGTTCGGGGAAGCCATGGAAAACAACTTCCGGACAGCTTCGAAGCGATTCTGGACCACCATCCGCCGCCTCAGGAAGGGGAAGCAGTGCACTACCAACACCGTGTATGGTGCGGATGGTGTTCTGCTGACCTCGACTGCGGAAGTTGTGGATCGGTGGAGGGAATACTTCGAAGACCTCCTCAATCCCACCAACACGTCTTCCTATGAGGAAGCAGTGCCTGGGGAATCTGTGGTGGGCTCTCCTATTTCTGGGGCTGAGGTTGCTGAGGTAGTTAAAAAGCTCCTCGGTGGCAAGGCCCCGGGGGTGGATGAGATCCGCCCGGAGTTCCTTAAGGCTCTGGATGCTGTAGGGCTGTCTTGGTTGACAAGACTCTGCAGCATCGCGTGGACATCGGGGGCAGTACCTCTGGATTGGCAGACCGGGGTGGTGGTTCCTCTCTTTAAAAAGGGAGGGTGTGTTCTAACTATCGTGGGATCACACTCCTCAGCCTTCCCGGTAAGGTCTATTCAGGTGTACTGGAGAGGAGGCTACGCCGGATAGTCGAACCTCGGATTCAGGAGGAACAGTGTGGTTTTCGTCCTGGTCGTGGAACTGTGGACCAGCTCTATACTCTCGGCAGGGTCCTTGAGGGTGCATGGGAGTTTGCCCAACCAGTCTACATGTGCTTTGTGGACTTGGAGAAGGCATTCGACCGTGTCCCTCGGGAAGTCCTGTGGGGAGTGCTCAGAGAGTATGGGGTTTCGGACTGTCTGATTGTGGCGGTCCGCTCCCTGTATGATCAGTGTCAGAGCTTGGTTCGCATTGCCGGCAGTAAGTCGGACACGTTTCCAGTGAGGGTTGGACTCCGCCAAGGCTGCCCTTTGTCACCGATTCTGTTCATAACTTTTATGGACAGAATTTCTAGGCGCAGTCAAGGCGTTGAGGGGATCTGGTTTGGTGGCTGCAGGATTAGGTCTCTGCTTTTTGCAGATGATTTGGTCCTGATGGCTTCATCTGGCCAGGATCTTCAGCTCTCACTGGATCGGTTCGCAGCTGAGTGTGAAGCGACTGGGATGAGAATCAGCACCTCCAAGTCCGAGTCCATGGTTCTCGCCCGGAAAAGGGTGGAGTGCCATCTCCGGGTTGGGGAGGAGATCTTGCCCCAAGTGGAGGAGTCTTGTTCACAAGTGAGGGAAGAGTGGATCGTGAGATCGACAGGCGGATCGGTGCGGCGTCTTCAGTAATGCGGACGCTGTATCGATCCGTTGTGGTGAAGAAGGAGCTGAGCCGGAAGGCAAAGCTCTCAATTTACCGGTCGATCTACGTTCCCATCCTCACCTATGGTCATGAGCTTTGGGTTATGACCGAAAGGACAAGATCACGGGTACAAGCGGCCGAAATGAGTTTCCTCCGCCGGGTGGCGGGTCTCTCCCTTAGAGATAGGGTGAGAAGCTCTGTCATCCGGGGGGAGCTCAAAGTAAAGCCGCTGCTCCTCCACATCGAGAGGAGCAAGATGAGGTGGTTCAGGCATCTGGTCAGGATGCCACCCGAGCGCCTCCCTAAGGAGGTGTTTAGGGCATGTCCGACCGGTAGGAGGCCACGGGGAAGACCCAGGACACGTTGGGAAGACTATGTCTCCCGGCTGGCCTGGGAACGCCTCGGGATCCCCCGGGAGGGGCTGGACGAAGTGGCTGGGGAGAGGGAAGTCTGGGCTTCCCTGCTTAGGCTGCTGCCCCCGCGACCCGACCTCGGATAAGCGGAAGAAGATGGATGGATGGATGGACATTGGCAGCAAACTCCGTAGCTTGCTGGCTTGTGCACACTGGCTTTCTGAGACTCTTATTTTGTTAGCACAGGCAAGACGAAACAGGGCTTTTATTGTGAAGACAGGAACTGTGCAGTCGGTCTTTAGAGTTTTGACAGCATAAAATGTGTTTCTCGCCTTCCTCTGTCATTTTTTCTTAATAACGAGCTCACAAGACCCTCGGGTGCCGTAAATGTCAATCAAGTGACGAAAGTGACGTCTATTTTTTTTTTTTTATGCCTGGCTGGCTATCGACTGACACACACTCCACGATCGACCCGTAGCTGGCGATCGACGTAATGGGCGCTCCTGGTCTAAGTGATTACTGGTCCGAAGTTACAATGAAAGACATATAATTGTAAATAATTACTTGCTTGTAGCGCAAGTGGCAAAGTCTACACGAGGTAAGTCAACACAAAGTTGTTCATTTTAAAAGTAATTTGTTTTTTCAAGGAACATTTTTTGCGCTAATGCGCTTGCTCACTAGCGTTGTGTAGCTATTTTTGACAAAGCAGCTCATTTTGACAGAATAAAATGATCTTAGATGTTTCCTAAATAAACCTGTCAGTAACAATTTTAGTGCAAATTAAAATGCAGATTCACCACTTTTGTCATATTTTTTGCGCTTAAGAAACTTCTCTATGACTTTGGCTCCAGACTTCTTCTGTTTGATATTGTTATTACTGCCACAAGTGGCGAAAAAGTGTATTACAACTGAGTACCCCTGCGGCCCATGTGGACAACAGCTGAGAAACAGATATTTTTAGCAGCCTTCTAGTGGGCGCTCACGGCCCTATGGTTAAGAAACACTGACTTCAAACACACCTCCCAGTGCTCTGGTATAGCCAGAGTAGTAAAGCATCCTCTCCGTGGTGGTGGTCTTTCCCGCGTCGATGTGGGCCATGATGCCAATGTTCCGGATCCTGCGTACACAATTTGCAGTTTGATATGAATCAGAATCAGAATTCCTTGTATGTTTAACATGCAAAGATTTTGACTTGGTAGGCTGTGCTCTCTCGTTCGATGTAAACAATAAATATTAACGATGAACTAAGGATAAAAACGAGTACTTAAATAACTAATGTCCATTTTTCCATCTTCTTCCGCTTATTCAAGCAGCCTGAGCAGAGAACCCCAGACTTCCCTCTCCCCAGCCACTTCATCCAGCTAATACACTATATTGCCAAAAGTATTTGGCCATCCAATGATCAGAATCAGGTGTCCTAATCACTTTCCGCCATTCTTCCAAAAGCGCATTGGTGAGGTCACACATTGATAAAATCAAGCACTTAGGCATGGAGACTGTTTCTACAAACATGTGTGAAAGAATGGGCCGCTCTCAGTGATTTCCAGCGTGGAACTGTCATAGGATGCCACCTGTGCAACAAATCCAGTCGTGAAATTTACTTGCTCCTAAATATTCCAAACTCAACTGTCGGCTTTATTATAAGAAAATGGAAGAGTTTGGGAACAACAGCAACTCAGCCCCCAAGTGGTAGGTCAAGTAAACTGACAGAGAGGGGTCAGCGGATGCTGAAGCGCATAGCGTAAATACATTCTGCACAGTCAGTTGCTACAGAGCTCCAAATGTCATGTGACCTTCCAATTAGCCCACGTACAGTACGCAGAGAGCTTCATGGAATGGGTTTCCATGGCCGAGCAAATACATCTCAGCCATACATCACCAAGTCCAATGCAAAGCGTCGGATGCAGTGGTGTAAAGCCTGTCACCACTGGACTCTAGAGCAGTGGAGACGCGTTTTCTGGAGTGATGAATCACGCTTTTCCATCTGGTAATCTGATGGACCGGTCTGGAGGTTGCCAGGAGAACTGTACATTTCGGACTTCACTGTGCCGAGTGTGAAATTCTGTGGAGGAGAAATTATGGTGTGGGGTTGTTTTTCAGGAGTTGGGCTTTGCCCTTTAGTTCCAGTAAAAGGAACTTTGAATGCTCCAGGATACCAAAACATTTTGGACGATTCCATGCTCTCAACCTTGTGGGAACAGTTTGGAGCGGGCCCCTTCCTCTTCCAACAGGACTGTGCACCAGTGCACAAAGTAAGGTCAATAAAGATGGATGACAGAGTCTGGTGTGGATGAACTTGACTGGCCTGCACAGAGTCCTGACCTGAACCCGATAGAACACCTTTGGGATGAATTAGAATGGAGACTGAGAGCCAGGCCTTCTCGGCCAACATCAATGTGTGACCTCACCAATGCGCTTTTGGAAGAATGGCGGAAAATTCCTATAAACACACTCCGCAACCTTGTGGACAGCCTTCCCAGAAGGGTTGAAGCTGTAATAGCTGCAAAAGGTGGACCGACATCATATTGAACCCTATGGGTTAGGAATGGGATGGCACTTCAAGTTCATATGCGAGTCAAGGCTGGTGGCCAAATACTTTTGGCAATATAGTGTATGTGCAAGGCTAATAAATAATAGTGCAATGCTCAATAGAACAAAAGGTAAAAAGGATGATGACGTGAACATGAGTTAGTACATTCACAGTGACTGATTTGTTCCAGAGTTATATTTGCGGGTTTCAGATTGTAATAGCCCGGGGGAAAAAAATGTTTTTATGACGGGTTGTTTTGGCGTACAGTATTCTGTAACGCCATACGCTAAATAAAAACAAACCATTCCTATTCATTTAGTTGAGTTGAGTTTGAGTTTATTTGGAACATGCAAGCATACAACATGATACATCACAATGTCCAGTTTCTCTTTTCAACATGTTGGAAAAGGAGTACGAAGAAGCAGAGCTTATTTAATCCAACCCCTTTTCTTTTACATAACAGTTGCTAAAACTTTTGTTCACTTCCTGTTCTCAATTTATTCACAATATACTCCATAATTAATCACAATAAAATAAATAAATAAATAATAATCGGTGAAGTAAGTTATATTACATATAATGAGATAAATAAGATTATTTTGAGAATGAAAGATTGGATGGAGGGAATAAATCCAGAATGTTTATCATGGTTCTTCTTTGTACTTTGTAAACACTTTAAGTTTGAAGAGTTTCTTTCATATTAGTACATTGTTTGATTGCTTTGCTTAAACCATTCCGTCATTTAATTCCACATACTGATATACTGAAGGTCTTAAGTGTTGTACGAGCATACAAATGTTTTAAATTACATTTTTCTCTAAGATTACATTTCTCCCCTTTTTTTGAGAAGAATTGTTGTATATTCTTGGGTAGCAGATTATAGTTTGCTTTGTCTATAATTTTAGCTTTTTGCAAATTCACTATGTCATGGAATTTCAGTATTTTCGATTCAATGAATAAAGGGTTTGAATGATGATGTGGTCCTGATGGCTTCATCTAGCCAGGATCTTCAGCTCTCACTGGATCGGTTCGCAGCTGAGTGTGAAGTGACTGGGATGAGAATCAGCACCTCCAAGTCCGAGTCCATGGTTCTCGCCCGGAAAAGGGTGGAGTGCCATCTCCGGGTTGGGGAGGAGATCTTGCCCCAAGTGGAGGAGTTCAAGTACCTCGGAGTCTTGTTCACGAGTGAGGGAAGAGTGGATCGTGAGATCGACAGGCGGATCGGTGCGGCGTCTTCAGTAATGCGGACGCTGTATGGATCCGTTGTGGTGAAGAAGGAGCTGAGCCGGAAGGCAAAGCTCTCAATTTACCGGTCGATCTACGTTCCCATCCTCACCTATGGTCATGAGCTTTGGGTTATGACCGAAAGGACAAGATCACGGGTACAAGCGGCAGAAATGAGTTTCCTCCGCCGGGTGGCGGGGCTCTCCCTTAGAGATAGGGTGAGAAGCTCTGTCATCCGGGGGGAGCTCAAAGTAAAGCCGCTGCTCCTCCACATCGAGAGGAACCAGATGAGGTGGTTCGGGCATCTGGTCAGGATGCCACCCGAGCGCCTCCCTAGGGAGGTGTTTAGGGCACGTCCGACCGGTAGGAGGCCACGAGGAAGACCCAGGACACGTTGGGAAGACTATGTCTCCCGGCTGGCCTGGGAGCGCCTCGGGATCCCCCGGGAGGAGCTGGACGAAGTGGCTGGGGAGAGGGAAGTCTGGGCTTCCCTGCTTAGGCTGCTGCCCCCGCGACCCGACCTCGGATAAGCGGAAGAAGATGGATGGATGGATGGATGGGTTTGAATGTTCTCTATATCCAACATTATGTATTATTCTAACTGATCTTTTTTGTAACACCGTTAATGAATGAAGTGTACTTTTGTAGTTATTTCCCCATGTTTTTGATTGATTGATTGATTGAGACGTTTATTAGTAGGTTGCACAGTGAAGTACACATTCCATACAATTGACCACTAAATGGTAACACCCGAATAAGTTTTTCAACTTGTTTAAGTCGGGGTCCACTTAAATTGATTCATGATACAGATATATACTATCATCATAATACAGTCATCACACAAGATCATCATCAGGGTGTATACATTGAATTATTTACATTATTTACAATTTCTACACAATAACTCAGATATGGTAACACTAGCGAATATGAAGTGATTTTTGGTCTAGAACATGTTTTGCCTTATTCATTATTGACGTCTTTCTTGCTACTTTATGTTGTATATTTTTTACATGAGATTTCCTGTTCAATTTATCAGCAATCATTATACCTAGAAATTTGGTTTCATTTACTCTTTCAATTTCTATTCCTGGGGGCGGTGCCAGCAACTTGAGGGTTGCAGGTTCGATCCCCGCTTCCGCCATCCTAGTCACTGTCGTTGTGTCCTTGGGCAAGACACTTTACCCACCTGCTCTCAGTGCCCCCCACACTGGTTTAAATGTAACTTAGATATTGGGTTTCACAATGTAAAGCGCTTTGAGTCACTTGAGAAAAAGCGCTATATAAAAAATTTAATTCAATTCAATTCATTATTCCGTCTATTTGTATTTGTGTTTGACTTTCTCTTCTACTGTTACCAAATAACATTATTTTAGTTTTACTTAGATTCAACGATAGTCCTTTATTTAAATACCTGATTTAGAAAAACTTACTTGCACACATCCGGGTTGACCACAGACCGCAGTGACTTGACATCATCTGTATCAAAAAAATATATATTTGTGTTAGCTGGATGACTTTTCTTTCATTTAGAATTGATCTTACCTGGCAGAAAGCTGTATTTTCTTTTTAGAAAGCAGTCCCAACTGCGGTACTGCAGCTCAGCCCTTGACAAACACCGCTTCTGCAAACGAGACAGATGTATTATGTGAATCACAACTTAAATACTTATTTATTTAAATTGTGTTGTAAATTGAGAACAATTACTAAAACAAATGTTTTAGTAATTGCTGTGAAGCGGGGAAGAGGTCGTCTGCGTCTTTTTGCTCCTTTTCGGACATGTTATAAAGATAACCCGTGTGATCATATTGTAACTGTATGCACACAGCTATCATGTTATGAACAAACAAATGTTTTAAACATGTTTCAGAGAAAACGTCATCTTACCCAAAGCATCCTTTAAATGTCTTATAGTGTCCACATTATGTAGTAATAATCTCTGTGACCTCCAGCCTGTCTTCGCACGCTATTGTTACACAACGCGTGGATCAGGTAAAACTACGAACATTGTAGATGTTTACAGACCAGTAACTAACATGACCAGAAAACTAATTCGCTCAATTATTACTTTAAAACGCTAAAAGGCGGCATCGTTTTATACTGTTTCAGTAAGTCCAGCTCCAAAATATATCCCAAAAAACACACATATGCAGATAGGTTCCGGCAAAACAAAATTAGCTTTGTTCCAATATAAATGTATACAATTTAGTATCATAATTTTAAACACATTATTACAGTACATTCAATAAATTATCCCTTGTTTGACAATATCGTAAGACATTTTTTTTTACACAGAATTCTCAACAGTGGTCATATTATTGAAACTGGCGGACAATACCGGAAGTGTCGATGACGTAGTTCCTCTACGTATCGGCTCCGGGTGAACGACACCTTAACGACCCGAGCCTCACGACGAAAAACGTCAACATCTCGGCGTCTGTGCCAACTTTTCCACCAGCGACAAATTCATCGAAAACCTTTACACTCGCACTAAAAGATGGTAAGTAGTTGGCCTCCGTAAATGTCGTTGTAAGTATGTTACGAGGCAGTTTAGCGCGATAGCACGCCATGCTAACGCTCGCTCGTCTCCATGTGCTCACTTCAAGACAAGTTAGCTTGTTGACAGATTGTGTTTGTAAAATATTTTTTATTTTTATTGGCGTCGGGGAAGTTTGTTGAACTTTTATGATTGATTTTATGAGTGTTGAAGGTTTATGATTCAAATAAGAATTATTTAGTGTATTTATTTTAATAGTAACATAGTTGTACTAACTACAGATGTCCGATAATGGCTTTTGTGCCGATATTGTCCAACTCTTAATTACCGATTCCGATATCAACCGATACCGATATATACAGTCGTGGAATTAACACATTATTATATATAATTTTGTTGTGATGCCCCGCTGGATGCATTGAACAATGTAACAAGGTTTTCGAAAATAAATCTACTGAAGTAATGGAAGAAAATGCCAACATGGTATTGCCATATTTATTATTGAAGTCACAAAGTGCATTCTTTTTTTTTTTAAATGCCTCAAAACAGCAGCTTGGAATTTGGGACATGCTCTCCCTGAGAGAGCATGAGGAGGTTGATGTGGGCGGGGTAGGGAGTAGCGGGGGTGTATATTGTAGCGTCCCGTAAGAGTTAGTGCTGCAAGGGGTTCAGGGTATTTGTTCTGTTGTGTTACCGTGCAGATGTTCTCCCGAAATGTGTTTGTCATTCTAGTTTGGTGTGGGTTCACAGTGTGGTGCATTTTTGTAACAGTGTTAAAGTTGTTTATACGGCCACCCTCAGTGTGACCTGTATGGCTGTTGACCAAGTATGGGTTGCATTCACCTGTGTGTGTGAAAAGTCGTAGATATTATGTGATTGGGCCGGCACGCAAAGGCAGTGCCTTTGCCGATAACTTCCGATATTACATTTTAAAGCATTTATTGGCCGATAATCTCGGCAGTCCGATATTATCGGACATCTCTAATATAAATAGTTCTAAGTTGCTTGTCAATGGACAGTACTTGTGTTTATTTTTAATAAGGCTTTTAGTGCGCATATTTATTTTGTTACTATATTGCAGGCATACCGTATTTTCCGCACTATAAGGCGCACCGGATTATTAGCCGCACCTTCTATGAATTACATATTTCATAATTTTGTCCACCAATAAGCCGCCCCGGACTATAAGCCGCGCCTACACTGCGCTAAAGTGAATGTCAAAAAAACGCTGCGCTAAAGTGAATGTCAAAAAAACAGTCAGATAGTTCAGTCAAACTTTAATAATATATTGAAAACCAGCGTTCTAACAACTCTGTCCCAAAATGTACGCAAATGTGCAATCACAAACATAGTAAAATTCAAAATGGTGTAGAGCAATAAATAGCAACATAATGTTGCTCGAACGTTAATGTCACAACACACAAAATAAACATAGCGCTCACCTTCTGAAGTTATTCTTCATTCGTAAATCCTTCGAATTCTTCGTCTTCGGTGTCCGAATTGAAAAGTTGCGCAAGCGTGGGATCCAAAAATGGCCGGCTCCGCCTCGTCGAAGTCATCGGATTCAGTGTCGCTGTTGTTGTGCAGCAGTTCTGTGAATCCTGCCTTCCGGAAAGCTCGGACCACAGTTGTGACCGAAACTATCTGCCCAGGCATTTACGATCCACTGGCAGATGTTGGCGTATGTCGACCGGCGCTATCTGCCCGTCTTAGTGAAGGTGTGTTCGCCTTCGGAGCTGTGTGAAAAAAGCCACCCGGCCTCTTCGCGTAAACTTCCCTTAACCACTCGCTCATCTTTTCTTCATCCATCCATCCCTTCGAGTTAGCTTTTATGATGACGCCGGCTGGAAAGGTCTCTTTTGGCAAGGTCTTCCTTTTGAATATCACCCTGGGTGGAAGTTAGCATGGCAAGCTAGAACCACAGTGAAGGATGACTTCTCATTCCCTGTGGTGCGAATATTCACCGTACGTGCTCCCGTTCCACAGTGCAGTTCACAGGAATATCAGTTGCTGTGAAATACGGTAGTAATCCGTGTGCGGATGGAGAGATTGCGTCTTTTTATGAACCGGATCACTTAGTAGGAGCCATTTTGTGGTCTTTACAGATGTAAACAGGAAATGAAACGTACGGTGATATCCGCGCGTTTTTTCTTCTTCTTCCGGGGGCGGGTGAAGCGCTTCCTGTTCTATGGGGGCGGGTGCTTTCCTTGGCGGTTGCTTGCGTAGAAGAAGAAGCGCTTCCTGTTCTACCAGGAAAAAAGATGGCGGCTGTTTACCGAAGTTGCGAGATCGAAACTTTATGAAAATTAATCGTAATAAAGCGCACCGGGTTATAAGGCGCACTGTTAGCTTTTGAGAAAATTTGTGGTTTTTAGGTGCGCCTTATAGTGCGGAAAATACGGTATGTATATTTAGCAACTCTTGTACTTAAGCTAATTTGTTGTTGTGTTGTTGAACACAAAACTATACTAGTTGTAAATTTAACCTGAATTACCGTATTTTTCGGACTATAAGTCGCAGTTTTTTTCATAGTTTGGCCGGGGGTGCGACTTATACTCAGGAGCGACTTATGTGTGAAATTATTAACACATTAGCGTAAAATATCAAATAATATTATTTATCTCATTCACGTAAGAGACTAGACGTATAAGATTTCATGGGATTTAGCGATTAGGAGTGACAGATTGTTTGGTAAACATATAGCATGTTCTATATGTTATAGTTATTTGAATGACTCTTACCATAATATGTTACGTTAACATACCAGGCACGTTCTCAGTTGGTTATTTATGCCTCATATAACGTACACTTATTCCGCCTGTTGTTCACTGTTTATTTATTTTAAATTGCCTTTCAAATGTTTATTCTTGGTGTTGGGTTTTATCAAATACATTTCCCCCAAAAATGCGACTTATACTCCAGTGCGACTTATACATGTTATTTTCCTTCTTTATTATGCATTTTCGGCCCATGCGACTTATACTCCGGAGCGATTTATAGTCCGAAAAATACGGCAATTTTATTAACAGTCCATATTGGGGAGTTAACTTAGCAATTAAACATATGTTATACATTTTCTCTGTGAATTTGTTTAACATTGATGGTTTTACTTGGGCTGTCAAAACGATTAAAATAGTTAATCGTAATTAGTTGTTTTTTTTGATTGATTGAGACTTTTATTAGTAGATTGCACAGTACAGTACTGTATTTTCCGCACCATAAGGCGCCCTGGGTTATAAGCCGCGCCTTCAATGAACGGCATATTTCAAAACTTTGTCCACCTATAAGCCGCCCCGTGTTGTAAGCCGCATCTAACAGCGCTAAAGGAATGTCAAAAAAACAGTCAGATAGGTCAGTCAAACTTTAATAATATATTAAAAACCAGCGTTCTAACAACTCTGTTCACTCCCAAAATGTACGCAAATGTGCAATCACAAACATAGTAAAATTCAAAATAGTGCAGAGCAATAGCAACATAATGTTGCTCGAACGTTAATGTCACAACACACAAAATAAACATAACGCTCACTTTCTGAAGTTATTCTTCATTCATAAATCCCTCGAATTCTTCTCCTTTTGTCCGAATTGAAAAGTTGGGCGAATGTGGGATCCAAAATGGCCGGCTCCGTCTCGTCGAAGTAATCGGAGTCAGTGTCGCTGTTGTCCAGCAGTTCTGTGAATCCTGCCTTCCGGAAAGCTCGGACCACAGTTGTGACCGAAATATCTGCCCAGGCATTTACGATCCACTGGCAGATGTTGGCGTATGTCGTCCGGCGCTGTCTCCCTGTCTTGGTGAACGTCACGTGTGTTCGCCTTCTGTCATCCACTGTTCCCACGCAGTTAGCAGTCTAGCTTCGAATGCCCTGTTGACACCAATATCTAGCGGCTGGAGGTCTTTTGTCAATCCACCCGGAATGACGGCGAGTATTGAATTAAGCGCGTAAGCGTGTCTCTTAATGTGATGTTATGAGCTAGCAAATATAACAACTACACTACCCAGCATGCAACGATAGTGACAAGCATGCGCGGTAGCCCTGAGAAGCGTTGTTGTATTTCGCCATGTCGGCAGTTAGAATGTGGTTATGAGCACGCTGTGAGTAAACGTTGAGAACTCAGTTAACACGCCTCGTCTGCATTATTTATAATTAGACAGACAACACACTTAATAGGAGCCATTTTGGGGTCTTTACATAAACACACAAATGGAAATGAAACGTCACATATCCCAGCATGCACCGCGCGCTTCTTCTTCTACGGGGAAAAAAGATGGCGGCTGTTTACCGTAGTTGCGAGACCGAAACTTTATGAAAATTAATATTAATATTAACCCATATATAAGGCGCACCGGATTATAAGGCGCACTGTCAGCTTTTGAGAAAATTTGTGGTTTTTAGGTGCGCCTTATAGTGCGGAAAATACGGTACATATTCCGTACAATTGACCACTAAATGGTAACACCCGAATAAGTTTTTCAACTTGTTTAAGTCGGGGTCCACGTTAATCAATTCATGGTACAAATATGTACTATCAGCATAATACAGTCATCACACAAGTTAATCATCAGAGTATATACATTGAATTATTTACATTATTTACAATCCGGGGGGTGGGATGTGGAGGAGGTTGGGGCGGGGGGGGAGGTTTGGTGGATATCAGCACTTCAGTCATCAACAATTATATCATCTGAGAAATGGAGTCACATTGTGTTAATTGTTAATTTGCGATTAGTCGCAGATAGGTCCAATTTTTCAACATTATAAAGTTTATAAAGTGTACCTAAGACAGATCATTTTCAAGTTTTAAAACTACGACTGGACAATTTGGTACTGCATCAAAAACCGACATCGGTGTGTAAAAGATATCACCACATGGGCTCAGGAACACTTCAGAAAACCACTGTCAGCAACTACAGTTAGTCGCTACATATGTAAGTGCAAGTTAAAACTCTACTATGCAAAGCGAAAGTCATTTATCAACAACACCCAGAAACGCCGCCGCTTTAATGACATGTTTATTAAACGGTATGCTTTTTTTAAACTGCTCAACACAAAAAAAAACATAAACACGCTTTTAATGACATTAAATAATTACCTGAGCTGTGTCGGTGTATGCCAGACGGAATTTAAATTCCTGCCCGAGAAGCACTTGCAGTCAGAGGAAAGGAGCGACACTTCTGTGCAGAGGTGAGAATCTTTGGGCACCTCACGATTCAATTAAAAATCGTTTATTGATGCATCTTTATTTTATGTATATTGATGCAGTTTTACATTTCTTTTCGTTTCACTAAATAAGCGTTTATCACTTGCACTTGCACATTGCATTTGTAATAAGAAACGGTTAAATAAATTCCCACACTTATTATATCCATGGAAATGTGTGCAAAACTGGAACATCAGAGAATTATAATAAATAAAGGAGCTGGTCGGATCTCTCGGTGAGGTGGCTCGCTTCAGTCAGCCAAATTTCAGAACTGTCTGCATTACCGTACTTTATTCACAATAAATAAATGTATTAATCACATATACCAATCGATTTTATAATCGTCCATATCCGAATTGCGATGCATCTAAAAATCAATTATTTCCCCCACCTCTGCTTCTGCGTTCAGATACCAGTTTTGCACATTAATAACACAAAATGTAGATTGGTTACGATCATTGTTTGATTGTGAAATATGTTTAGTATTGTAATCTGTGATATTTATACCGGAATATATGCCTTTTAATATTCTGTACATTATGTGTTGTACAAGTTAATGATCTTCATATCACTGTTTTAACTTTTTTTTTTTATCACTAAAGTGTAATATTCAGCCTGCTAAGCATTATGTAATTGAGAACTATCAACCAGGACATGTTACAAAAGAATATGCACAAAATTTTAAAACATTTTTGAAGCCCTAAGTGTGTGATTAGTTTGAGAAGTGGTGTCTTGACATGTTCTGACGACAGACAGATAAAAAAGTGACTTTAGACTTTCTATCTACCCTGTTTAATTTCTGCTGAGCTTATATCCCATCTTACTAAACCAGTAACGGTAACAATCTACATTTAATGTTATCAATGTACTAAACTGTATTCTAAACCCATAAGTGAAGCTCCACCTCTCTGAATGCAAGTGCTCCCGTGATGACAGGTCACGGCGAACATGGATGAAAATGGTCTTGTCTTGTCAGGAGAACAACTTGCCATGGCTTCGGACCTGGGCTTTCCATAATGTACCATTTTCTTTGTCCATTTCTGCTCGCCATTTTGCAGCTTGTTCCTCAACAGTAACTAAACACAGATACATTTTCCCATGCTACGAATGGACCGAAGGTCAGACAAGACGCGTGTACGTTAATCGCACGTCAGAAAATGTACCGCCGTTAAATAAAAATATAGTTAACGTGTTATGAACTTTTTTGACAGCCGTACACATACAGATGCTGAGGCATGCATGCAAATACACATCAGCACATCTTGTTTAAATCTAATAAGTATTCAAGTCCTAACAGGTTGAAAAAATCGCATTAAAACATTTATTGTATTCTCAAATTACTCACTTGCCTATTTATTGTGCACACATTAGGGCTGGGCGATATATGGAATATACTCGATATATCGCGGGTTTGTCTCTGCGATATAGAAAATGACTATCGTGGTACTCGAGTATGCGTTCTCACGCGGTTGCTTTTAGCTGCGGGCATTACACTACAGGCCTTTCTCACTCTTTGTTGTCTCTCCTTGTCACTGAGGCATAAAACGAGCGCACCTTCTTACATACGTCACATACTGTCGCGCGTGCAACATGACACATGACGTTGCACATGGCGTGCCCTCGCGGAGCAGAGCGGTAGCTACACGGGTAACATTAGCTGCGGTGCTAACGGTGCGATGCGAGTGGTAATACGAGAGAAAGAAGGTGCGAATCTGGTAACAAATGGAGGAAGAATTAATTCCCAAGAAAAACAGCACAGGGTCCATCGTCTGGCGGTGGTTTGGCTTCAAGCGGAAATATGTCGAACAGACAACCTTAATATGTCAAGTGTGCGGCAAAAGCGTTGCTACAAAAAGTAGCAGCACTGCTAATGTAGCATTATTTGAAAAGTAATCCGCTAGAGAATAAGGAGTTCTTGAAACTCCTCATGTCAACATCTCGGCCGGTGCCACACCCACAAAATGCCCAAGCAACCATTTCCACACCAACACCGTATGAAAAAAAATAGTCAACAACAGAAGGAGATAATGTCCGCAGGAACCTACCACATAGTGAAGGATATACACTATTTGATTTTCTATTATGCAGCTCATTTTTATTTGACAGTTATTGAAATATCTTGTGTGACATTATGCACAAAAGTGCACTTTATATGTTTTAAACTATTGTAATGGCATTCTGTACAAAAAGTACACTTTAATTTAGTGTTGTTTTGATATGTCATCTTAGTGACATCATGCACAAAAATGCACTAATAGCTTGTTTTAAAATGTCTCTGACAATCTTGCACTTTCTGTTTTGGCCTAAAAATATCGAGATATTAAAAAAAGGCCATATCACCCAGCCCTAATGTAGACACATATAATCATCATTCTGCTGTGATTATATGCATCAAGTGTTCATTCGAGGCTAAGGCAAAATATAGAGATATGTATTGTGTATCGTCACATGGCCTAAAAATATCGAGATATTAATAAAAGGCCATATCGTCCAGCCCGAGACACATCACAATTTGTTGCTGCCAACAGACTACTTCTCTATAAATCCAAGGTTTGGCAGGTTCAGTGTCTATTAACATTACAACAATTTATGTAAATAATTTTATTTGTAATCCATCAGCATATGTAAATTGTTGACACAATTCTTCCACAGCCTCAGAACGAGCACATTGAGCTGCACCGCAAGCGGCATGGCTACCGCCTGGACCATCACGAGAGGAAAAGGAAGAAGGAGAGCCGCGAAGCCCACGAGAGGTCACACAAAGCCAAGAAGATGATCGGCCTCAAGGCCAAACTGTACCACAAGCAGAGGCACGCCGAGAAGATCCAGATGAAGAAGACGTGAGTATGACTGCAGACGAATCGTGTTGTCGTTTTGAATCTTGTTACTCACGGTGCGCGTCTGTGCAGCCTCAAAATGCACGAGCAGAGGAACACCAAGCAGAAGAACGACGACAAGACACCGCAGGGCGCCGTGCCGGCCTACCTGCTGGACCGAGAGGGTCAGTCCAGAGCCAAAGTTCTCTCCAACATGATCAAGCAGAAGAGGAAAGAGAAGGCGGTGAGTGCAAGCTTCAAATCTGCCTCGTCTGCAATATTTTGTGTCTGGTGTTTACCAATGGTGTATCCTGTGTCCAGGGCAAATGGGAAGTGCCACTGCCAAAGGTGCGGGCGCAAGGAGAGACGGAAGTGCTCAAAGTGATCCGGACGGGAAAAAGACAGAAGAAGGCTTGGAAGAGAATGGTGACCAAAGTCTGCTTTGTGGGCGACGGCTTCACCCGGAAACCTCCCAAATACGAACGCTTCATCCGACCCATGGTAAACATGCACGCACCTGTCTCTATAAAGGCCTGAGATACTCGATACATTTCTAACGTTTTGTTGTGCTCAATGTGTGACGTCAGGGTCTGCGCTTCAAGAAGGCTCACGTCACGCACCCCGAGCTAAAGGCCACCTTCTGCCTTCCCATCCTGGGAGTGAAGAAGAACCCCTCCTCCTCCCTCTACACCTCGCTGGGGGTCATCACCAAAGGAACAGTGATCGAGGTCAACGTCAGCGAGTTGGGCTTGGTCACGCAAGGAGGAAAAGTAGTGTGGGGTAAAAGTGGCCTTTTTAACTCTTCATGTATTAGCTACAATCAGTCTCCACTACCATAGAGGGCGCACTGCATCTTTTGTAGTTTGCCTATGAAGTATATTCCTTACTCTTTTTCTGTATGTTTGTTAACCCCTGCACTAACCAAATAATTTGGTTTGTCTCTAACTCAAGTAGGGCTGGGGCTATTCGTCGACTTAAGTCAACGTCATCGATGACGTAAATTCGTCGACGTCATGTACCTTGCGTCGATGCGTTGAGAAAAGATGGCCACGCACGGACAATAAGATGCCATCATTTTTGACCGATTGCTGTGGAAATGGTTGTGATCACCAGATGCCAATCAATAACTTTCAATGCTGATCCCAAAAAATAATCACTTGTGGCTAGAGATGTCCGATAATATCGGCCTGCCGATATTATAGGCCGATAAATTCTTTAAAATTTAATATCGGAAATTATAGGTATCTGTTTAAAAAAGTAAAATTAATGACTTTTTAAAACGCCGCAGTACAGAGCAGTTGCGTCGCCCAGTCAACAGCCCCTCCCCTCTCCCACACACAACACAGGAGTTGCAGCACGACTGCAGCATGAGAAGTTTACTGGCGACGCTTGATGACCTCATCAAACCGCCGCGAGCGGAGCATAACAACAGCAAGTGTGTTGTTGCCGGTGCTGTAGCCGTGGCTAACAAGCGAGCTCGCTCGGTGACTGACTAATGACACCATGTCTATGGTTTGGGATTATTTTAAAGTGTGTCCGACGGATAAAAAACGCAATTTGCAATGACTCCAAAAAGTTGATTATGCGAGGAGGAACCAAGACGTCTTCCTTTTAGTACGAGCAATTTGATCTCCCACCTCTTCAAGAATCATAAGGAGATACACGATGAATACAAATGGAAGATGGATGGAAAGCAAACACGGAAAAAAAGTAGTACCACACAGTTGTCGCTTAAAGACTCCGCCGATAAAAAACAAAAATACAACAAAAAACACCCCAGGGCGAAAGCCCAAGTTGTGGCCTGTCTCAACGCAGCATTTAAGAAGCTCTGACTGACTGGTAGGTCACTTCAAGCACTCACCACTCGCTTGCAGCACATTTGTGTTACTTATACAAATACGTTAGAGCAAGGCAGATTGAGCCCAGTTTATAATTTCCTGTTATACAGTATACCAGGCAGTCTTGCACTAAAGGACGACTATGTTATTGTTCACTTTATTACTCTAGTATACTCTGGACTGAAGCTGTGTGCCTTCATTGTTTTTGTAGCTGTTGTTTAGAGGCACGTTTAAAAAAAACAAAAAATAATGCACTTTGTGAAAGTCAAAGTGTAGTATTTCCCATAGTTGTAGTGGGTATCAGGATTATCTCAGGGAGAGCATGTCCCAAATTCCAAGCTGCTGTTTTGAGGCATGTTAAAAAAAATAATACACTTTGTAACTTCAATAATAAATATGCCAGTGCCATGTTGGCACTTTTTTCCATAACTTGAGTTGAAGTTGTTCTCTTATTTTGGAAAACCTTGTTACATTGTTTAAGGCATCCAGCGGGGCATCACAACAAAATTAGACATAATAATGTGTTAATTCCACAACTGTATATATCGGTATCGGTAATTACGAGTTGGACAATATTAGATATCGGCAAAAAAGCCATTATCGGACATCTCTACTTGTGGCTCATACCTTGCCGCTTGGTCCTTATATTGACAAGCGAGGCTACTGCTAGCAGCTACTGCTAATTGTTTGTCTAGGTCCATGCACAATGCAGAGCGACCCCTCTGGGTTAATAATGCAGCAAGTTTTAATATCACTGTGAAACTGGAGAAAGAGGCTGAAAGTGCGACACATTGAGCACAAGAGCAATAAACGACAAGGATACATGCTAACGCTAATCTAAATTCTAATAAATGCAAATAAGTGCTTAGTTCACTTTTACACAGGGGTTCTTAACCTTTTTGACCTCGAAACCCAACATCTCCACTACAGGAGGCCCAAGATCCACTGATATATTAACTCTGAATCAGAAATCTTACTCTTGATAAAACCCGGCCCAGAACACCTCTAAATGCCACAATAGAAAATAAGCCTATAATGACAAACACTTAAAAAAGCAAGGCAGTTATCCAGCATGGTGGAGGAAGTACAACTGCTCTTTCAGTAAAAAAAATGTTACCAATGAACATGCATTTAAGTTTCTACATACAAAAAAATTGTTGCTGAATGTTTCGGGAATTCGTTCAAAAAATGTGTTGCACCACCATACTAAAGAACAGTCTGCTACAATTGATCGATTCAAGAAATACTCATCTAGTGAAGTCCTGAACTCAAGTAAACCAAATTAACTTTTGATCCATGTTTTTTCTCAGGTAAATACGCTCAGGTGACGAATAACCCCGAGAACGACGGCTGCATTAACGCAGTGCTGCTTGTTTAAAAGACTCTTTGAAGGAAAAAAGACTGAGCCCGATGAAGCAACAACACATGAGGACATCTGGCAATATTCAACAGACGGACACAGAGAGGGAAGCTGTTTTATACGAATAAAGTTAAACACGTGAGTAAAAGCAGAAAAGCTCATGGTTTTATTTTCATTACGATTACAGTTCATTATCAGATAGCCGCGAGAGATTTGATGTCATTTACACACTTTAAAAAAGTAGTACGCATCATTTTAATAATTCACAAATTAAGAATTCCGTAATTTCATTAACACATTTTTCCATAGCAAAGTTATATATTCTATTGGAGTGGCCAGATGAAGAAGAATCAATAAATGTTCTTGGAAAGCAGCAAACGTTTTCATTTTGTTAATGAAATAAATGTTTGGCAGTAGGAAACCAAATTATTTGACAGATTAAATGCATCAACCATCATTTTTGATTAGTTGCTATCCTCAGTGGACATAAAAATTACAAGCAATTAAAGAATGAGGTGTAACGGTTTTATAAATATCGCGGTATTTCAGTAAAAAAAATCATCACAAGAATATTGTGACGTGATACGGTACAAAATGAAAACTTGGTTGGTGTAGTTTTTTGCTGGCACTTTTGAATTGGTCAGTTTGGATGTAAACTACAACTCCCAAAATCCCCTGCGTAGCGCGTGTGTGGGAGGTCGTAAAGGGGAGAGAAAGGATTGGTTTTTTTTTTGGACATTTCCTGAAGTTTTCATTAAAATCCATCCATAACTTTTTGAGTTATGTTGCTAAAAGACAAACCATGGTCACGGTGAAAACATAACCTCTTTGGCGGAGAAAAGATAGTCTGCGGTCTGCAAAAGGAAGCGCACCACTTTTGATTCAAGCATTTCCAAGGCGACAGAGACTGCAAGTTATTCTTTTAAATATTTGCCTGAAACAGTAAATGTTCCTGCCCAATTATTTACACTTAAAAGTCATGTTTGTAGTAATAAATATGATTAGAGAATTATGTTTGTGTTCAACTACAGTAAGTGTGTTTATCCTAAACATTCCTGACACTTCATTTTACACCTTATGGCATTTTTACCAAGCTTTTTTGGGGTGGAATATGCCGCAATAATATTGTACCGTGGCCTTAATACCGTGATAATATTGTACTGTGACATTTAAATCCCTATTTGTAACTTTTTAAGAAGACATTTGTTTAAAAATGTAGGAAAAAAAGCTGCACCATTTTTGGAGGACATCAACATTCATTCAGTGCCATCAAAAGTTCAGACAGCTTCTCGCTCACTCCACCTTCCTGCTGTTGTTTGTTAGACATCTTCCATGTAGAAGTGCAGCCTACTTCCGATGGTCTTGCAGCCTTGTTTAGAGAAGACAGGCTCAGATTCGGGGAAGTAGACCATATCGGTTGCCAACTTGTCAGCGATGTAGATGTCGAGCTGTAAGCCTTGCGCCTTCATGGCAGCCATGGTGCACTCTATCACGTGACTGTACTCCAGCGGCAGGAAGGGGACGAAGAAGTCCACTAGGTTCTTTTCGATGAGGCTTGTGTGCCACAGACCGCCTGAGGAGGAGGTTGGGAAGTTAAACGTGATTCATTTTTTCTAAGTATGATCCACACTCTCACTATTGTCATTGTTGAACGCAGACAGAAGGAGCAACTTCTCCACGTCTTTCAGCTCCATCTCCTCCCGTTTCCGACCCGCGTTTCGGAACTTTAAAGCAGTCTCTGTGAGGCTGCTGCCTTCAGCGTTGCTATGGTGACAAAAGGTGATTGCATTCAATAATATGGATTTAAGCATCATTCTACCACCATAAATGAACTGTTTCATATGTATACATAGAAAGAAAAAAAAAACCTCCACATTCAAACTGAGTTAGTTTTTCAAAATGGGTACATTTTTCTTACAAATGCTTTTAATCAACTTTTTTCAACTCCAGTTTATTTGATTCAGTCAAACACTTTATTCTTACACTGGTAATTTTCTCTGACTGTTTTGCCATTTTTAAATATTCTTTAAAGAAGAACTGCCCTTTTTTGGAATTTTGCAAATAATTCACAATCCTTATGTAAGACAAGGACACATGTTTTTCTTTTTTAATGCATTCTAATTTGTAAATTAATGTTAGCAAAAGTCAGCTAACAATGGAGATATGGGAGTCCCTACATTCTGCTCTACAAAACAACCAAAAGCCTTTATCGTTTTATTTGCACACTGTAAGTATATAATATGTATTGGAGTAACTGGCACATTTATATTAACATGTAATATTTTTGTATTTTGCTCCATTTAAGCATACGACAGCGTATTCATTCCACAGACCCATCACAAAGTTCACTTTTCCCTTCAATAGCTACTACTTCTAATCATGGCAGACTTGGTGAGATACAACAAAGACTACTTTGGTAAAAATTATGATCCAGAAAGTTGTATTTTTGAGCCGGAGGAGGATGAGCTGCAAGTTTCAGAAGCTGAGGGATAAACAGATCCAGGTTAAGTGAAGCACTAAGCATCATCTAGAATTATTGCTAAGTGCTAAACAAGAAACAAAAACAATGAACATAATTAAATAATCACTTACTGTATAATATCTGCTCTCACTGGGATGCCAACTGATAGGATGTTCATATCTTCCCGTTTTGATGAAGTATTAAACATAATCCTCACGCAGGTAAAAAGGCAATGAGCATTTTTTTCTCTCTCACAATCTGTAGGTCTAAGTTGGATGTCAAAGTTGACTTTTCGGTTAATGGTCGCAGCCTTCTACTATCCAGGTGAGAGGCATGATTTATAATATAGAATTAACTTTTATCAACTCGGAGGTGATGCAGCGTCTCAATATGTTGATATAGCAGTTTAAGCTAGTTGGCAGTCTGTGATCACAGCGCCGCTAATAGTTGTCTGCGTAAGCTCTTATAATAACAATATCGCCAATACTTGGTCAATATTCAGGTCACAAGATATACTGTGAATAGAGTATTGTTGGCGGTTTTTGGATGTTTTTTTAGAGGGCTTTATGGGCGGAATAGTGAACTCCCATTAGCTGCATTGTTTGCCACCTTGTACTTGCTGTATTTTACAACTTAGAATGTAGGGGTGTGGGAAAAAATCGATTCGAATTCGAATCGCAATTCTCACGTTATGCGATTCAAAATCTATTCTCATTATTAGGGACTGTGTGGCGCAGTGGGAGAGTGGCCGTGCGCAACCCGAGGGTCCCTGGTTCAATCCCCACCTAGTACCAACCTCGTCATGTCCGTTGTGTCCTGAGCAAGACACTTCACCCTTGCTCCTGATGGGTGCTGGTTAGCGCCTTGCATGACAGCTCCCTCCATCAGTGTGTGAATGGGTAAATGTGGAAGTAGTGTCAAAGCGCTTTGAGTACCTTGAAGGTAGAAAAGCGCTATACAAGTACAACCCATTTATTATTTATCATTATTAAAAAAATCGATTTATTTTTATTTTTTTTAATTTTGTAATATTTGTATTATTTTTATTTTTTAAATTAATCAATCCAACAAAACCATACACAGCAATACCATAACAATGTAATCCAATTCCAAAACCAAACTCGACCCAGCAACACTCAGAACTGCAATAAACAGAGCAATTGAGGAGACACAAACATGACACAGAACAAACCAAAAGTAGTGAAACAAAAATGAATATTATCAACAACAGTATCAATATTAGTTACAATTTCAACATAGCAGTGATTAAAAATCCCTCATTGACATTATCATTAGACGTTTATAAAAAAAAAAATAACATTAGTGTCACAGTGGCTTACACTTGCATCACATCTCATAAGCTTGACAACACACAGTGTCCAATATTTTCACAAAGATAAAATAAGTCATATTTTTGGTTCATTTAATAGTTAAAACAAATGTACATTATTGCAATCAGTTGATAAAACATTGTCCTTTACAATTATAAAAGCTTTTTACAAAAATCTACCACTCTGCTTGCATGTCAGCAGACTGGAGTAGATCCTGCTGAAATCCTATGTATTGAATGAATAGAGAATTGTTTTGAATCGGGGAAAATTTGTTTTTGAATCAAGAATCATGTTGAATTGAAAAAAAAAATCGATTTTGAATCGAATCGTGACCCCAAGAATCGATATTGAATCGAATCGTGGGACACCCAAAGATTCACAGCCCTATTAGAATGCATTAAAAACATGTGTTCTTGTCCTACATGGGGATTGTGAATATTAGGCAAAAATCTCCACAGAGTCCAAGTCCCCTTTAAAAACATAATTTATACATTTATATAATGTAAAAAAAATAAAATAAATTACTAAGTAATTAACTATGTTCCCTACTTTAACACAACTAGCACAAGGAGAGTGTTTACAATATTAACACTTATTTAGGTAAAATAAACTCCTGTGCTATGATTTATATCTGACTTTCCGGGATCAAAGGCTGACTTTTGTTCTTTCCGTAAAATGTTGACAATTTTTGTTGTTTTCCTCCATTATACATTTCAGGGCATTCAATCGATCGCAAATGGGCTGTTTGGTTTGTCTTAGAAGACGTTTCGCCGCTCATCCGAGTTGTAGGTCTCGGCATGACTAGATCTGACGAATCTAAATATATGAGCACGAACAGATGAAGCCTACTCAGATGAGAGGCGAAACGTTTTCTAAAACAAACCAAACAGTCCAGTTGCGATCGAATGACCTGGATGAATGATAACATTCATAGACATCCATTATACATAATTTCTTTTAATAGTTTTTTATGTTTCATTTTGAAATTTTAATGTCTATTTCTTTCACAGATGTACGCATACTTGCCAACCCTCCCGGATTTTCCGGGAGACTCCCGAAATTCAGCGCCTCTCCCGAAATCCTCCCGGGACAAATTTTCTCCCGAAATTCAGGCTAACCCACAATATAAACAGCATTCCTGCCCAATCACGTTATAACTGTAGAATGATGGAGGGCGAGTTCTTGGTTTCTTATGTGGGTTTATTGTTAGGCAGTTTCATTAACGTCCTCCCAACGCGGCAACAACACACAACAGCAGTAGTCACGTTTTTGTATACCGTAAAGCAGTTCGTCTGTCGTAAACAGCAATGTTGTGACACTCTTAAACAGGACAATACTGCCATCTAGTGCATTTGATGAAAGCACTTTTGTGCGTGCCACACATCATTGCATCATCAGAAAGGGTGTTCAGCATGGTTCGAAAAAAAGTGACAGAGAATAGAACAATGATGGACAATTCAACCCTTAACTCAACAATAAGTAGATGAGTGTTATGTGTGTGTATAAGTGTAAATAAATGAACACTGAAATTCAAGTATTTATTTTATATATATATATATATATATATATATACATAATAAAATAAGTGTATGTATGTATATATATATATATATATAAAATAAATACTTGAATTTCAGTGTTCATTTATTTACACATATACACACACATAACACTCATCTTATTGTTGAGTTAAGGGTTGAATTGTCCATCCTTGTTCTATTCTGTCACTATTTTTCGAACCATGCTGAACACCCTCACTGACCGTCAAGTATTTCTTATATATATATCTATATATATATATATATATATATATATATATACACAGTACATACATATATACCGTATTTTCCGCACTATAAGGCGCACCTAAAAACCACAATTTTTCTCAAAAGCTGACAGTGCGCCTAATAACCCGGTGCGCTTTATTACGATTCATTTTCATAAAGTTTCGGTCTCGCAACTTCGGTAAACAGCCGCCATCTTTTTTCCCGGTAGAACAGGAAGCGCTTCTTCTTCTACGCAAGCAACCGCCAAGGAAAGCACCCGCCCCCATAGAACAGGAAGCGCTTCACCCGCCCCCATAGAACAGGAAGCGCTTCACCCGCCCCCGGAAGAAGAAGAAAAAACGCGCGGATATCACCGTACGTTTCATTTCCTGTTTACATCTGTAAAGACCACAAAATGGCTCCTAATAAGCGATCCGGTTCATAAAAAGACGCAATCTCTCCATCCGCACACGGATTACTACCGTATTTCACAGCAACTGATATTCCTGTGAACCGCACTGTGGAACGGGAGCACGTACGGTGAATATTCGCACCACAGGGAATGAAGTCATCCTTCACTGTGGTTCTAGCTTGCCATGCTAACTTCCACTCATGGTGATATTCAAAAGGAAGACCTTGCCAAAAGAGACCTTTCCAGCCGGCGTCATCATAAAAGCTAACTCGAAGGGATGGATGGATGAAGAAAAGATGAGCGAGTGGTTAAGGGAAGTTTACGCGAAGAGGCCGGGTGGCTTTTTTCACACAGCTCCGAAGGCGAACACACCTTCACTAAGACGGGCAGACAGCCTCGGACGACATACGCCAACATTTGCCAGTGGATCGTAAATGCTTGGGCAGATATTTCGGTCACAACTGTGGTCCGAGCTTTCCGGAAGGCAGGATTCACAGAACAACAGCGACACTGACTCCCGATGACTTCTACGAGACGGAACCGGCCATTTTGGATACCACGCTAGCGCAACTTTTCAATTCGGACACCGAAGACGAAGAATTCGAAGGATTTACGAATGAAGAATAACTTCAGAAGGTGAGCGCTATGTTTATTTTGTGTGTTGTGACATTAACGTTCGAGCAACATTATGTTACTATTGCTCTACACCATTTTGAATTTTACTATGTTTGTGATTGCACATTTGCGTACATTTTGGGACAGAGTTGTTAGAACGCTGGTTTTCAATATATTATTAAAGTTTGACTGAACTATCTGACTGTTTTTTTGACATTCACTTTAGCGCAGCGTTTTTTTGACATTCACTTTAGCGCAGCGTAGGCGCGGCTTTTAGTCCGGGGCGGCTTATTGGTGGACAAAATTATGAAATATGTAATTCATAGAAGGTGCGGCTAATAATCCGGTGCGCCTTATAGTGCGGAAAATACGGTATATGAAATACTTGACTTGATGAATTCTAGCCGTAAATATACTCCTCCCCTTTTAGCCACGCCCCCGTCCCACCCCGACCACGACCACCCCCTCCCCCCACTTCCCGAAATCGGAGGTCTCAAAGTTGGCAAGTATGGATGTACGATACACTGGCAGTTACTCAACAATACTCCAGAGTCAAACAGGACATAAGTCCTTTATTTTTCAAAGGGCATAAAAACATTTGATCCATTTAAAAAAAAAACTTTAGCTCCAAACAAAATATATATTTTTTACTATTTAAACTAAGGCCTTTTGATCAAATTACAGTTTTCAATGAGTATACCCTTTGTTATTTTACTCATTTAACCTTTGACGTTATCTGATCAAAAGGGTCTAAAAATTAAATAAAATCTGAAGTTCGTAGAGAATTTTGGGGGGGGGGGGAATATCCATCTTCTTCCGCTTTTCCGAAGTTGGGTCAGGGGGCAGCAGCCAAGGCAGAGAAGCCCTGACTTTCCTTTCACCAGCTACTTTGTCCAGCTCTTCCCGGGAGATCCCGAGGCGATAGTCTCTCCAACATGTTCTGGGTCTTCCCCATGGCCTCCGTGCCCTAAACACCTCCCCAGGGAGGCGTCTGGGGGCATTCTGACCAGATGCTTGAACCACTTCATCTGGCTCCTCTTGATGTGGAGGAACAGCGGCTTTACTCTGAGCTCCTCCCAAATGACAGAGATTCTTACCCTATCTCTAAGGGAGAGCCCCGCCACCCGACGGAGGAAACCCATTTCGGCCGCTTGTACCCGTGATCTTGTCCTTTCGGTCACAACCCAAAGCTTATGACAATAGGTGAGGATGGGAATGTAGATCGACCGGTAAATTGAGAGCTTTGCCTTCTTGCTCCTTTTTCACAATACGGACTGACGCAGGGTCCGCATCACTGCAGACGCTGCACCCATCCACCTATCAATCTCACGATCCACTCTTCCCTCACTCATGAACAAGGCCCCCAGGTACTTGAACTTTTCCACCTGGGGAATGATCTCGTCCCCTACCCTTTTCCAGGCAAGAAGTTTAAGTACCAATGATTGTCACACACACACACACACAAGGTGTGGCGAAATTTGTCCTCTGCATTTGACCTTGTTCACCCGCTGGGAGCAGTGGGCAGCAGCAGTCCCGCGCCCAGGAATAATTTTTGGTGATTTAACCCCCACTTCCAACCCTTGATGCTGAGTGCCAAGCAGGGAGGTAATGGGTCCCATTGTTATAGTCTTTGGTATGACTCGGCCAGGGTTTGAACTCACAACCTACCGATCTCAGGGCGGACACTCTAACCACAAGACCACTGAGTAGGTGATACCATAGACTGAACTTAAAGAAGCGGATTTTCATCACAGTCACTTCACACTTAGCTGCGAACCGATCCAGTGAGAGCTAAAGATCCTGCAGCCACGAAACCCGATCCCCTCAAAGCCCTGATAGCGCCTAAAAATTCTGTCCGTAAGTGTTATGAAGAGAACCGGTGACAAAGTGCAGCCCTGTCCTCCCCCCATAGGAAAGTGGGAACAGGTCTGCCTTTTTGCCAACAATGCGGCCCTAGCTCTGACACTAATCATATTGGGAGCAGATTGCCACAACCATGCAGTCCAACACCCCATACTCTTGTGAGCATTCTCCACAGGACTTCCCGATGGACACGGTTGAAAGCCTTTTCCAAGTCCACAAAACAAATGTAGACTGGTTAGGCAAACTCCCATGCACCCTCAAGGATGCTGCTGGGAGTATCGAGCTGGTCCACCGTTCCACGACCAGGATGAAAACCACACTCCACTTCCTGAATCCGAGGTTTGACTGTCCAGCGTAGCCTCTTCTCCAGTTAGCTTCAATAGACCTTACCGGGAAGGCTGAGGGGTGTGATCCCACGATAGTTGGAACAAACACTCCTGTTCCCCTTTTTAAATAGAGGAACCACCACCCCATTCTGCCAATCCAGAGGCACCTCCCCCAATATCCATACAATGCTGCAGAGTCTTGTCATCCACGACAGCCCCAAAGCATGCAGGGCCTTAATCAACTCTGGGCGGATCGCATCCACCCCCAGGGCCCTGCCACCAAAGAGCTTCTTAACTACCAACATCCCCAGTCGAGGTCAGCAGTACACCGTCCCCCACCATACATGGTGTTGACACTGCACGGCTTCCCCCTCCTGAGGCGGTGAATGGTGGTCCAGAATGCCTTTGAAGCCGTCCACACTCCTCCCATGTCCGAGTTTTTGTCTCTGCAACCACCATAGCCGCAAACAGCTTGACCTGTTGGTACCTGTCCGCTGCAGCCCAAGTCCCATGAGATTATACACACAACAACTATCTTGCGGCCACAGCTACCATCGACTGCCTTGACAATAAAGGCACGGAACATGGTCCACTCGGACCCAATGTCCAGCACCTCCCTCCTAACATGTTCAAAATGTATCTGGAGGTAGGAACTGAATCTCTTTGCCAGACATTCCCAGCAGACCCTCACCATGCGTTTGGGCCTGCCAGCTCTGTCCGGCATCCCCCACCACTATCGGAGCTGACTCACCTCTCTTCACCGAGTGTCCAAAACATGAGACTGTAAATTGATAACAAAAAACTGTATGACAACCACAAATGTTCCTATGCTGTCTTGGTGCCAAGTGCACACTATGGACACCCTTAGGTTTGAACATGCCGTTTGTTATGGAAAATCTGTGACGAGCACAAAAGTCCAATAACAAAACATCAATCTCATGTATATCTGAATGTGTATATATATGAATCCAAAATGTCAAAGACTTAAAAACTTTGAAGTTCTGTTTGGTTTTATAGATCTTTAAAATTGAATGATCCCAGAGGCTTAAAAGACTATAATATATGTTGGCAGAAAACAAGCATAAACAATGTTTGCTGCTTAATAAATGTCCTCACCTGAGAAAGATGAAGATGGCTTTGCGGTAGGAGATGCCATCCAACTTGTCGTAGTGCTCCAGGTACGGCCTGATGCTGTCAATCAGTCCCGGGTGCATTTTGTCCATCTCGTCAAAGATGAACATTGACTGAGCACAGCTGCTGACGTTGCCTTTAATCCACTGCTGCAGCTGAGTCTGACAGGAGATCAGCAGCATGAGAACCATCACACCCGCTCAGAACCAAACGTCTTACCTTGTAGGTGTCCACCTGAGAGACGTGGGGAAAGTGTATATCTGACATAAAGATGTGAACAAAGTCGCTGTTCATTCCCTCCTTGTAGAGGTTCTCGGCGATGAGCGAGCTGACTAAGTTCTTGCCGGTGCCGCTAGAACCGTGCAGGGAGAGCACCAGCGGCTTCTTGGGGTTGTCGTTGTTCATGAAGCCGCTCACCGTCTTCAGGATGATTTTTGACGCGATATGTTGCCCGAACAGTTTAGTCTGCAGGCTGTCTTCCAGGCCTGCAACAGTGGAGTAATATTCATTTATAATTTCGGGGAGAAGATGTTTTACAAAAAGAAACGTGATAAACCCATACTTTTATGGTGCAAGAAAAAAATCACAGAACAAAAAAATCTGTTTTTCTTTAACAATAACACCTACAAATAAAAAGTTGTGGTATTGTAAATTGTAACATTGAAAAAAATACCCTAATTTTGAGGAACATGTTCTAGTTACAAGAAAGTTATATAACATAGTTTTTTTAAGGTTGACCAGTCACTGATGATAGTCAAGTCAACAACAACTCATCGCTGATGATGTCATTCATGTTTTCCCTGTCATAAATTTTAAAAATGTCATTGTGCCTCTTAAAGGGTCTTTTTGCAACTTGCTCAGTTACATTTTTCAAACCAAAAAAATATACCAATAACACCACCTAGCTAGCTTTTGTTGCCATTAGTGGTTTAACGAAACATATTTAATACATAAATATATTTGTCACAATTAGTTCAACTTTGTAAAACACTTCCACGTGGCTTTGTTTGGCTCATGAAAGGTATAAAAAAGAGATGTAAGTCATATCTTCACAAAACGAATACAGTACAAGGAAAAAGTGGTAATTTGACACGACTGAAGTTCTATTTTAAGATTTAAACAAGATGAGAAGGTCAGATTACATTCCTGATTTGCTAAACCGGTCCAGGCAGTAATTGTCCCAAATTATTTTTATAAACGAGCATGTAAAAAACTAAAATAGTCTACAAAACATGTATGGTGGGAGGGAACTCACCATATCTTAAATTCTAAGTCATTTAAATTTTAAACAAATTAAAAGGCAACTCACCAGAGGAATTAAAGGCAACCAATTTGTCTTCACAGCCTTTGTAAAAAAAATTGGAAATTATACTGCTCCAAGCTGTGGAAAACGGGTCAAAGGCGCTAACAAGTTCAGTAACGGTGGATAAAACGAGCAGCCACAGACACAAATGTGCACTCTTCATCGTGGAAGACACTCAAATTCAGAATGAAACTTTGCCTAAAAGCAGGAGAACAAGCTTTCTCTTTAACGTGGACCAGTCCACCTGCAGACACGCCTCTTAAAAACTCCATGTAGCCATATCAATTTTGTCAGTTAGTTGACCGGTTGTGTTTGTAAAGGATGTTTCATTTTTGTTAGCATCGGAAAAGTTTGTAAAATGAAGCAAACATCGGCGACAAATAAAGAATGACAGCACGACAACTTGTTCAGTGCATCTGGAATTACCGGAGAGCCTTGATACAGATGCCTTCTTGTCGTCTTTAAGAAGAATAATTTCACGACACGACAAACCCTTTGATCTCCTCGTGGACAATGGAGAGCGTGAGTTACGTGTAGCAGTTGCTTCAATGGAACCACAGTTGAGAGAGCAACTTGCAGAGCACCAGTTTGAACCCTCCAAGCGTGACAGCATGTTCTCAAAGACCAGACCGTCCCTAAAACCGTATTACTGACAACATTGACAGAAGTCACAAGCACAATGACTGCTCAACCTCTGGGTTACCTGACTTTGGACGCCTCAGATCCAGACCCAGTCGCGCCCAATCTTCCAATGAGCCGTCATGACTCCTCTCTACCTAAAGCAATCTATGATCTCGGTGGTCTTGAAAGAAGACAGAGGCACGGCCAAGTCCTTGCAGATCGCTTCTGGTGGTCTTTCATCCAACATTACCTGCCAGGGCTTCAAGAAGGTAAGCAAGTGGAGGATGATGGTAGGACTCTCGATAGTGGATGCTCAACTCCCCCGATGATCGTGGCCTGTAGGTTGGATTACGGTCTCAGACACATCTAGGAGCAGATGGACGAGGGGTCTGTCTGTGAGGAAGTCAAATAGCCAGTTGCATAGGGGGGTACTGAATCCAAGGGGGGCCAGTTTGCTCACCAAGTGCTGCGGGATGATGGTGTTGAACGCCGAGCTGAAGTCCAGAAACAACATCCGCACGTGTGTCCTTTCCTTCCAGATGTTCTAAGCTCAGGTGGAGTGCAGAGGAGATGGCGTCCTCTGTGGAGCGGTTAGGGCGATAAGCAAAATGGTATGGGTCGAATGTGGGGGGAAGTCTGGAGCCAATGTGTTCCTTTACCAGCCTCTTGAAGCACTACATTATGATTGGGGTGAGTGCCACGGGGCGATAATCATTGAGGGAGGGGATTGTGGGGTTTTTTAGGCACTGGAATGATTGTGGCGGTCTTAAAGGGGAACATTATCACAATTTCAGAATTGTTAAAACCATTAAAAATCAGTTCCCAGTGGCATATTATATTTTTCGAAGTTTTTTTCAAAATTTTACCCATCACACAATATCCCTAAAAAAAAAATTCAAAGTGCCTGATTCTAACCACCCGTCCATTTTCCTGTGACGTCACATAGTGAAGCCAACACAAACAAACATGGCGGAAAGAACAGCAAGCTATAGCGACATTAGCTCGGATTCAGACTCGGAGTTCAGCGGCTTAAGCGATTCAACAGATTACGAATGTATTGAAACGGATGGTTGTAGTGTGGAGGCAGGTAGCGAAAACGAAATTGAAGAAGAAACTGAAGCTATTGAGCCATATCGGTTTGAACCGTATGCAAGCGAAACCGACGAAAACGACACGACAGCCAGCGACACGGGAGAAAGTGAGGACAAATTCGGCGATCGCCTTCTAACCAACGATTGCTATGTGTTAGTTTGGCATTAAAGGAAACTAACAACTATGAACTAGGTTTACAGCATATGAAATACATTTGGCAACAACATGCACTTTGAGAGTGCAGACAGCCCAGTTTTCATCAATTAATATATTCTGTAGACATACCCTCATGTCAGCAGGCCAGGGAAGCTAGGGTCGATATTCTTCTCTTGATCATCTTCGGGACGGTGTGAGCCAAGACATCCAGGGGGTTTAGCTCGCTCGTCTGCGGGAACAAACTGCCGCCATTGCTTGCCGTGCTAGCGAGGTCTTTTGTCCCTGAATTGCTCACACACTCCGGCAGATTCAATGGGGGTCTGGCGGCAGATTTCTTTGACTTTATCGTTGGAAATGCATCTGCTTTGAGTGTCGCAGGATATTCACACATTCTTGCCATCTCTGTCGTAGCATAGCTTTCGTTGGTAAAGTGTGCGGAACAAACGTCCAATTTCTTGCCACTTTCACATCTTTGGGCCACTGGTGCAACTTGAATCCGTCCCTGTTCGTGTTGTTACACCCTCCGACAACACACCGACGAGGCATGATGTCTCCAAGGTACGGAAAACAGTCGAAAAAACGGAAAATAACAGAGCTGATTTGACTCGGTGTTTGAGAAAATGGCGGATTGCTTCCCGATGCGACGTCACATTGTGACGTCATCGCTCCAAGAGCGAATATTAGAAAGGCGTTTATTTCGCCAAAATTCACCCATTTAGAGTTCGGAAATCGGTTAAAAAAATATATGGTCTTTTTTCTGCAACATCAAGGTATATATTGACGCTTACATAGGTCTGGTGATAATGTTCCCCTTTAAAACATGATTGTACCACAGCCTGGGTCAGTGAGGTGTTGAAGATGTTTGTGAGAACCCCCAGCCAGCTAGTGTGCACCTCCCTTAAGCACCCTGCCCGGAATGTCATTAGAACCCGCTGCTTTCCGGGGGTTTACTCTTTTCAGGGTTCTCCGGACATCTGCTGTGTCCAGGTTGAGCGGCTGCTCATCAGGGCGAGGGATGGATTTCCTCGTCGGAGTGGTGTTAAGTGCCTCAAACTTTGCATAGTGGTTGTTGAGGTCATTTTTGCAGTTAGTACTGTGCTTTTGTTCTGGTAATTTGATTTGTGACATCATTTCCCTTTTCAAGCACGTCTTCTTCAGAATAGTTTGTGTGTAATCAATGGTGGCAGCAGCCCTGTGTGTGTTGACTACCAAACACACACATTCCAGTAATAAAGATGATTAAAGGATTCTCTGTCCATCGTGTCCCAACTGTAGAAGAACCACCATCCCTTCCTGACCGTGTGACCTTTCAAGAAGGTTCACGTCACAGACCCCTGAGCTGAAGGCCAACTTCTGCCTCCCCCATACACCTTGCCGGGGGTCATCACCAAGGCAACAGTGGTTTGAGAGGGTAGCTGTTTTATACGAATAAAGTTCATGAGTGAGTGAAAGAAGAAAAGCTCATGGTTTTATTTTCACTACCATGCCAGTTCATTTTCAGATAGCGGCGAGCAATTTGATGTTTACTCACTTTAAAACAAAACAGTAAGAATCATTTTCATGATTCAGAAATGAAGAACTCTTAAATTTCATCCAACATTTTTCTCTGTGGCAAAATTGTATAATCTATTGGAGAGCGGCAAGATGAAGAGGACATAACAGGTGTTCTTAGAAAAAGTGTTCCTCTGTTAAATAAAAGTGTTTGGCAGTGGAAAACCACAGTTTTTAACACATGAGATGCATTAACCATCACCTTTGATTAGTTTCTGGTAACCTCAGTGGCCAAAAAATGACCAGAAATAAAAGAAGGAATTTGTAACTGAAAAATAAACTATTTAAAATGACAGTTGGTTAAAAATGTAGGAAAAAAAGTTCCAATATTCTTGGAGGACATCAACCTTCATTCAGTGTGAGCGACACTGCTGACGTCATCAAAAGTTCAGACAGTTTCTCGCTGGCTGCACCTTCCTGCAGTTGTTTGGCGGATTCTCTTTCCTTCCCAAGTGAAAATCTTGGCGTCCTTCCGCTAGGTGTAGAAGTCCAGCTTGCTCTCGATGGTCTTGCAGCCTTTCACTGAGTAGATGCGCTCGGATTTGGGGAAGTAGACCAGATCCTTCGCCACCTTGTCGGCGACGGAGATGTCGGGTCGGAGGCCTCGCGCCTTCATGGCGGCCATGGCGCACTCCAACACGTGATCGTACTCCAGCGGCAGGAAGGGGACGAAGAAGTCCACCAGGTTCTTGTCAATGAGACTCGTGTGCCACAGACCACCTGAGGAAGAGGTTTGGAAGTTCAAGATTTATTATTTCCAAGGATGTTCCCTGAACTCACTTCTCTTGTTGTTGAACACAGACATAGACAGCGACGTCTCCACGTCTTTCAGCTCCATCTCCTTCCGTGTGCGACCCGCGTTCCAGAACTCTAAAGCAGTCTGTGTGATGCTCTCGCCTCCAGCGTTGCTATGGCGACAAACAGGTGATTACATTCAATAGTACAGATTTGATTTTAGCATCATTCTATCACCCTAAATTGACCGTTTCAGAAGTATATACTGTCTAAAAAAAACGTGAAGATAAGCTAACGTCTACATTCAAACTGAGTTAGTACTTCAAATTGTTTATACAGTTTATTCATTTTTCAACTATTTATTTCCACACTGGTAATTTTCTCTGATCGTTTTGCCATTTTTAAAAATGTTCTTTAAACAAAACAATTTTACACTTAAGTAATGTAAAAAAAAAACAACAACTTAGTAATAAACTCGATTCCCTGCTTTACCACATCTAATACAAGATAATGTTTACAATATAACATTTTATGTCAAAATACATTCTCGTGTTAGGATTTATTGTTTGATACAATATATCGTATGTCATTGAATCATTTATACAATATATCAAATCTCATTCATACAATATATCGAATCGTTCTGTTTTTTAAATATATAGTTTTTGAATCACATTGTTACCTATGTATCTCGATGCGTACAACCCTGATCAAATTTGTTTTTAAAGATTTAAGTTCTTTGAGAATTTTGAGCATAATCGTAAAAAAAAAAAATATTTCAAAAGGTTTAAGCTTTGAAGTTTTAAGCTTCAAAGACTTAAGGACTTTGAAGTCCTGTTTGGTTTTATAGATCTTTAAAATCAAATGTCCCCAAAGGATTAAAAGGCTTTATTAGATGTATGCCGAAAACAAGCATAAACAATGTTTGCTGCTTAATAAATGTCCTCACCTGAGAAAGATGAAGATGGCTTTGCGGTAGGAGATGCCGTCCAACTTGTCGTAGTAGTCCAGGTACGGCTTGATGCTGTCAATCAGTCCCGGGTGCATTTTGTCCATCTCGTCAAAGATGAACATTGACCGAGCACAGCTGCTGACGTTGCCTTTAATCCACTGCTGCAGCTGAGTCTGACAGGAGATCAGCAGCATGAGAACCATCACACCTGCTCAGAACCAAACGTCTTACCTTGTAGGTGTCCATCTGAGAGACGTGGGGAAAGTGTAGCTCCGACGTAAAGATGTGAACAAAGTTGCTGTTCATTCCCTCCTTGTAGATGTTCTCGGCGATGAGCGAGCTGACAAAGTTCTTGCCGGTGCCGGTCCAACCGTGCAGGGAGAGCACCAGCGGCTTCTTGGGGTTGTCGTTGTTCATGAAGCCGCTCACCGCCTTCAGGATGATTTTTGACGCGATATGTTGTCCTAACAGTTTAGTCTCCAGGCTGTCTTCCAGACCTGCAACAGTGGAGTAATATTCATGTAACATCCATTTCCCACTCAACAATGTGTAGAACTACCGCCAATAGTGTGGAAAAAAATATATTTTTACAAGACTACAACTATTAAAAATGTAATTACCTGAAATGTGTGAGAACATTTTTGAAATGTTCGGTATTGTTTATAATTTGGGGGGGAAAGTTGTATTACAACAAGAATGTTCCCCCTGGAATAAAATCATACTTTCATAATGCAAGAAAACTAATTACCGAACAAACATCTTTTATGACAATAACATATTTCCAATTAAAAAGTAGTAATACTGTAAATTGTAACAAAATAAATATCCTAATTGAGGAAAATTGTCCAATTACCAAAGAATAAAGTAAGGGTTTGTTAAAGTCGACTTGCAATAGTCAAGTTAATGTTGACTCGTCTCTGATGTTGTCATTCATATTCTCCCCATTATAAAAAAATTTTAAAAAAAAATTGTGCCGCTCAAGGTCGACGATTCTGTGCAACCCCTAAAACACAAGTGTCAAACTCAAGGCCCCTGGCCCGTCACATCATTGTATGTGACCTGGAAAAGCCTGGAAATAGTTTGTCAAAGTACTTCATCTTTTCTTGCTAAATCTTTCTCTTTTGACAGAAACAAATATAAACGTACTTCATGCGATTGCATATCTGTTCAACTTTAATATTATACAATAATGCAATAAACATATCATATACTGTACTCCAAATATTTTCTGTTGTAATAAAAATACCTAAATATCTGCGTGACCCATGATTTTAAAGCACGTCACCAATCAAACTGTAGACTGTAAAAATGACAATATATTTTACAGTAAAACTGGCAGCTCAGTCACCATAAGTTTACTGCAAAAGCCTTTTTTCCATTTACAGTAACACACTGTAAAACCAAAAACTGTAGATTATACGGTAAAACACAGGCAGCTCAGTTGCCCCTTTTTTTATTTGAATTGAATTTATTTTAAATCTGTGGTACCTTTTTCCATTTACAGTTATGTGCTGTAAAAAACTGTCAATTTTATGGAAACATTCTGGTGACTCAGCTGCCACAGATAATTATTTACAGTGTGCATACAAACAATTATGTAATATCATGAGGCAAATCCTTATAGATTTGTATTCATATATATTGACTGGGGACGGCGTGGCGCTGTTGAGAGAGTGGCCGTGCCAGCAACCTGAGGGTTCCTGGTTCGATCCCCACCTTCTACCAACCTCGTCACGTCCGTTGTGTCCTTGAGCAAGACACTTCATTCAGCCTTGCTCCTGATGGGTCGTGGTTAGGGCCTTGCATGGCAGCTCCCGCCATCAGTGTGTGAATGGGTGAATGTGAAGACTGTCAAAGCGCTTTGAGTACCTATACAGTATACACCTATGAGTATAACCTATACAAGTATAACCCATTTACAAGTGATGTGGCCCTCAAAGAAAACAAGTTTAACACCCCTGCCCTAGAAAAAAAAGTCATACTTTTGCAGAGAATTATTGTTGTATGATCAGATTTTTTTGGGTTGAAAATTGTATCTCAAGAAATAACATTGCAAACAAATTTCAGAAGGCTAGGAAAATGAAAGTAAAAGTAATGTAAAATATTCATTTGTCATAATATATGACAATTAGGAATGTCCGATAATATCGGACTGCCGATAAATGCTTTAGAATGTAATATCGGAAATTATCGTTTTCAAAATGATTGGTACCGGTTTCAAATACTAAAATGTATGTCTTTTTAAAACGCCGCTGTGTACTCGGACGTAGGAAGAAGTACAGATCGCCAATAAACCTTGAAGGCACTGCCTTTGCGTGCCGGCCCAATCACATAATATCTACGGCTTTTGACACACTCACAATTGAATGCAAGCATACTTGATCAACAGCCATACAGGTCACACTGAGGGTGGCCGTAGAAACAACTTTAACACTGTTACAAATATGCGCCACACTGTGAACCAACACCAAACAAGAATGACAAACACATTTCGGGAGAACATCCGCACCGTAACACAACATACAACAGAACAAATACCCAGAACCCCTTGCAGCACTAACTCTTCCGGGACGCTACAATATACACCCTCTGCTACCCCCCTATATAAACGGAATACAATGATTTGCAAATCCTTGTCAACCCATATTCAATTGAACGTTTGGGAACTGAGCCGACACATTTTTTAAGCTTCTCAGGTGGAATTATTTCCCATTCTTGCTTGATGTACAGCTTAAGTTGTTCAACAGTCTGGGGGTCTCCGTTGTGGTATTTTAGGCTTCATAATGCGCCACACATTTTCAATGGGAGACAGGTCTGGACTACAAGCAGGCCAGTCTAGTACCCGCACTCTTTTACTATGAAGCCACGTTGACGTAACACGTGGCTTGGCATTGTCTTGCTGATATAAGCAGGGGCGTCCATGGCAAAGTTGCTTGGATGGCAACATATGTTGCTCCAAAACCTGTATGTACCTTTCAGCATTAATGGTGCCTTCACAGATGTGTAAGTTACCCATGCCTTGGGCACTAATACACCCCCATACCATCACAGATGCTGGCTTTTCAACTTTGCGCCTATAACAATCTGGATGGTTCTTTTCCTCTTTGGTCCGGAGGACACGACGTCCACAGTTTCCAAAAACAATTTGAAATGTGGACTCGTCAGACCACAGAACACGTCCACTTTGCATCAGTCCATCTTAGATGAGCTCAGGCCCAGCAAAGTCGACGGCGTTTCTGGGTGTTGTTGATAAACGGTTTTCGCATTGCATAGGAGAATTTTAACTTGCACTTACAGATGTAGCGACCAACTGTAGTTACTGACAGTGGGTTTCTGAAGTGTTCCTGAGCCCATGTGGTGATATCCTTTACACACTGATGTCGCTTGTTGATGCAGTACAGCCTGAGGGATCGAAGGTCATGGGCTTAGCTGCTTACGTGCAGTGATTTCTCCAGATTCTCTGAACCCTTTGATGATATTACGGACCGTAGATGGTGAAATCCCTAAATTCCTTGCAATAGCTGGTTGAGAAAAGTTTTTCTTAAACTGTTCAACAATTTGCTCACCCATTTGTTCACAAAGTGGTGACCCTCGCCCCATCCTTGTTTGTGAATGACTGAGCCTTTCATGGAATCTACTTTTATACCCAATCATGGCACCCACCTGTTCACCTGTGGAATGTTCCAAATAAGTGTTTGCTGAGCATTCCTCAACGTTATCAGTATTTATTGCCACCTATCCCAACTTCTTTGTCACGTGTTGCTGGCATCAAATTCTAAAGTTAATGATTACCGGTACTTGCAAAAAAAAAAAAGTTTATCAGTTTAAACATCAAATATGTTGTCTTTGTAGCATATTCAACTGAATATGGGTTGAAAATGATTTGCAAATCATTGTATTCCGTTTATATTTACATCTAACACAATTTCCCAACTTATATGGAAACGGGGTTTGTACGTTAAGGAAGTAGTTTGACATGTACTTTGGTATCAGGGAGGTGTAGCGGATTTTATAGACTAGGCCAGGGGTCGGCAACCTTTACCAGTCAAAGAGCCATTTTGACCAGTTTCACAAATTATAGAAAACAATGGGAGCCGCAAAAATTTTTTTTAATTTTAAATGAAATAACACTGCATACAAAGTTTTTTTTTGCTTTGTGCTATGTATAATCAGGGGTCTCAGACACGCTGCCCACACCCTTATATGGAATTTGAAAACTGGTGCGGCACGCGAGTTTTAATTGAATGGCGCTTGTCAGCGTCATGCGTGCCGTTATGGTACAGCATATAACACCTACTACAACCCAGCGTGCCTGATCAGCCACACGTTGTACGGGGTTTCCGCTTTACTCACGTAGGTAACAGCAAGGCATACTTGGTCAACAACCACACAGCTCACACTGACGGTGGCGGTATGAAAAAAACAAAAAAACTTTAACACTCTTACTAATAATGCGCCACACTGTGAACCCACACCAAACAAGAATGACAAACAAATTTCGGGAGAACATCTGCACCGTAACACAATATAAACACAACAGGACAAATACCCAGAATCCCATGCAGCCCTAACTCTTCTGGGATACATTATACACCCCTCCCCCCCCCGCTACCAAACCCTGCCCACCTCAACCGACGCACAGGGGGGGGGGTTTGGTGGTAGCAGGGGTGTATAAGGTAGTCCGGAAGAGTCAGGGCTGCATGGGATTCTGGGTGTTTGTTCTGTTGTGTTTATGTTGTGTTAAGGTGCAGATGTTCTCCCGAAATGTGTTTGTCATTCTTGTTTGGTTTTGGTTCAAAGTGTGGCGCATTATTAGTAAGAGTGTTAAAGTTGTTTTATATGACCACCGTCAGTGTAACCTGTGTGGCTGTTGACCAAGTATGCCTTGCTGTCACGTACTTGTGCATGCAAAAGATGTATATTGTATAACAAATGTTGGGCTGGCACTCTGTTAATACAGATTGTAGAGGGCGCCAAATGTTGAACCATCATAGCACGCCTTTATTATAGCCGTAAGGGTGAAAATTGGTGAATATTAATCCCGGTAGTTTTCTGCGAGAGGCATTGAAATCCGGGAGTCTCACGGGAAAATTGGGGGGTTCAGCAAGTAAGCTGCTGAGCCGCATCAGAGTGATCAAAGAGCCGCATACGGCTCCGGAGCCGCGGGTTGCCGACCCCTGGACTAGGCTCAGTGCAAGTTGTTTCACTCTGTCCTCCACCCTGAGCCAGCCCACTTTGGAGAAGTTGCAATTGTCTTAGCTCATCATAAATTTGTGCACACAGATAATTTAATATATATTTTTTTCCGACCAAACACAGACAACTCACCCTTGGAATTGAAGGCAATCCATTTGTGATCGCAGCTTTCCTGGAAATAATTGTAAATGCCCCTGCTCAAAGCTGCACCCGCAGTAATCACCAATGTCGTCGTAACCGGGTCGAAAGCATTAACCGGCACGGTAATGGTGGCAAAAACTTGCAGCCACAGACACAAATGTGCACTTTTCATCGTCGAACAAACTCCGAATTCAGCATGCAAACGAAAGCGCACTGACAGAAAAAGGGCAATGGCTTTCACTTTAGCGAGGAGACACTTCCGTATACGTCACAAACGCGCGACAAACAAAACAACCCCGCGTTCGGTTAGTTTCGGGGATAAATGATCATATTTGTTGACTACATTTTGTCTTTACGTTTTGTGACTGCTTATTTGCAAGCTCTTAATGCGTTAATGTGTCACCTGTTCTGTTGAAAGAAATCCACTCGGGGCGACAGCACTCGTTGAAGTAGTAGAAGATGTTCTGGTAGCTGGCTAAGAAGCCTGTTAAAGCCGCCGCCATGCCCACCGCGATGCTGGTGCTGATGGGCTCGATGGCCTCCGTGGTGCCGGAGCACAATAGCGTGGACAGCAGCAGGACGTGCAGCTTCATGTCGAGATGAGGATCCAATAGTCAAAGCCTGGAAAGTTATTTTAAGTTCTTACCCTGGAAACCACCACAAGTCAAGGATTCGGGACCCGGATCATGACGTCACCGAACAACTTCTTCTTCTTCTTCTTCTTCTTCTTCTTTTGTTTTTTTTATGGCGGTGGCAAGCAACCTTGTGGTGTGCATTACCGCCACCTACTGTCCACCGAACAACGGACACACTTTCTCTTAAAGACGCAGGAAATATTTTCAAAAATATAAACGGGGATTATGTTTTGATGTCGTTCATTATTATGATAAAGTATTGAGTCTGACCACTTAACCCTGTAAGACCCAAATATAGAAAAACCTAAAAAAAAAATGTTTAAATTCACTTTTCAGATGTTGTTGTGGGCATACTTGCCAACCCTCCCGAATTTTCCGGGAGACTCCCGAAATTCAGCGCCTCACCCGAAAACCTCCCGGGACAAATATTCTCCCGAAAGTCTCCCGATTTTCAGCCGGTGCTGGAGGCCACGCCCCCTCCAGCTCCATGCGGACCAGAGTGAGGACAGCCTTTTTTCGACGGGAGGACAACAGGGTGACAAGAACTAAATCATCCAGACTAAAGATACATTGTATTATTATGTTTATCTTACCTAAAAATAAATATATTTATTAATTTACAAAAAACAACTAAATAAATGTTTCCTATATTTTGCTAAAAACATCAACATTAATTGTATTTTTATTTTTATTTTTTTCTGACTCCTTATTGCATCAAGCCATAGAATTATACCGGTACGTTAAAATAAACATATTTGACATAATTAATTTTAAATTATCATAATAATTCATTTAAAATGACCATATTTATTTATTAAAATAATTGTTTGTTTATCAAAAACTTTAGCATTTTATTTATTACATTTTGAAGCTCTCAGAAGCCAAGTTATGTTATATTCATGTTACCGGTATATTTATGCAAGTTTGGAGTATCAATGATCTAAACACAGTTTTGTTTGCATATTTTCAGGATGTAGATATATATATATATGTATGAAATACTTGACTTGGTGAATTCTATCTGTCAATATACTCCTCCCCTCTTAACCACGCCCCCAACTACGCCCCGCCCCACCCCCGACCACGCCCCCAACCCCCACCCCCCACCTCCCGAAATCGGAGGTCTCAAGGTTGGCAAGTATGGTTGTGGGAGGCATTTGATGCAGAAATTGAAGAGTAAAAACAATTTAAAAAAAAATGTATGTATGTTTTTAGAGAAATGTTGTAATATTGCAACATTGGGCTTTAATGGGAACATAATTTCTGTAATTGTACTCATGTGGTCTGAACAAGGGTTCATTTGCAGGGTTGATTGCTTACTTATCCCCATAACGGTATACACCAGGGGTAGGGAACCTATGGCTCTAGAGCCAGATGTGGCTCTTTTGATGACTGCATCTGGCTCTCAGATAAATCTGAGCTGACATTGCTTAACACGATAAATAATGAATAATTCCGCTAAACCTCCCTGATAGCGAAGTACATGTCAAACTACTTCCCTAACGTAAATGACCGCCATAACCACAACACCAGGGGGAAATCCACTAACCACGTTAAACCCAGATTCCGAACTAACAAAGGTCTTAACTCTTTCTCTTTCTATGCCACATCAATGTGGAATGCGCTCCCAACAGGTATAAAAGAAAGTGCATCCCTATCCTCCTTCAAAACCGCAATAAAAGTTCACCTCCAGGCAGTTACAACCCTAAACTAACACACTCCCCGGATTGTTAATAATCAAATGTAAACAATCAAATGCAGATACTTTTTCTTATGCCTTCTGATATCTCTCTCTCTCTCTCTCTCTCTCTCTCTCTCTCTCTCTCTCTCTCTCTCTGCCCACTACTTGCTGTCCATATCCTACCAAGTCAGACCTAGACTGTTCCAATTGTTGATGACTGATGATAACAACCAAACCTAACCCCCGCTCCCCTCCACACCCCGGATTGTACATAATGTAAATAATTCAATGTGATTATCTTGTGTGATGACTGTATTATGATGATAGTATATATCTGTATCATGAATCAATTTAAATGGACCCCGACTTAAACAAGTTGAAAAACTTATTCGGGTGTTACCATTTAGTGGTCATCTGTACGGAATATGTACTTCACTGTGCAACCTACTAATAAAAGTCTCAATCAATCAATCAATCAATCAAATTCCGCTTGTAATCACGGTGTTAAAAATAACGTTCTAAATATAAAACATTCTCGTGCATTTTTAATCCATCCATCCGTTTTCTACCGCACCTGTTCAAGAAGTTGCGTTAATGGTGAGAAGTAATTTATTTATTATTGGTTAGCTTCAGAACAACAATGTTATTACAAAGAATAAGATACCTATTATACTCTAGAAATGTTGGTCTTACTTAAAAATGCACGCGTTTAGTTGTATTCAGTGTTCAAAAATATCATATGGCTCTTACGGAAATATATTTTAAAATATTTGTCCTTTCTTGGCTCTCTCAGCCAAAAAGGTTCCCGACCCCTGGTATATACCATTAATAATAATCACACATTAGTTATATTTTTATGAAGTCATCTATTAAAAATGTAAAAAATATGAAACAAGATAAAACTCTTAAAAACGCTTTCCCCCCCTCTTTTTTTCTTTTCATGACATTGGTCATGAAGACTTTCATTGGTGGTGAAAGTCCTAAAAACAGTCCCTGTCGTCTGTAAAACGTCTGTAGAATGTATACTATCCATGTATAGAGAAAATACTTCAGCCAGTGATGTAGTGGAGGGAATACAACCTGTTTGAGCCCTCTGCAACAAGCCAGCTATTTGACTACCACATTCACCCAGTGTTGTATAATTGAAACAATTATATAACAAGCTCTAAATGAAATTTGATGCATCTGTTCCACAATAACTACATATGTACATGCTCTAGACATTGTAATAACAACCAAAATATATATAAAAGACATTTTAATTACTTGAATCTGATGAACCCAGTCCAATGAAACAAATATATTTTGTTCGAAGGAAACCTTGAGAGGTTGTGTGAGTTCAAGGCCAGAAGGCGTGACTTATAAACAAATGTACGATCCAATAGCCTTGTGAGACTGAACAATAGGACCCAATGACCATGTAAATGTACTAAAAAAATAAAAAAAATATATAACAGATTGTTTTTTTAGGATGGTTAGGTAACGTTGTAATTTTACAACAGGGGGTGTTACAGGGTTAAAAAGTGTAACCCTTAATCCAGACCTGGGCAAATTAAAGCCCGGGGGCCACATGCGGCCCGTTGAGCTTTTCAATCTGGCCCGCCGGACATTCCCAAATACATTTTTTTAGATCTTTAAGACGGAAAGTGTAGCTGCCATTATGATGTGCAGTCATGTTTTCTAATGACCGTAAGTCTTCAACGATACAAAGTATTTCTATGATTGGAATCTGCGCTTATGGATGATGTACCAGTTACTATGGTAATCTAATTAGTTACTGTGGTAATCTAGTTAGTTACTATCGTCATCTAATTAGTTACTATGGTAATCTACGTCACAGCAGCTCAGACGAGGCACCAAGCAGTGTGAGTGAGAAGCGTTTCCACGGCCGCGGTAGGAGATTTTCACAACAAAGTTCTAAAGCTTAGTGATATATAGAATAGAATAGAAAGTACTTTATTGATCCCTGGGGGAAATTCTGCAAATATCAGATTGTAGGTGGGGTTTTTTGTACCCTTCGCGTTCATATTTCTCTGTTGCATTTTTGTTGTGTTTCACTTGATTGTCAAATATGTCGATTCGAAGGTGGTGTGACGTTCATATTTTGTCAATATTCAGTGTTTTATCGTTCATAGAAAAATGTGAAATTCCATTACGTTTTTTAAGGCGGTCTGTCATAACGTTTTTAGCATTCAATCAGACATTATTGTGAGGTTTTGTATTAGTGTTCCTAAAAATAGATATACCGGCCCCCAGACACATTTTTCTCTCTAAAATGTGGCCCCCGAGTCAAAATAATTGCCCGTGGCTGCCTTAATCCATGATGTCCATTATGGACATAACAAACAATATTTATAAAGCCCTTTGAAAACAAAAGGCTGTACGCCACAACAAGTGAGAATATAAACAAAGAAGGAAAGCAAAGGCATAAGACAGACGGACACATACAATTTAAAACAAAAGCAAAATAAAATATTATTTAAAATATTCTTAAAACCAACACATTTTGTCAAAAAATGTATCTTACGAGAATAAAGTTGTTTTTTTTAATTAAAAAAAAAAAAGGTGGGAAAAGTACACACAATAAAAAGAATACCCCAATGGTAAATCATATTTATGAGATGTAAAGTTACAATGAGATAAAAAGCCAAAATTATTCATTACTAAATTATCTATTTGGACTTTTACTTATAATTTCGACTTTTTAATCTTACAATTATGACTTTTCATCTCATACTTATGGCTTTTATCTCATAATATTGACTTAATTAAATGATTTACCATTGAGGTAGTTTTAGTGGAAGAAACGGGGCTTCCATATAACTAGCATAGTCATCCAGCACCCCCCGCGACCCCAAAAGAGACAAGCGGTAGAAAATGGATGAATGAACTGATTAATGTGGACCCCAACTTAAACAAGTTGAAAAACTTATTTGGGTGTTACCATTGAATGGTCTCAATCATGGATGGGCATATTTTATATTTTGGTAGCATCCAGCAGGTGGCGCTAATGTTACTTGACAGGACGATGGCGTCACACTATTTTACAATCAAAGAAGTCAAACAAGCAAGCTTTGTTAGAGATAATAGATTTTTTTGGAGAAAAATATATATTTTAGAAAGGTGCATCTTGGGAGGAAATCAGAGGAAGATTATAATTTGAATAAAAAGTTTACATTTTATATATGTTTTCCTACTGGTCCTTATGTTCGATAGGTCAGAGCATTATCAATAACATTAATTATTATATTGACAAACACTATTTATAAAGCCCTTAGTTTAAAAACAAAAGGCTTTAAGAATATAAACAAAGAAGGAAAGCAAAGGCATAAGACAGACGGACACATACAATTTAAAACAAAAGCAAAATAAAATATTTTTAAAAACAACACATTTTGTCAAAAAACGTATTTTACGAGAATAAAGTTGTTGTTTTTTAAATTAAAAAAAAAAAGTGGGAAAAGTACACACAATAAAAATAATACCGCAATGGTAAATCATAATTATGATATAAAAAGTTATAAGGAGATAAAAAGTCTAAATTATTCATTACCAAATTATTAATTTGGACGAGAATTACTTATAATTTCGATTTTTTAATCTTACAAGTAGAGATGTCCGATAATATCGGCCGATAAATGCTTTACAATGTAATATCAGAAATTATTGGTATCGTTTTTGTTTGTTTTTTAATTAAATCAACATAAAAAAACACAAGATACACTTACAATTAGTGCACCAACCCAAAACACCTCCCTCCCCCATTCACACTCATTCACACAAAAGGGTTGTTTCTTTCTGTTATTAATATTCTGGTTCCTACATTATATATCAATATATATCAATACAGTCTGCAAGGGATACAGTCCGTAAGCACACATGATTGTGCATGCTGCTGGTCCACTAATAGTACTAACCTTTAACAGTTAATTTGACTAATTTTCATTAATTATTAGTTTTTATGTAACTGTTTTTATATTGTTTTACTTTCTTTTTTATTCAAGAACATGTTTTTAATTGATTTATCTTATTTTATTTGATCATTTTTTTTAAAAAAGGACCCTATATTCACCATACCTGGTTGTCCAAATTAGGCATAATGATCCGCAGTTACCCAGAAAGGTTTCGAGTACCACCAAAAAAACTGAATCTCTGAAGACAGTATAAAAATCTGTGTTAAAGATGTACAAATACTGTTTGTATAATAAGCATGTTATTGTTTACAAATGAGGGTTAAGAGTTCAGTACTAAAAATAAAAAAAGAATGTGGCTTAAGTACAGTTTTTTAATTGAGCTTCTGCATTTTTTGGTTGGGTTGTTTGGGTGGTCTATGTTTGTCTGTTGCCATCTCCTGGTGAATGTTGGCTATAGCGTACTGGGGTTACTTTTTGGTTGGCCAACGATTTACGTGGTGTTGCGCACCTGACGTCAAGTGTGTGAGTCTGTTCTGAAGTCTACAGTAAATAGACGTACTTCATCCCCCGTACTTCATCCCCTCGCCTGTTTATTGCCTCCAACTCAATATATTACAACAACATTGCTCCATGCAGACCCTCCAGGTCCGAATTTCGGGAGATTTTCGGGAGAGGCGCTGAATTTCGGGAGTCTCCCGGAAAATCCGGGAGGGTTGGCAAGTATGGGTAATTAAGAGTTTGGGAATATCGGATATCGGCAAAAAAAAGCCATTATCGGACATCCCTACTTACAATTATGACTTTTTATCTCATAATTATGACTTTTCATATCATACTTATGGCTTTTATCTCGTCATTATCTTATTTACCATTGAGGTAGTGTTAGTGGCAGAAACGGGCTTTTAAGTGATAAAATGTTTATATTTTGGTAGCATCCAACAGGTGGCGCTAATATTGCTTGATTGGATGATGACGTCACACTATCTGACAAACGAAGAAGTCAAACAAGCAAGATGGCGCCTGCTCCAGAAACCATCTCCTCGGCGTTTGGGAAATAATTGTTATTCTTTTGCTGTGCCAGTGAGTGCGTTTGAAATTGTTGTATTTTATGTAAAGTGTGACATATAGTTATTAGGGTTTTTTTCAGTCGGTAACTGGACATTGTAATAATTCGTCGTAATTAACGAGTTAGCATGTTGCTAAGGTTGGCTGCTAGCGGAGGAGAGTGGTACTGCTGACCCGAGGATGGACGTCGTGTCCGGGTCGACCTCGGGGGGCACACCCGCCTGCCCCCTCGGCCAGGAGGATATGGAGGGCCTGCGCGTCTTGCCTCATCTGGGTGCCATCAAGACGGAGCAGTCGGGGCCCCTTCACCCGGACGAGGCTGGCAACCCCAACGTGGCCATGGGGATCAAGTTCATCCTTCCCAACCGCTTCGACATGAACGTGTGCTCCAGGTTCGTCAAGTCGCTCAACGAGGAGGACAGCAAGAACATCCAGGACCAGGTCAACTCTGACCTGGAGGTGGCGTCGGTGCTTTTCAAAGGTAGGCCACTTTTGGGTGTCTTTTTTTTTTTTAATATTCAGGGTTCGTACGGGTGCTTAAAACCTTGAAAATGCTTTAATTCTGGGTGAAGTGCTTGTAAATCAGGGGTGTCCAAACTTTTTCCACTGAGGGCCGCACATGAAAAAATTAAAGCATGCTTTTGATTGATTGATTGAAACTTTTATTAGTAGATTGCACAGTACAGTACATATTCCGTACAATTGACCACTAAATGGTAACACCCGAATAAGTTTTTCAACTTGATTAAGTCGGGGTTCACTTAAATTGATTCATGATACAGATATGTACTATTTTCATAATACAGTCATCACACAAGGTAATCATCAAATCAAATCAAATCAACTTTATTTATAAAGAGAGTACCGTATTTTTAGTATAAGTCACACAGGAATATAAGTCGCACCGGCCAAAAATGCATATTAAAGAAGGAAAAAAACATATATAAGTCGCACTGGAGTATAAGTCGCATTTTTTGGGGAAATTTATTTGATAAAACCCAACACCAAGAATAGACATTTGAAAGGCAATTTAAAATAAATAAAGAATAGTGAACAACAGGCTGAATAAGTGTATGAGGCATAAATAACCAACTGAGAACGTGCCTCGTATGTTAACGTAACATATTATGGTAAGAGTCATTCAAATAACTATAACATATAGAACATGCTATACGTTTACCAAACAATCTGTCACTCCTAATCGCTAAATCCCATGAAATCTTATACGTCTAGTCTCATATTTTACGGTAATGTGTTAATAATTTCACACATAAGTCGCTCCTGAGTATAAGTCGCACCCCCGGCCAAACTGTGAAAAAAACTGCGACTTATAGTCAGAAAAATACGGTATATACATTGAATTATTTACCGCTGGTATTAGGGATGTCCGATAATGGCTTTTTGCCGATATCCGATATTCCGATATTGTCCAACTCTTTAATTACCGATACCGATATCAACTGATACCGATATCAACCGATATATACAGTCGTGGAATTAACACATTATTATGCCTAATTTGGACAACCAGGTATGGTGAAGACAAGGTACTTTAAAAAAAAATAAAAAAAATAAGATAAATACATTAAAAACATTTTCTTAAATAGAAAATAAAGTAAAACAATATAAAAACAGTTACATAGAAACTAGTAATTATTTGATTTGATTTGAGTAATTATTTGATTTGATTTGATTTTTAATTTGTAAAATTAACTGTTAAAGGTTAGTACTATTAGTGGACCAGCAGCATACACAATCATGTGTGCTTACGGACTGTATCCCTTGCAGACTGTATTGATATATATTGATATATAATGTAGGAACCAGAATATTAACAACGGGAAGAAACAACTCTTTTACACTCATTCGAGTGTAAATGGGGGAGGGAGGTGTTTTGGGTTGGTGCACTAATTGTAAGTGTATCTTGTGTTTTTTATGTTGATTTAGTAAAAAAATAAAAAAACCGATACCGATAATAAAAAAAAAACGATTCCGATAATTTCCGATATTACATTTTAACGCATTTATCGCTCAGTCCTATTTTGAACTATTAGTTTGTTTGTTTTATGCTCTTTTGTCAAAGAAAACTTTGATGTTTTTATGTGGCAATATTTTTTCCACATAAATCATTTTAAAGTGACATTTTTGAAGTAATTGGAGCCTTGAAAATAATTCATTATACATTGATTTTTTTATCTTTTTTTTTTTTTTTTTTTTGAGCAATGGCAAAAAAAGAAAAATGAAGAAAGACAAAATATAAAAAAAACAGCCTGCATGGCAGCTTTGTGTCAACATTGCAACTTTTTCTCGTTAGATTTCACCTCATTCCACTTTTTTAAAATGTTTTTTCAAATTTTTGCAATAGCATTTCCAGAATGTGTGGCGGGCCGGTAAGCAATTAGCTGCGGGCCGCAAATGGCCCCCGGGCCTGTTGTAAATGCTTGGAAATGTTCATCATATTTCTCGGCAGTCTGACTCAAAAGGCAAATAATAAAATGGGAAGAAGAAAAAAAAGTTTCCTTAAACGAAAACTACACACTTGATCTTACATGCCTGTAAGATAAGCCTAATACGTCGTTTTAATGAACATTGGATGGAAATTATTAGTCCTTTATTTGACTTGTTTGTACTGTGAAGGTCATGTAATGTATAATTCGTAACCTTTTTTACCACTTAGAGCTGAGTTAATATGAATGATTGTGTAGTTTTTACACAACATGGTTGTATGCATTTCTTGCTGTATTATTTTCATTGTCTACTTAACTTGTCTGCCTACCCCAGTGAAAGCAAAAAAGGTTACATTTTGTCTTTTTGTTAATTTGTTATCATAGCCACAGTTATAAGGCTATGATAACACCTCAGTCACCTTAATGAAAGGTGACTGAGGTGTTGTGAAACAAACAAAATAATTTCCTTTAATTTATTATCCTAAAAATAACGTGGAACAGTTTTGTTAATAAATGAGTGGAATTGACATTTTGAGGGTGCGTGTATTTATATCACATTATGCAGTTTACAAGCACAACTACGGTGTGAATCAATCCGTGCTGTTCAATGTCATTGAGTGCTGTAAGTAAGAAAAAGAACAAGAAATGTGAAAAACACAAATTGCAAACACCAATGACATTGAATAGTCTACACAAACACTGCTTCATTTTCTATGCCCCATTCAGTTCATGATGACTGCTGGTTCAATGTTAGGCTTAGTTTTAGCAGATTTTCTGTATTTTTCCTACAGACAGCATTTAGTGACCTCAAACAAAGCTGATTGATTCACACAGATTTTTGCCTTTTGAAGGGTACAGGAAAAAACTGGAAAATTGATCTTGAAAGTCCTTTAAAAAGTGCTTGAATTTGGCCATGGAAAAGGTGTACGAACCCTGAATATTTGATGAATACTTTGTGTCATTGTTTGTCTTGCAGCTGAGTGCAACATCCAGACGTCACCCTCCCCGGGGATCCAAGTGCGCCATGTTTACACTCCGTCCACCACCAAACACTTCTCCCCCATCAAGCAGTCCACCACCCTCACCAACAAGCACCGCGGCAACGAGGTGTCCTCCACGCCTCTACTGGTGCACTGTATGTCACCTCACCCAATATTTCACTTTTTAAATAAGTTACTCATATCATTATGTCTCCCTGTTTGTAGCTTTATCCATCCATCAGCTGGCCGCTCAAGGTGAAATGGTGTTTCTGGCCAGCAGGATCGAACAAGGTAGGTAGCTGCACAAATTACTTGTATTAGTTAAAATTCTTTAATATTGGACAATGAGCTGAGATAGGCTCCAGCAACCCCCGCCACCCCGAAAGGGACAAGCGGTAGAAAATGGATGGAGCTGTAAGTACGAGCTTTTACTGCCATCTAGTGTCTACTTTTACGTATGTGCAGTGTA